>NC_057387.1:83686052-84000008 GCF_019320065.1 Cervus canadensis | reverse complement strand
ATCTCAATTACAGGGAAAAAAAAAACTTAAAAATCCCAACACATGGAGGCTAAATAACACACTTCTGAATAACCAACAAATCATAGAAGAAATCAAAAAAGAAATAAAAACAGGCATAAAAATGAATGAAAATGAAAACACAACAACCCAAAACCTATGGGACACTGTAAAAGCAGTGCTAAGGGGAAGGTTCATAGCATTACAGGCTTACATCAAGAAACAAGAAAAAGCCAAATAAATAACCTAACTCTAGACCTAAAGCAATTAGAGAAGGAAGAAATGAAGAACCCCAGGGTTAGCAGAAGGAAAGGAATCTTAAAAATCAGGGCAGAAATAAATGCAAAAGAAACTAAAGATACCATAGCAAAAATCAACAAAGCTAAAAGCTGGTTTTTTGAAAAAATAAACAAAATTGACAAACCATTAGCAAGACTCATTAAGAAACAAAGAGAGAAGAACCAAATTAACAAAATTAGAAATGAAAATGGAGAGATCACAACAAGACCAACACTGAAATACCAAAGGATACATAACGAGACACTAACCCAGGCAGCTCTATGCCCAATAAAATGGACAATTGGATGAAATGGACAAATTCTTAGAAAAGTATAACTTTCCAAAACTGAACCAGGAAGAAATAAGAAGATCTTAAACAGACCCTCACAGGCAAGGAAATCGAAAGTGCTAATCAAAAATCTTCCACAAAAGCCCAGGACCAGATTGGCTTCACAGCTGAATTCTACCAAAAAAAATTTAGAGCAAGAGCCAACACCTATCTTACTCAAACTCTTCCAGAAAATTGCAGATGAAGGTAGGCTTCAAACTCATTCTACTATGGGGCACCATCACCCTAATATCCAAACCAAGACAAAGATGCACAAAAAAGAAAAAACTACAGGCCAATATCACTGATGAACATAGATGCAAACATCCTTAACAAAATTCTAGGCAAACAGAATCCAACAACATATTAAATCATAGACCCATGACCAAGTGGGCTTTATCCGCAGGAATGCAAGGATTCTTTAATATCCGCAAATCAATCAATGTAATACACCACATTAACAAATTGAAAGATAAAAACCATATGATTATCTCAATAGATGCAGAGAAAGCCTTTGACAAAATTCAACACTCATTTATGATTAAAACTCTCCAGAAAGCAGGAATAGAAGGAACATACCTCAACATAATAAAAGCTATATATGCAAACCCACAGCAAGCATCACCCTCAATGGTGAAAAACTGAAAGCATTTCCCCTGAAATCAGGAACAAGACAAGGGTGCCCACTCTCACCACTACTATTCAACATAGTGTTGGAAGTTTTGGCCACAGCAATCAGAGCAGAAAAAGAAGTAAAAGGAATCCGGATAGGAAAAGAAGAAGTGAAACTCTCACTGTTTGCAGATGACATGATCCTCTATATAGAAAACCCTAAAGACTCTACCAGAAAATTACTAGAACTAATCAATGAATATAGTAAAGTTGCAGGATATAAAATTAACACACAGAAATCCCTTGCATTCCTATATACTAACAATGAAAAAACAGAAAGAGAAATTAAGGAAACAATACCATTCACCATTGCAACAAAAAGAATAAAATACTTAGGAGTCCATCTACCTAAAGAAACAAAAGTCCTATACATAGAAAACTATAACCACTGCTGAAAGAAAATCAAAGAAGGATCACACACAGATGAGAAACATACCGTGTTCATGATTGGAAGAATCAATATTGTCAAAATGGCTATTCTATCCAAAGCAGTCTATAGATTCAGTGCAATCCCTATCAAGCTACTAACGGTATTTTTCACAGAACTAGACCAAAGAATTTCACAATTTGTATGGAAATACAAAAAACCTCGAATAGCCAAAATAATCTTGAGAAAGAAGGATGGAACTGGAGGAATCAACCTGCCTGACTTCAGACTCTACTACAAAGCCACAGTCATCAAGACAGTATGGTACTGGCACAAAGACAGAAATATAGATCAATGGAACAGAATAGAAAGCCCAGAGATAAATCCACGACCTATGGACACCTTATCTTTGACAAAGGAGGCAAGGATATAGCAATGGAAAAAAGACACCTCTTTAACAAGTGGTGGCTGGGAAAAACTGGTCAACCACTTGCAAAAGAATGAAACTAGAACACTTTCTAACACCATACACAAAAATAAACTCAAAATGGATTAAAGATCTAAATGTCAGACCAGAAACTATCAAACTCTAGAGGAGAACATAGGCAAAACACTCTCCGACATAAATCACAGCAAGATCCTCTATGACCCACCTCCCAGAATATTGGAAATAAAAGCAAAACTAAACAAATGGGATCTAATGAAACTTAAAAGCTTTGCACTACAAAAGAAACTATAAGTAAGGTGAAAAGACAGCCGTCAGATTGGGAGAAAATAATAGCAAATGAAGAAACAGACGAAGGATTAATCTCAAAAATATACAAGCAAACTCCTGCAGCTCAATTCCAGAAAAATAAATGACCCAATCAAAAAATGGGCCAAAGAACTAAACAGAAATTTCTCCAAAGAAGACATACAGATGGCTAACAAACACATGAAAAGATGCTCAACATCACTCATTATCAGAGAAATGCAAATCAAAACCACAATGAGGTACCATTACACACCAGTCAGGATGGCTGCTATCCAAAAGTCTACAAGCAATAAATGCTGGAGAGGGTGTGGAGAAAAGGGAACCCTCTTACACTGTTGGTGGGAATGCAAACTAGTACAGCCGCTATGGAGAACAGTGTGGAGATTTCTTTAAAAAACTGGAAATAGAACTGCCATATGACCCAGCAATCCCACTTCTGGGCATACACACTGAGGAAACCAGATCTGAAAGAGACACGTGCACCCCAATGTTCATCGCAGCACTGTTTATAATAGCCAGGACATGAAAGCAACCTAGATGCCCATCAGCAGATGAATGGATAAGGAAGCTGTGGTACATATACACCATGGAATTTTACTCAGCCGTCAAAAAGAATTCATTTGAACCAGTCCTAATGAGATGGATGAAACTGGAGCCCCTTATACAGAGTGAAGTAAGCCAGAAAGATAAAGAACATTACAGCATACTAACACATATATATGGAATTTAGAAAGATGGTAACGATAACCCTATATGCAAAACAGAAAAAGAGACACAGAAATACAGAACAGACTTTTGAACTCTGTGGGAGAAGGTGAGGGTGGGATGTTTCAAAAGAACAGCATGTATACTATCTATGGTGAAACAGATCACCAGCCCAGGTGGGATGCATGAGACAAGTGCTCCGGCCTGGTGCACTGGGAAGACCCAGAGGAGTCGGGTGGAGAGGGAGGTGGGAGGGGGGATCGGGATTGGGAATACATGTAAATCCATGGCTGATTCAAAGAGTAAAAAAAAAAAAAAAAAAGTGGAAATGACCTAAATGTCTGTCAACAAGTGAATGGATAAACAGATGTGGTATATCCATGCAGCTGACTATTGTTTTGTTCAGTTGCTCAGTTGTGTCCTACTCTACGACATCATGGACTGCAGCACGCTAGGCTTCCCTGTCCTTCAGCATCTCCCAGAGCTTGCTCAAACTCATGTCCATTGAGTGATGCCATCCAACCATCTCGTCCTCTGTCGTCCCCTTCTCTTCCTGCCTTCAATCTTTCCCAGCATCAGGGTCTTTTCTAATGGGTCGGCTCATGAGTTGACTATTACAAAGTCATAAAAATGAATGGATTTTATAGAAGCACTGACAGATGTTATAACTTGACTGAAACTTGAGCAACTTATGCTAACTGAGGGAACCCAGATACAAAATGCCACATACTGTATAACTCCATTTTTATGAAACGTCCAGAACAGACAAATCCGTAGGGACAGAAAGTAGACTGCCAGGGCCTGGGGGTAGGAGAAATGAGTGAATACGAATGATATTGGATTTCTTCGGGGGATGATGAAAATGTTCTGGAATTAGATAGTGATGCTTGTGCATGACCTTCTGACTATATTAAAAATCACCAAAAAGTACACTTAATATGATAAATATTATGGTATGTGAATCATATCTTAATAAGAAAAGTTTTACATAGTCATAGCTGGCTATCATATTAAATTGTGTAGGTCTAAGTGAGCCATGGTAATCTTGTTCTCCCCTTTCGCTGCCTCTCTTATAGCTACAAGTGACGATGCAACCTAATTCTACCCAATGATACCTAAGCAGAAGTCAAGTAGAAGAGCTCCTGGAAAAGCTTTTACTCTGCTTGTTAAAAAAAAGAAAAAGAAGAAGAAGAAAAGGAGACATTGCTTTCTTCATTTCTTCCCCATTCTTCTACCATTAAAGGTAGATGTAACGTCTAGAGCTACAGTAATTACCCTGTAACCATGAGATAATTAGCATGAAGGAAAAGTCTACAGAACTAAAGATATGCTGGTTTTGACATGGTCAAACCACCTTTGGACTTTTCATTTAGGAGTAGAAAAATCAAGTAGAGTAGGAAATCAAGCCTACTTGTTTAAGCCACTGTAAAATGGTACATTAATGGGTATATTGTAAACAAGTTAATTTAATATAACATCCAAAAAAATTCCTAGCACTTGCTAAGTACTGCATAACTGTTAGGTATTATTGTTGTCATTAGAACTCAGTGTTTCTCAACCAGTTTTTCACCATCAACCCCACTAAAGAGAATTTTCAGACATTCCTTTACATCCCTGCCCCTATCAAGTTTTAACACCTGCATATCTGTTTACAATGTCAGCTACAGCTGAGTTTTAGAAGGCTACAAACCATTTTAATGCCTGAGATTTTTTTCATCCTCCAAAAACCAATGTTTGCACTCTTGCAGATATATTCCTGATCCATGCTTCTTCCTCACTGCAACTCACGGATTTAAATGAGAGCTTCTTAGTGTTATGAAGCTGAATGCATTCCTAATTGATTCATCCTCCTCCACTGCAACCCATGGATTTAAGTAAGAGTTGACATGATTATATAGACCCCACCCCACTGGTCATGACAGATTCCCCTGGGAAAGGACACTTGCCTAAAGCTGAGACCATTATAACATCTTACGCCCATGGGTATAATTTAATCAATAAAGAGGGTGGACCTGACGCATATGAAAATAATCAAAATTCTTCCCCGGGATTTTGGAACTTGTTGTTCTCCATTGTAGAAGCTACAGTATGTGAGCCTGAGAACTCCCTGCAGAGGTGTAGGGGAACCTGGATAACAGGAATGAAGGCAGCATGTACAAACAGGAGACAAGGTTGGTAATAAGAAGATGAATAAAACATAACAGCATGGACCTAAAGAAGGTCCCAGGCTAGTAGAGGAAGGAATTGCAACACAATGTGCTAAATGCTGGGAATAGCCTTGGGCTCGAGGCACTCGAGGAGAAGCACTGGTGGGGTCCCAGAGGCTTCCACGGGATGAGAACCGAGAGAACCGAGGCTATAGCCACATCACAAGATGACATAAGATGGTCTGTCCACAGTCAAGCTGCTGTGGCTGCTAATTTCCACACCTCAGTAAGGCAGAGAGCAGAGTATTAGCCAACAATAATAATTTGGAGGCTGGTACCAACATATCTGGGCTTCCCTGGTGGCTGAGATGGTAAAGAATCTGCCTGCAAAGTGGGAGACCTGGGTTCAGTCCCTGGGTTGGAACATCCCCTGGAGAAGGGAATGGCTACCCACTTTAATGTTCTTGCCTGGAGAATCCCATGAACAGAGTAGCTTGGCAGGCTATAGTCCTTGGGATCGCAGAGTTGGACACAACTGGATGACTAACACACCAACATATTTATTAACAGCCTTTGTGGATGTTTGTTCTGATGGCAGGGAAACTGGAATACAGAAAAAGTATAGTGAAAAAAAGGATTATCTCACAACACAGTTATATCTGTTTTATATAGAAAAACAGCTTCACTGAGGTATACTGATCATTTTACTGTAGCTTCTTCCAGCCTTTCCCAAGGCCCTGTCAACAGCACTGAAATATTCTCTTTTGAGCCTCTCCAAAACTTTGTGGTGTAGCATTAGCCTTGCTCCCATCATGTGATGAGGAAACATGGGCTTGGTGAAATTGGAAGAACTGGGAATCGCCCAGTGAGTAGGTGGAGCAGATGTGATTTTGTACCAGACTCTGACTCCAAAGTACAGCACCCGCCTCCACCACCTGACTCCTCCACAAATATCTGACCACAAGCAGCAGCAGTCAGAAGGAACACGGCCATGTCCCAGCATCTTCCATCTGCCTCTCCAGATTCACTCTCTAACCTTCTCCCTGCTGCTTTCTGATCAGGATGCATTTGGTGTGGTCACACCAGAAGGCTCTCTGCCTTCTGGCCTGGGTTTGGCCAAAGTGGGGGTGGGGAAGGGGGCGCTGAGGGGTATCAGCAGGCAAGAGGGAAGTGTGGCCTGGACGTGGCTCTCTACCAAAGGTCACACGGCTGAGCCTCTCCATACATAATCTCCCCAGGACCTGGGGACACACCTGCCCCTTGCCCTTGACACAAGCTCCATGTTTGGTAGCCTGGGGCTCTTGCACACTATCCTTGTGGTCACCCCACACTTGCCCACTCTTCTCAAATTACCTCACTGGAGTGTGCCACCAGCTTCTTGCAGGGCCTCTGGCTGATGCTCTGACAAAACAGAATGGACACAGGTAGCCCAGAAGGGACTGGATGAATACCAGTGGAACTTTCTCCCACCTTCTCACTTCTCTCATAACAGCAGGTTCCAGAAAGGGAAGACAAAGAAGAGCTATGAACGTGTGGAGATGGAGGTTAAGTATACTATCCATCTCATTCCTCAGAATCCTGCCTGATCTGTATACCCTGAATGGACGTAAGATGTTGCCAGGTAACTAGCATCTGGATGAAGCAGTATTTGTGGTGAAGATTTAGGACTGAAAAAAAGCTTTTTTTTCCCAGATTGAGTAGGATGCCAGGTTGCTATTAACCAACTTCTGCTTCCCACCCCTACCCTCTGTTCTCTTCCTGGTCCTTCAAAAGCTGAACTTTCTGCACCAACAGAATAGATCAAATTAATTTCAGCATAGGAAGGTTAAGTGCTGTCAACACCAAGTTCCATTTCCCCTTAACTAGTAAGAACAAGGGTCAATATAGTCATGTTAGAAGAAAAATTCAAACACATTTTGATAGTTATCGTCACAATTTTCGTCTTTCCAATGGATTTTTGTAAGGGATACATGCTAAAGGATCAAGAAATTTCTGGAGAGAGAAAAACATCAGGAAGTGACCTGGGACAACCCTTAAACTGATCTTGGCCTTATGACTTTACCTCGAAACCCAAAAATAAAGCTCTCTTGCCAAAAAAATGCCCCGAAGTATAAATGGAAAACTTTTTATATTTTTTTCCCAATAAACTAAGTTTGCTAGATCTCAATAAAATTATCAGCTTTTTCTTAAAGATGAAAAAAGATGAGAGAGTGCTTGTTTGTGCTGTTTAATCAATAGGCATAAATGATGGTGGTGTTAACGTAGCACCTCTGGTCACCTTTAAGGCTGGCTTCTTTATTTGCTAAATAAACCTTGCTCAGCTCTTTCTCCCAACTTGCTCATCCTCCTTTTCTCTCCTCAAATGAACGTAATCAAATAATCAGTTACTTAGGCCCACTGGTTTTACGTCCCAAATACACTGTGTCCCTTTCACTCTGCCACTAAGGAGCTCATGCTCTCTTGATGTCTCAGCTGGACAGAGCAGGGCTTCTCAGTCTTGTCACTACTGCCACTTGGGACTGGATACTTCTTTGTTGTGGGGGGCAGTCTTGTTAGTAGAGGATGTTTAGCAGTACCTCCAGCCTCTATTACTAAGATGCGAACAGCACACCCCCTCCTCATGTCTCCAGACTTTGCCAAGTGTCCCCTGAGAAGCAAAATCACCCAGGTTAAGAACCACTGAACTGGGTAACAAGCTCCTAATAGGTCCACCTGCATATGCTCTTCTCCCTTCGGAATTTATCCACCTTATAAGGGACAGCCATGTCATTCCTCTGCTTAAACCATCCCCGGACTACTCCCCTTTCACTCTACATTGAAATCTAAACTCTTCAGAACAAATATAAAAAGCCACCCTGATTGGGCCCCCACTGGCTTCTCTAGCCCCTACAAGCTCTGTGTGCTATAGGTGGACGGGAGTTATGCCAGTTTTCCAATATCCCACGTAGTTTTCACATCTCCAGGCATTTCCTCTTACTGCAGCTCCCTCCTTCCTTCTATCCACGCTGAATTGCCCCCTTTTCCCACTTCCCAATTGGAGAAATTTTTAACTGCTTTCTACAGTAGAGGTTGCAAACTCAAGTGTATTCAAGGTCAGGTTTGTTGTAGTTCAGTTGCTAAGTCAGTCCGATTCTTTGCAACTCCATGGACTGCAGCCCGCCAGGCTCCTCTGTCCTCTACTGTCTCCCAGTGTTTCCTCAAATTCATGTCCATTGAGCCAGTGATGCTATCCAGCCATCTCATCCTCTGCCATCCCCTTCTCCTTTTGCCTTCAGTCTTTCCCAGAATCAGGGTCTTTTCCAATGAGCTGGCTATTTGCATCAGATGGCCAAAGTATTGGAGCTTCAGCTTCAGCAACAGTCCTTCCAATGAATATTTGATTTCCTTTAGGACTGACTGGTCAGTCGGGGTCAGGATGGTTAACATAAATGAGTAAATCTGAGAGGACTGTGGAACAGTCACCCACACATAAAGGCAGCCCCTGCCCCTCAGTTTCTCCAGCTCTAGGATACTGTTTCATGCAGAGAATGGCCCAGCGTTGCCAAATATGGGAAGCTGAAGGATTTTTATATTGGGGTACCTGAATTTTTTTAAATAAATAAACAAACACGGAGTGGCTGAAACAAGGCACATCTACAGGCAAAACCTGTTGACCATCATTTGCCATTTACACTCTAAGGATCTCTAAGCATTTATCACCACACTCAGAGTGTTTACATTCCTGTTTCCTCTATAAGCATGACAGTATCTTAAGGTCATAGGGTCAGGTCCCTGTTTCTTTCATTTATTTATTTGTCTGTTTTAATTTACATATCATTTTTCTTCTTTCTCCCACCTACTCATTCACTCATACAACTCACCATCCACCCAACTCACCATCCACCCAACTCACCATCCATCCAGCTCATCCATCCATCCAGCTCATCCATCCAACTCACTCATCCATCCAACTCACCAATAGATAGAAACACATTTCTATAAGCACTCTGTTAAGAAGGCAAAAACAAAGAGATGTAGTCCCTGGTCTCAAAGTGTTCCTAGGCCAGTGAGCAGAGACACAGACAAATGATCATAATACACACACTCATGAGAATATTATGAAGGAATCACATACTCAAAGCACAACACTCAGACAACAGAAAAAGCACTGAACTCTCCCTGGTTGAGTCAAGTTGGCTTCAGATAAGATTTGAGTCAAAGGCAGAAATATACCCCTTGGTAAGTGAGAGTGTTCCAGGCCACATGAACAGTCTATGCTGTGGTGTGTAGGTAGGAGAGAGATGGCACATTTGAGGAACTACAGTAATGCAATTCGGATTTGAAACAGGGAATAAAACAAGTGAAAGTTCACAGTATATCACTCTTAAACGGGCAGTATTCAGTGCAGTTCTTGGCATCTAGAGGATACTCAGAGTGTCTGTTTAATTCATTCATTCATTCAAAAACTGGGCAGGAAGGAATGCTGATCAAGCACAGTTTGACAATAACTAAGCAGTCCCTTAGACATGAGAGATATGCTGGGGGAATACATAACAGGAGTCGATTGAGGAACTGTTACCTGATCTAACATAAGAACTATTCAATTGATACAGTAATAACAGTATAAGTGACATTTATTAAGCGCTTACTATAGTCCACGTACTTAACTAAGGGTTTCACCAGCATTATCTAATTCAGTGGACATAAGGATCCTATGCAGTATTATTATTCCCACTTTATAGACTAAAAATAGGCTCAAAGAAAGGAGTTGGGACTCAAACCTAGGAAAGTCTGAATCCAAAGTTCACCCTCTTATTCAACACAGTTTTTTCTTTTTTTAATGGAAAAAATCCCTAAGGATTTCTTGCAAAAGCTTTTGGTTGTGTTTGAACCCAGAGCTTCAGAGTACCAAGGAATAAGCTTGCTCTCTTTGTGGGTGACTAAAATTTGTCCAAAATAAAAGCTACCTTCTAAAGTAAGCAGAGAACTGACCACCAACTGGGAATTGCCTCATAGGCATAATGCTGTTGCCAGCAGCTCTCAACTAAAAACAAAACAAAACTCTCTAGAAAACACCATGGAGGGGGGAGGCAGGGGGAATCTCCTTCCAGAGCTAGCCCAGGCCAGGCCTGTCTGCTGGGGACAGCTGGGTGAAGCTATCAGAAGACCCAGATGACCTACAGAGAACCCATCCAATATTGAGACTCCTGAGACAGTAGGCAACAGGTTCCCTGTTACAGGGGGCAAATTTTTATTTACTTTCAGACACCTGGACCCCCTTATATGTCATATTTGTAAATAACATTAAAGTGTCTTGAATGTGAACACTGAAATTTCACAATTTGTAATGAACTTCTCTGTGATTCAGCCGATTTCAGTCCAGTTCAGTCACTCAGTCATTTCCTACCCCATGGACTGCAACGCTAGGCTTCCCTGTCCATCACCAACTCCCAGAGCTTGTTCAAACTTATGTCTATGGAGTTGGTGATGCCATCCAACCATCTCATCCTCTGAAGCTCCAATACTCTGGCCACCTGATGTGAAGAACTGACTCATTGGAAAAGACCCTGATGCTGGGAAACACTGAAGGCAGGAGAAGGGGATGACAATTGATTTCATGGATAATGCAAATGTATCTAAAACAAGAGCTAAAATCCGCAAGGGAAAGATGTTTTCAAACACTCCTTGAGTACTTATCAAGCACCATTTTATATAAAGATGATATTGTAACCAAAGGGAAAAAGTTATATATAGGTAGCAACTTACTAGATGAGGTCTGCTATAAGCAAATCTAGGTAATTCTAGTTGATTACTTCCACTTCTTATCCATTTGTCATTTATTTTCTATTTTTAAAACATTTTCTTTCTTTTTTCCCCATTCTTATTGAGGAATAATTAACAAATATAATTGTGTACATATTAAAGTATACAACATGATTTGATGTGCATATATATACACTGTGCAATGATGATCAAGATCATACACTTGTTACTTATATCTCCTATAATACAGATGAACAGTGCATTATTTTATACTGATAAAGAATACACATTCTGCAATTAACGTCACGTGGGTTCAAAGTGCCACGCTGCCACTTGCTACTATGTGATTTAGACAAATGACAAGTTTTCTCCAAGTCTCAGTTTTCATCATCTATAAAATGGGTGTGATAATGGAGACTTGGATATATTCCTTCCAAACCTACCTGAATGACCAAATTAATGTTGTAGAAGAAAGGGAAAGAAGAAGGCACATTGAAAAACATTTAGAAAGTAACACAAACAAGTCACAGAGATGGACTTCTGAATACGACATTTGTCAGAAAGGCAGGCATCAAGAATGAAGCCAGGTTTCAGCCTGGATCCCTCAGAACAGATAGTGAATCACTTGGACGAAGCAAGCAGAAAAGAGGCAGGTTGGTGAGGAATGTGAATCTGGGACCTTCTGGTGGAGACAACAGTGGAAAGCTACCTATGTCCTGCGGCCACTTCTGTTTTGAAGAAGAGTTCTGGAAATACAGATTTGGAAGTCACGGGCTCATAAACTAACAAGAAAACCAAGCCATGTACACTGAGTTACCCCAGAAAGAATATTTCAGCAGAAGTTGCAAACCAGTGGCCCATGGACCACATCTGGAACACAGACTTGTTTTGTTTGGCCTCCACAGAGTTCTAAAAAAAGCTTCAGCCAACATACAAAAATCTTATGACTGCAACTCTTTTTAAAATTGGATTTCTAATTTGTCTTGAAAAACCAAAAGACTCTGCAATACGGGGCCAGCATCCCCTCTCGAGATCATTTCAGGAAGCCCCCGAGACCAGGTTCACGCAACATCGTTAGTTCACTGTAGTTGTCCCCACTCACAAGGTGTGGATGTGTACAGTTATCTCAGCCTGTGTTTCTTTATGCTGCCTTCTGGGATCCCACAGAAACGTGAGTTTGCATCTTTTGTTGTACAGTTCCTGGCAGAAAAGAAAGAGAAATGAACCAAGATCAGGAGCCTCTGAAAACTCACATAAAGAGACTCCAGAAGAGGAACCTGTGAATGAGACACAGACAGAAGTGTCAGAAAGGTGTAAGCATGTGAATTATCATCAAGGTCAAGGGAATAGAAGGGCCACTGATTCATTCTTGATTACTCTTTGCCTGAAACTCTTCTCCCCGACACCAGCAAGTCTTTTCAGCATCAACGTCATAATAGATCCCCACTCTTAACACTTTCCATCATCTTTATGACTGTGATCCAAAGCCCAGTCATTTCTCACTTGGATTATTGCAACTGCTGCTTGCCTGTTTCTACTCTTATCTCCCTACAATCCTTGCTCCACAGAGCAGCTAGAAACAGCTCCTTAAAACGTAAATCGGATCATGTCACTCTTCTGCCAAAACTGTGCAGTGACCTAGAATCAGCTGATTCCAAGGCTGGACAAGGAAAGTATTAAGTGACATCCCATGGTGCCTGGAAGTAAACATGTCCTCAAAAAAAAAAAAAAAATGGGGCACAGAAGGACACAGAACCCCCAATGGGGTTCCCAATGGTTAAGTCAAAGACTGCTCAGGCAACAAAATAATGATAATAATGGATTATAACCAACAGAATAAAATAAGAATCCAGAAGCACATATTGATAATAATAAATAAATATTTAAAAGAATAAATAAGTAAGAGACAAGGGGAAAGTCACTAACAGGAGAGTTCCAATTAATAAATACAGAAGAAATTATAAACATAGAAAAACACTACCTGGAAAAATCAAAGGAATAATTGTCTCAAGCAAGAATTAATAACGAATGCTAAAATTACTGGGCAAAGATACTATAGGAAGCATGATATTTACACAGTCTCAAAGGATGTCCCCACAAGGTAATATTAATTAAAAAGGAGGAAATAGTAAGTTTTTACTGGAAAACCTGGGAGATACAGTCTTAACCAAGAGACATCACAAGTTGACCTCACCAGTGATGGGACAAATCGACATCACATGCCTCCTGATACCATGAACTGTAAAGAGCACATCATTTCTCTGGCTTTCCTGCCAAAAATGCATAATGTAAATGGAATCCTGAGGAAACATCAGGTAAGTTGAGGGACACAACACAAAATAACTGGCTGGATGCTTTAAAAGGTCATGGTCAGAAAGAACAAGACTGAAGAACAGTTCCAGATTAAAGCAGACAAAGAATATGTCTCAATTAAATGCACTCTAATTCCAGATTATGTTCTGGGCCAGAAGGAGAGACATCACTAGAACAATAGGAAAGAGTAGAATACGTTCTATACATCACATAACAGCACTGTATGAATGTCAATTACCAGATTTTGGCCATTGTACAGTAAACATGGAAGATGTCAGTGGGAGAGAGTGGAGAAAAATGTAATGGGCAGAGATACACAGAAGGTTCCAATAGTACCTGAAAGTGGTGGGTCATTTTTCAGTAGGTAACAGGTATATGGATGTCCACTACAATATTCTTTATTCCTTATATATGCATTATATTATTCTGTGTGTAAAAACATGTCATAATACTTTTTAAAGAGGAGAAAAAATTTAAATACAGAGTAAGTATAACAAACACCACTGTGTCCTTTCAGACTCTGCTGTCTAAGCCTCAGCGCCTGAGCTCTGTTCTCTCTTTAAAAAAAAAAAAAAAGGATCAAGTATTAGAAAGCTATAAAATGCATTAGTGCCCCTAATACTTTCTCCTTTCTGCAATCTAATGATCTATAAGACAGTTGAAAGGGGGCGTGCCACTTCTTCACTATGTGAATCACTGTTTTATAAGCCCTGGCCTGTACTACTATAAGTCATCTTATGTATCACATGAGGTCCCCACATGTGTTCCCACGGATGTGTGTCCATATGCTGAGTAGAAGGAGAATACTGTTGGTGTAAGAAATAGTTTTGATGTAGGTTCAAACCCCATTTTTCCACTTTCCAGTAGTGTGAGGTACAGCAGGGGAGTGACTCCACCTCCCTCAGTATTTCCAAATCTGTAAATGAGAGAAAACTCTGACGTTGTTATATGGCTGACCTGAAAGAATAAATGATAAATGAAAACCCAAGTAACTGTGTCTGGTATATAGACATAGATATTCACATCTGAACAATACTCATCATCACTATCTTTCCTTCATTTCCAACTGAGACTAAGAAAGCAAGCCTACCTCTGCCATAAATCCCTAGAAATAAAATGATATTACAATAGAGCATGACACACCATGTCTGGACTGATGGCCACATATCTACCACTTCTGAGTGGCTTCATCCCAATATTGGGACATCATCCTAACATGCAGATCTGGTATAGTGGGCATGGCAAAGTTTCTGCAGCCACACCTGGACTCCAAAGAGTCATCTCCTTGTCCCATGTGATCTTGGACAAATGACTGAACCCTCAAAGCTTCTGAAATTTCCTGTTTAAAATGGGGAAACCACTACCCTCTCACAGAATTTCGATTAAAATGTACCCTGCATGAATGAATAAAAACAGTGCCTGACGCATCTATTAAATCCCAAATCCTAATTTATCTCTCCCTAGATATATATTACTATATGCAAAATAGATTAAAAAAAAAAAAACAAGGACCATGCACAGGGAACAATATCCAACATCTTGTAACAACCTATAATGGAAAGAACCTGAAAAAGAATATACACTGAGCTATAAAAAAAAGAATGAAATAATGTCATTTGTAGCAACATGGATGGACCTAAGATCATACTAAGAAAAGTAAGTCAGAAAGAGAAAGACAAAAACCATATGGTATCACTTAAATGTGAAATATAAAATACAACACAAATGAACATATCTACAAAACAGAAACAGACTCACTGACATAAAGAAGAGACTTATGGTTGCAAATGGGGAGCGAAGGATTGGGACTTTGGGATTAGCAGATGCAAACCACTACACAGAAGATGTTTAAACAACAAGGTCCATTGTACAGCACTGGGGAGTATATTCAATATCCTGTGATAAACCATGATGGAAAAAAGCATAGAAAAGAATGTACATGTATATTTACCTGTAGAGCAAGACTGAACCTCTTTGCTGGATAGCAGAAATTAACACAGTAAATCAACTATACTTCAATTTCAAAAATTAAAAAGAAAACATAAAAAAAAAAAAAAACCAGTTCCTGATGCATTTTAGATACTGCAAAGATCTCAGTCTCTCCCTTTGGAAGAATATCAAAAGAAACTAAGCTCCAAAGAAGGGCCATGGAAATCAAGGAAGGAAAAGTACTGGGGAAGAGAAAGGCAATACACAAACTGGTTAATCCAGACCCACTCTAATCCTGGTTAGACCCTAAATTTCCTTCACCTCAAAGAACTTCAGTTTCCCCCTTCTATAAAAGAAAACTGCTACCATCTCTTTTGCTGGACCTCTTTTGAGGCCTTTTGAACCCTCTTTTGAGGGTTGGTGGAGGTAATGAAGTATGTCCCATGCGACCAGGGATCTGCTGAGAGATCAATACAGACAAGTTGGAGCTACAGGAAGCCAGTGGAGGTGATGGAATTCCAGCTGAGCTATTTCAAATCCCAAAAAATGATGCTGTGAAAGTGTTGCACTCAATATGCCAGCAAATTTGGAAAACTCAGCAGTGGCCACAGGACTGGAAAAGGTCAGTTTTCATTCCAATCCCAAAGAAAGGCAATTTCAAAGAAGGTTCAAACTGAGGCTCAATTGCACTCATCTCATACACTAGCAAAGAATGCTCAAAATTCTCCAAGCAAGGCTTCAACGGTACGCAAACTGAGAACTTCCAAATGTTCAAGCTGGATTCAGAAAAGGCAGAGGAACCAGAGATCAAATTGCCAGCATGCACTGGATTACAGAAAAACCAAGAGAATTCCAGAAAAACATCTACTTCTGCTTCAATGACTAGGCCAAAGCCTTTGACTGTGTGGATCACAACAAACTGGAAAATTCTTAAAGAGGTGGGACTACCAGACCACCTTACCTGCCTTCTAAGAAATCTATATGCAAGTCAAGACGCAACAGTTAGAACCAGACATGGAACAACAGATTGGTTCCAAATTGGGAAAGGAGTACGTCAAGGCTGTATACTGTCACCCTGCTTATTTAACTTCTATGCAGAGTACATCATGCAAGATGCCAGGCTGGATAAAGCAAAAGCTGGAATCAAGATTGCCAGGAGAAATATCAATAGCCTTAGATATGCAGGTGACACCACCTTTATGGCAGAAAGCAAAGAGGAACTAAAGAATGAACTCTTAATAAAAGTGAATGAGGATGGTAAAAAGCTGGCTTAAAACTCAACAATCAAAAAACTAAGATCATGACATCTGGTCCCATAACTTCATGGCAAATAGATGGGGAAACATTGGAAACAGGGAGAGACTTTATTTTCTTGGACTCCAAAACCACTGCAGATGGTGACTGCAACCATGAAATTAAAAGACGCCTGCTCCTTGGAAGAAAAGCTATGATCAACCTAGACAGCATATTAAAAAGCAGAGACATCCCTTTCCTGACAACGGTCCATCTAGTCAAAGCTATGGTTTTTCCATAGTCATGCATGGATGTGAGAGTTGGATAATAAAGAAATTTGAGTGCCTAAGAATTGATGCTTTTGAACTGTGTGTTAAGAGAAGACTCTTGAGAGTCCCTTGGACTGCAAGGAGATGAAACCAGTTAATTCTAATGGAAATCAATCCTGAATATTCATTGGAAGGACTGATGATGAAGCTCTGACACTTCAGCCACCTGATGTGAAGAACTGACTCACTGGAGAAGACCCTGATGCTGGGAAAGATTGAGGGCAGGAGGAGAAGGGGACAACAGAGGATGAGATGGTTGGATGGCATCATCAACTCGATGGACATGAGTTTGAACAAGCTCTGGGAGATGGTGAAGGACAGGGAAGCCTGGCGTGCTACAGTCCGTGGGGTCACAGAGTTGGATACGACTGAGTGATTAAACTGAACTGGAGCTACAGGAAGCTGTGTGGGGATTCCCCCAGCCTGTTTCAGCCTCCTGCTCCCTTTCTTGAGAGCCTGAACTATCATTTAGCATTCAAGGCTCAGGGTCTGGAAGCAGTTATCCCTTCAATCCTTCTCTGTCTAAACCATCCACAGCCCTGGCTCCTGGACCCTCACATAGGAAATAGAAGTCCCCCCAAGTCCAAGAGAAGCATCGCAGTACTTTCTAAAATCCACACCCCTACTCCCAAGCCACACCACAACTTCTGTCTGTGCATTTTTTGAATTTTACATTCTAAAACCTGTATTTAATCTTCCGAAGCAACCCAGAAAAAAAAGTCCTAATTCAGTATGTGTGTTAAGATTTTAGACACTTCCTAAAGGATGGACTTAAATGTCATACTCTTGACTTTGGAGGAAAATCTGAGGACAAAAGAGGGATTAGGAATTGTGGGATGGGGGAGGATGGAGATTTGAAAACAAAATTAGGTTAAGGTTACAAGGATAAAAGTTAAATAAGAAAATAAAAGCCTGGTTAAGGCTGCTGTGGTTAAAGTTATAAATAAAGTCAAACAGTTCATAGATCTCTAGTTCACGAACCCAAGAGAGCTCTGGGGCGGCTCTCATGAGCTTGAACAACAAGCTAATTTTCAAGCAGGAATCAAAGGGGTTGAGCCCCAGGACAAATAGGTTGAAAGCCCAAGCATAAGCCTGGGCTCAGAGAGTTAAAAGGAATGCAGACTGCCCCAAAACACACCAGTCGTTTGTTTTTTCTGCCACCTTTCCAACGGTCATGTCTGGAGTGTGGATAAACAGTTCTGGGGGAAAAAAATTCTGTGAAGTACAGACTTTAAGAAAATAAAACACTAGAAGAATGTTTCTTAAAGAGTTATATGTGTGCCTGCATATATATACAAACATAGTGAAAGAGAAAGAGAAAAAAGAATAAATATATACATACATATATATATATACATATATATATGCAAGTACATGCATAGGCCAAAATTAACCAAACTTCTGCATGTTTTCAGGTGTGAATAACAAAGGCTGTAACCAGTCTTTAAGAAGTTGTAGGTATTTTTAATAACAAACCGAAGTGTTGTTTTACAAAGGTATTCCATAAATAGTGAAGGGTGTCTGAGCAACATTTCGGGTTTATTTAATAAGATTAAAACTGTGTGCTTTTGGTTATTATTAATAGCATATTTTATTCTAGGTTGCTTAGAAATGTGTTTGGAAAGTCCCAGATAGAGGACTAAGAAAATGAGATGAGAAAGCTGCCTTTTATGGCTGCCCCACTGGGGGCCAGGAATTATGCTCAGTACTGTTCCCATTCTGTCCTGTTTCAAACACATGACCACCCTAAACGGTAAACATGACCACTCAAACTACACAGCTAGAAAGTGGCAGAGCCATTCTTGCCTCAGCATCTAAGGTTTTTTCCATCATTATTCCACATTTCTTCCCAATGAAATACTCCAAGCCTGCAGCACTCTTTCCAAGGATTGCTACAGGCAGAGTAATGTACCATATTCCTGGGACAGGAAAACAGCACAGGCAGGAATGGAAGGTAAAAAGGCAACTTTTCTGTGATATCTACTTTAGCAAAAATGAGACAAGAAACCTTTTGGTCCAAGAGGTAGAGCAAACAGAGGAACAACTTACATATGGTAGCTGATAAATATTTAATGTCACTTGGTACTGTGGCTCTTCAAAAACGTCTTTCAGCTCTGAAGGCCCTTCCGTAAATCCACATTTCAGCAGTGTGGCCAAGGCTCAGAAAAGATACATTTTTAATAAGGACTGTGCCCAACATGAAAGGTTGAAAATGGAATATAAGACCCACAGGGGACCTCACACTCTAGGGAGACAGGGTCCTAATGTGAAAAAGGGAATAAAAAGAGGCCAGAAACATACACACACACACACACACACACACACACACACACACATACATATACATATTCTAGAAAAATACATAACATCTATATATATATTCTTTGAGAAGGAAATGACAACCCACTCCAGTATTCTTGCCTGGAGAATTCCATGGACAGAGGAGTCCATGGGGTCGCAAAGAGTTGAACGTGACTGAGTGACTTATACACACACACATGTATATATTCTAGGGAATGAGGCCCTGTTAGAACTCTGTCAGAATAATTATCAAAATGGATTTTTTTTCCTTCCCTCAGTAGATGATCTTGTCAGGTAAAGGGGCATCATATTCCAGACAGACACGCTCAGGTCACGAGGCACTGACTACTCTCCAACCGCCGATGGCGTCTCAGCTGCTTAACCTGTGCACGCAGAGTCCAGCGTCACACACTCAGCACGTGTGGCCCTCGGGGTGAGGGCTCTCTCCACCCCTTTCTCAGTCTCTCTCATACAGGCTTGGACCCTTGCTACTAGTCTCTCTCTCCTTTTTTTTTTTTTTGGTCTTGTTTTGGTGTTTGAATCTGATGCTTTACCTAGGGGACAGGGAAGATTAGTGACAGCAGGAAGCTGCTCCCACTCGTGGGCTGAAAGGACAAAAGGAGGAGGTGTGGTTGCTGGGGTCACTCAGCAGAAGATGGAGCCTGCCTGTGGGTGGGAGAGCCACAAAGGGGATGTGGCCACTCCAGCAATGCTGTCCAAGGCAGAGAATGAAGGACAATATATTCCGGCTTCCCTTTCTCCTATCCTCCCATCTCCCACTGGTGTCAAATTGTCAGAGGGCAGGGGTCAACCATCTGGAATGCAGAATAGAGCAGGATAGGACAACAAATAGATCTGGGCCAAAGGCCAACACCATTGATGAGTTAAGGTATGTCACAGACCACTGATGCAGTAAGATATGTCAAAGAACAGTGTGTCGTGTGATACTACAGTTGCTAAACATATGCACATACAATTTGAGCAAATATACACATACCACGCACAACAGAGATTGAGGCATTGTGAGACAGCAGAGAAAACAAGAAGAGTAGAAAGATACACTGTCAGTTCTCATTATTCACAAAGGTTTAGGTTCTACGAAGTCTCCACAAACATGGCTCCATCGTTCCTAGGGGAAATACAGGGTTAGGTTCCTGCAAGCCTCTGGTTCTGTTTTCACCAACTGATGAATACATAACCTTGTTTTTTGTGCTTCTGTTTAAAAGCACACCATTTAATATATGTTGTTGATTCATTAACAGTGAATGCAATAGCCAATAGCACTTAACTCATGTCTGAACAAAGTTTATCTAACATAGTTTCTCTATAAGTCACAGCAAAGCCTTCCTATATTTTTTTTTTCCAGCCTTCCTATATTTAGAAAGACAGATAATACCAAGTCTGGGGGTCATTTATACAGTAAAATCACCAATAAAAAGCACAAAAATAAGAAAAATAGGGTACTAATAGACCACAAAAGAACACATATAGAGTGACAACAGAAACAAGAAGGCAGAGTGTCACCTAGCACAACCTCTGCTGGGAAAACACACACAACTCAGAAAATTTTTGCTGCTCCGTGCTTATCTGACAATGACCACGGAAGCACCACCAATATTAATTTGGGAGTTACAAAAAAATTTTCTTGAGTAGGTGAATTTGAAAATACAGAATTTGCAAACAATTAGAACAAAGTATATATCAAGATATTTAAGATATTTAAAGAAAAAAACAGTTGTCCCTAGATGGTAGGAGATGAAATGTTTTTTATTTCATTATATATTTTTACTTCTTTTTATTTTCAACTGCTGCCTATTCTGCATTAAGCTTGTAATTAGTGGTGGAGGGCAGAGGAGGAGAGAGATTCTAAACTTAAGAGTTCAAAAAGAAAGAAAAACTAGGAGCAAAAGTATTGAGAAGTAGAATCATCTAGCTGAGCAGGAGGTGAAGCTAGATATGGCCCCAAGAGCAGAATGGGTCATCCTCACTGCGTGATGTGAAGGGCAGTTCCAAGGTGCCCCCGCTCCAATCTCTACCTCTCCTTCAGCAAACAACCCAAGGGGTGAGGAGGATGGCTGCAAAGTCCAACCATGGGGCAGGCTGAGGGCAGGAGGGGCACATGAGCTGACTTCCCGAATGAAGGGACAACATCCCCCAAACAACCTCGCCGGGCTTCACAGACTCACACCCTCTTCATCCATCTTGAGCAAAATCTCCTTATGCTCAAGTTGACTCATGAGAAAATCTGAGCCTCTTCCAAATCAATTCAACAAATATGACTTGAGCCCCAACCATGTGAGCTATGTACAAATTTCTGTACAAGGTGCCAGAAGAATTAAGCATCGTTTTGCATGTTTCATCTCTTGTTTTGTGTGTTTGTTGCTCAGTTGTGTCTGACTCTTCGAGACCCCATGGACTGGAGTCTGCCGGGCTTCCCTGTCCATGGGATTTCCCAGGCAAGAATACTGGAATGGGTTGCCATTTCCTTCTCCAGGGGATCTTCCGCACCCAGGGATGGAATCTGGGTCTCCTGCATTGTAGACAGACTCTTTCCCATCTGGGCTACCGCTTTTGTGTTCACCTGTTTGTAAATAATATTCTACCTAATTTGAGAATAATCAGAAGGTTTGGATCCCTAACTTCATCACCTTATACTGGTAAATGGCTTATATTTGTAAAGCACTTTATATTGCTAACACCCTTATATATACATTATCTCCTGGCTCTAAATGACTGTGTTAGTGATTAGTGATCCCTCTGCCACTGTATGGATACCTCTACTATCACATTTTACATCATCTCAATTTATTTATCGGTTCATTTTCCCTTTCACTCTTTGAGCTAGCTTCTTGAGGACAGGCACTGCCCAAGTAGGCTCAGTAAGCACTGCAGAGTTATTGCATTTAGCTTAAACCTCCCAAGAACACTGACGTGGGAATTAGATATTAATTTTTTACAGGGACTTCCCTGGCAGTCCAGCGGTTAAGACTCTGCACTTTCAATGCAGAGGACACGGGGTTTGATCTCTCTTTGGGGAACTGAGATCCTGAATGCTACATGATGCAGCCAAAAAATGAAAATAAATAGAACATTCAGAATTACTGCCCATGTAGAGGCGTTCTCATGGGAGCACACTAAGCGACAAAAAGACAAAAGAAAAAAAAAGCTAAAAAAAATAATACTTTCTACAGGTGAGGGAAGTGAATCAGAGAGGTGAAGTGATTTGTCCAAGAGCATGTTATAAAGTGCTGACTCTGACCCTAGACCCAGTGTTCCTTCCCTGTATCAGAGCTGCTGAATCTCCCAGTGTTAGTCACTCAGTTGTGTCCAACTCTTTGTGACCCCATGGGCTGTAGCTCGCCAGGCTTCTCTGTCCATAGAATTCTCCAGGCAAGAATACTGGAGTAGGCATTCCCTTCTCCAGGGGGTCTTCCTGACCTAGGAATAAATCTTGGGTCTCCTGCATTGCAGGCAGATTCTTTGCCATCTGAGCCACGAGGGAAGCCCTGGCTGCATGTTATAAAAATGACATGAGTCCAGCCAAGTTCTAGATGCACAACTGTACACATAGCCACTGAAACATCTCTCTTTTTTTAACCTATAAAGCAAGAGAGGGAGAAAAGTCTGTACTCTGGTACTGGTTTCTATCTTTGTGTTCAAAAATATTTACCAGCAGTAAAGGACCCTTCTGGGTTGAGTGAGAATGGAGATTCAAATAACAAGTGTCTATTGAGCTTATTTTAGATGCACAAACCTACTCTAATGATTGAAAAATAAAATAAAAAACTTAAATTTATGAGATTCTTAAACTTCAAACTAGGGATAAAACTGAGTTGCAGAACTGGAAAAGCATTAGACTAGCAGAAAAGCATAGTAATTTAGCTCTCTGTTCATTCCTTATGCCATTAACGAGCAACTTTTAATCTTTAATCCTCCTTCACTAAGCTGCTTTTACTGTCCCATCTGCTCCTCTTACTCATGCCGTCAGGATCTTATAATTAAATTCTAATTAAAGTTTAAGGCATGTAATAAAGAAAACACTTGCGGAATGCCTTTGATTCAAGAGGCCAAAATAACATTTCAGCAGTTTGAAAAATGAATTATATCCTTTTGCTTAACAAGCATCTTTAAAATGGAATTAAAATGGGAAATTCCAATCTTCCATGATTTCACCAGCCACACATTATGTAAATATGGTCATCATCAAGGGTTACATTTAAGTAGGCTGAAAACATCATGAAGAGAACGCTACCCAGCATGCACAATATGGATGTGAGCTCAACTGGAATGCAGGAGGCAGAGTTTTCATAAAAACCATAGTGGTACCTTGATATATGAACACGCTGGCCCTTAACATCAGCATCTATCTAGCACAACTCCTGAATGCTGAGAAAAGAGGGTTCTCACCCTTCTCATCTAATGGCTCACCAGGCTCGAGCAAGTCTACCTTTCCAGCATCTGCCAGATCCACCTCCACTTCCACCATGTTAGGACAGGCTTCCGACATCCCTTGAGGATATTGCTATACTTGCCCACCACCAGCCCAGGTCCTGTGCTCCAATTCACACTCCATTCCACAGGGCTGACAGCGACCTTTCTTTAGCATTGCTCTTATCGGGTTGTTCCACTCTGACTACAGGTTGCGATTTAAGAACAGTGCATGCTAAGTCACTTCAGTCATGTTTGACTGTTTGTGACCCTATGGACTGTAGCCCACCAGGCTTCTCTGTCCATGGGATTCTCCAGGCAAGAATGCTAGAGTGGGTTCCAAAGCCCTCCTCCAGGGGATCTTCCCAATCCAGGGGTCAAACGTGCATCTCTAATGTCTCTTGTACTGGCAGGCAGGTTCTTTACCACTAGCACCACTTGGGAAGCCCTTAAGAACAAAAATCACTGTTAATTATATGATTATATATCTTATACAATAATCATAATTATCAATATGCCAGACATTACTCAAAATCCCTTGTTATTATTCAAATTCTCACAACCACCCTATGATGCATGTCCTATTATTTCATCAGGTGAAAAAAGGAGGGACAGGAAAATCAAGGTGCCTGCCCAGGATCACAGGGGCACACAGCAGTGGGACCAGGGTTTAGAGCCATGAAGTTTGGCTCCACAGTCTGTGTCATAAAGCCCAAGGCCTGAGTAAAGTACATGGGGACATCTTGGTCTTCTTTCCAAATGCTCCTAACATGCGCCCTATGTTCTGGTTATGTCAACAAGCCCCACCTCTGCAGAAACATCAGGGTCTTTCATACCGATGGCTTTGCACATGCTGTCTGTTTGCCAGGTGGCCCTCATGACCCCACCTGGTAAATTTTTGCTCACTCTTTTCCTATCTCATGAGGACTGTCCTGATTCCCTGGATAGAGCTGATCACTCACCTCTTTGTGACTGCAGAATCTAGAACCTACAGGACCTCCATTATGGTGCTAAGTGCACTGCAATGTGACTGGGGCTTGGTTTCATCTCAGAGTCCCTCAAAGGCAGGACACACAGCAGGACTTTGATAGATGCATGACAAGTAAAGAAACTGAGAGTTCTCGAAATCTATACATTGGCCATATATACAATATGGCCTAGTATTATTAGTACAGAGAAAAATGTTACTCTCTGGTTCAATTTATAGAGAGAAAGGACAGAAAAACCATATTTTGCTTTATAAATCTAAGAACATTTATAAACTTCCCAAACTTCCCAAAGCATCCAGTTCACTGATAATGCACACCCTATTTTAGTTTTCTGACAAACAAAATGCATAATATTCCTTTCTTCCATGACCCTACAATCCTTAAGATGAGCCCTATCCAGACCACAGCAGGGGGCAAACAGTAGGCTTAGGCCCAGCCACACAAGGTAGCCTGGACTTGACTGTGCCACCCATGTCCTAGCTTGGAGTCCAAGGCCTCAGCAGACCAGGCTCCCCACTCTCAGGCTTCCTGGATCCGTGGCTTCTTTACCAGCTGAGATCTAAGCATCTCAGCTGTTACTTGATTTGTCCTCCAGGGTTCCACTGAGACTGGAGCCTTTTCCTTGACCTGATGAGCCCCGACAAACTTCTTTTCCTTTCAATAAACAGTCCATCTTGCTGAGGATTTGAGTGCCCCTAGCCCACACTAGTACTAGCTTAGTTCTGTTCCAGGCAGACTGACCATTGTGAACCAGACGGCTACAGCTGCCACCATGTCTAAACGTCCAGTCCCTCTCACCTAGAAATTCCTAAGCTGTGTCTCTCACTCAGTGAGTAAATACCAGGCATGGTACTAAGTCTTTTATGTAGTTCTATCTCAAATTCCTCAAAGCCTACTTTCAAAAAGATGTAATTATACTAATTAGTCCATTCAACAAATCTTCACTGAATACATACTCTATAATAAAGCAGGACAACAAAGTTAGGTGACATGTCCAATGATGATGAGTAGCAGAAGTGGGATATGAAAAGAGATCTTTTGCATTCCCATGATATATTCCAGTTTTTGGTCCTCTGTCTTTGTTCTTGAAAAGATGAAGATGTACTGAAGAAAGGCATGCAGTCAAGAAACTGAGGAATATCGCCCTTAATCATGGCATACCTAAGCACAGATGACTGGCCCAACCCTTCAGAAGACACCAGTTCATATTTCCATGCCCTGTCCACTCCATACCACCCACTTCTCTCTGAACAGGCAATGAGTTTTCACACCTTCATTCATGTTCAATTCTTTGGCTGTAATGTCCTATCTCCCCCTGAGGACTGTATTCACCCCCTGCAGCTCATTCATTCACCATTCTGTATTTATTAAATACCTGTTAGGTACCAGTGCCTGTAGAAAATGATGGAGATATAAGATTTACGACCCATGTTTAGAGAGCTTACGGTCCAGTGGGAGGTGAGGATGAGTAAACACATAAGCACACCAAAGAGCATGTCCGTCCCATGGCAAGGGAAACGCGGGCTGCCCTGGTGGCTCAAGGGAAAGGCCTGGAACCGCGTCTTGGCGCCTCCTCCCTGAGACACTGTTCTCCCCATTCTGCCTCCAATCCCACCGTAATTCATTGTTCCTCACATTTCTTACTGTACTATACACTCTGCAGTTACATTTTTCACAGTGAATCATAATGCATGACATGATCATTTATCTTCATTTCTAGAAGTGAGTGAACTGATTTTTTTATTTGACAAATATTTATTGAGCATCTTGCAGGACTGTAGTGGTTAAGAGTCTGAGTTTTATTGTTTAAATTCTGGCAAGTAATTACAAGCATGTGACCTTGGGCAGGTTATTTAACATCTCAGTCCCACAACATTTTCCACATCTCTAAAGTGGGGGAAAAATCAGGAGTATACCGAAGTTTAACATGATGACAGTTATTTATCCCAAGTCATTGTGAGTTTCATCTTTGGCCTCAGTCTTCAGCTTGCTTGTTTCAATCCCAGTTCCAGCATCACTTAACCTATGTGTGACCAATGATAATGATCACAGTGAGGATCTCCACCACCTCTATACAGTGTAAACATGTCAGGAACACAAGATAGCTTTGGGATTTAATATTACTATCATAATATCACTTCTAAATATGGTAAGCAATTTAGAACAAACTTGGAGTTTAAAAAAAAAAATCTCTTTATGGGTTTTATATGTTGAAGATGTACCAGTTAGTTTAAATGTAAATGTACAGGTATTATTACAAAAGGAAAATGATATTAATGATGATTTGCAAAACTGCTATTATGTACCAAATCAACAATTAAGAAATATAATTTACATTGATAGATTGATAGTTAAATCATATGTCAAGACAGACGGCATTAGAAACTTGAGTTGACAAAGAACACTGCCATATACAGTTAAATTATATAAAGCAAGATATTATTAACAAGGAGAATGTAATTCTAATCTTTATGGTGCTATTTGGTCCTAACATTCATAACATAAAACAATAATAAAGGACTACATATAAGGTTTGATTCCATTTATGTCAAAAGCCTTTTAAGGGGCACTTCTACTTAGGAATGCTTCATATCTTATAAAGATTAATTAAAAGCAGAATGTCAACCTCAGGATCTCCATATTTTATAAGGAAGAAAAATTTCAAAATTAAGTACAAGAATATATTTTGCTCCTACTAACTTATCTTCAAAATTACAAACTTTAAAGTAAGTGATAAGAGGACAATTTCCTAAAAGTGTGTCTCTGGAGAGGGGTCCTGATATTCAGGTGAGAAGCTATGTCTGGCATGGGTGTTTATGACATAAATCACAATAAAGGGAATTACCAGTGTCCTGCAAGGTGGGTGGTTAGGGTGAAACCATATTGTAGGGGGTTAAGTAATGAATGGGTAATTGAATAAAAGAAGGAAGTTGGTGTGAATCCTTCATATAAAGGTTCTGATGCCAGAAGGAAAGGGAGAAATAGGGCAGTAGTTTGCAGTCCAATTTTACAAAGTGTTTTGACTTACGAAGACAGGCAACATAAGCTAAAACATCATGGAATACATTACATTTTTACATACCAGTCTGAAGGATTACTGTTGCTCATGAATGCAAAATATGTATGCATAATGCTGACTCGACCCAACCCATCCAAACTTATTCGGTTCCCAAATGCTTGGCTTCAGCTGAGCCAGTTTTCTTAACAACTTCCAGAATAAACAGAAAAGCAAAATGTCGAGGCCAAGATGTTTTCATGTTCAAGTCCACAATCCTGAACATTTGTGAATTTCCTTACATAGCACCCAGATTTAGTACCCATCCATCTACTTCTAGACTGGATACAAGTACACATATACACCGATACCCAGACACCAAATATAGCCCCAAATCATACATGAGACTCTGAAGTTCTCAGAAATGCAAGAACCTACCCTTAAGAACTTTGTTTTAATCCCTACAGATATATACCTAATACAAAGAATAGAAAAAAGAAAAATTCTATTGCATGAGAGCTGTAATCAAAGGTGATGAAACCATCACTGAGCATCATGTCAAGAATGCCCTATCATGTCAATGTATGACAAAACCCACTGAAAAAATAAATAAATTTAAAAAAAAAAAAAAAAGAATGCCCTGTAGTTACCAAGCACTTTATGTACAATATCTAATCCCGATGAAGGGTTATTGTTATTCCTATTAGAAATAATAAAACCATGGCTTGGGGAAACCTAACTAAGAAGTGAACAAAGAATAAGAACTCAGCTTTGCTACTAACCTAGCTCTGTTACTTTGGGTAAGTTTCTTAATATCTCTAAAACCTGACTTTACTCATCTATAAAATGAGTATAATCATGCATACCTTGAAAAGTCAAAGTAAGTTTTGAGAGAGAAATAATGTAAGGTACCTAATATTATGCTTGGCAATATAAGTTATATTCAATAAATGGCAGCTATGTTGATCGTTATCAGTATTGTCCAGGACTATATGCCTTGTTGAGTGACAGAGTGGGCATTTAAATTCACATTTGACTAATTCTAAAATCAACACAAACAACAGTACTTACTGATAATTTATCATGTGCCAGCACTGCTTGCTTGCTTGCTAAGTTGCTTCAGTTGTGTCCAACTCTGTGTGACCCTATGGATAGTAGTCCGCCAGGCCCCTCTGTCCACAGGATTTTCCAGGCAAGAATATTGGAGTGGGTTGCCATTTCCTTCTGCAGGGGATCTTCCTGACCCAGGGATTGAACCTGCGTCTCTTATGTCTTCTGCATCAGCTGGCGGGTTCTTTAGCACTACCGCCACCCAAAGTGCCAGCTTTACCAAGTAAAAGTTTTAACTATATTAACACAATCAATGGTCTCAACAACCCTATGAAAAAGTTACTATTATTATCCCCACAATATAAAGAAACTGAGATTTTAAAAAAAAGTGCCTCACAGCTACTGGAAGCTTGACAGGCTTCTTCAGTCCTGATTTTCAGTTCAGTTCAGTTCAGTTCAGTCGCTTAGTTGTGTCCAACTCTTTGCGACCCCATGAACTGCAGCACACCAGGCCTCCCTGTCCATCACCAACTCCTGGAGTTCACTCAAACTCATGCCCATTGAGTCGGTGAGGCCATCCAGCCATTTCATCCTCTGTCGTCCCCTTCTCCTCCTGCCCCCAATCCCTCCCAGCATCAGGGTCTTTTCCAATTTAGGTACTTTCAATAATACATTATTCCCAACACCACATTCATTTCTCCTTCATGATGATGTGCCTGCATTTTGAAACCACATAACAATATCTCAGATATATTTTGGAAACACAGGGCATACAAAAAGGGACTCTGCTTGAATTTAAGAAGGTAGAAACTATACAAACATAAAGTAATATTATCACTATTTTGCAGACATAAACAAGTTGCGCCAGGAATTTTATTGTCCTAATTAGCAAACCAGGTTCTAGTTGAATCAAGTCAGACTCCTCTTTGATTTTCCTTTCTCATTCTGCAAAATTTCAAGATCTCTAGACTACTTGAAACATACCAAAGAATGGTCCCAGAAGCCACATGTGAACAGACCTTTGGGCCCAAAAGCCCCCAAATGGACATAAGTGAAAAGGTCACCATATTCTATTTTCCGTGGCAAATGGCCTTTGAAACCACCCCCCCCCTTTTTTTAATACACTTTCACAGTCAAGTGATCATGATCAACAAGAATGAGATAAAATTGACTGCAGCTGGAGAAAAATGCTGACATGAGTGGCTAAAAACACCATGTGTAGCTTGTAATAAAAGGGTACAGGACCATAATGTAAGTTGAGGCCCCACAGAATTGACCCATCTAAAGTCACATCTCATTAAGACTAGAAGCAGCAGCTGGCTTCTCCCAAACAAGTCCTGGATGATCAAAATTAGAAGGGTCTCTGTCCCTTAGATGTGCTCTTGAAAATATCACGTCCTTGATCTGCATGGATTTCTTTAGTTGACAGATCAGACCTGAGTGCATGTTGTTCTAAAGGTCAAAGAATTGGCAAAAGTGGATGTGACTACTGTCAAACAAGAATGAGCTCTCTTTGAAGTTGGAGGCTTAGATGAGCTGATTCTGGAATGCTCTCTTCAAAGGTGAGGGTGAAAAGTAAAACTGCTTCCCTGTGTAAGCTGAAATGTCTTTAAGTAATACAGAGTACACTACCCTGCCATCCTGGCATGACCCACTGTTAAAATCTGGCTGAAAAAGAACAATCCCTGAAGGTGGAATGATATTAGCAAACAGCCATCATGAACACTTCACTCCCTACATCTTGCAAAGGCCCATGAAACACCTCCCTCAAGGTCCTTCTGCCTCCAGTTTAATCAGCTCCCTATTTGCCTCACCCTCTATTCATGTGTGCTCACCTACTAATAGGCTTCCCAGGTGGCGCAGTGGTAATGAATTTGCCTGCCAATGCAGGAGACGCAAGTTCAATGCCTGGGTCGGGAAGATCCCCTGGAGAAGGAAAAGGCAACCCACGCCTGGGAAATCCCATGGACAGAGGAGCCTGGAGGGCTACAGTCCATGGGATCACAAAGAGTCACACACTACTTAGTGACTCAACAACCACCACCACCTACTAGTTATTCACCCTAGCTTGTATTTTGTTCTGCAGATGACTTCTGGCCAAACTTGCTGTCGTGCCAAATACTTGAGTTGCTGCTGTGGTTGTTATCACTCGGGAAGTTTCACTCTATTGCTATCTGAAACTTCTCTGACTTTCAGTTTGGTAAATCAGACTCCTGTTCCACCTCATAAATCAGAAGCACAACCCTGTGTCGCTGTCCTTGTGGCCCCAGTAGCTGTGGATGGATATCAGCAGAATTAAGGGAAGTTCTTGCAGACTCAAATATCACAGAAATGCGGTAATTTGTCTTTATTAATAGAAGGTCAAATACCATGTACCTCTGACAGTTGCATCAATATTTTTACAGTCCTTAGGTCTTGACTTGCACCAATGGCCTCTTTAACACACACACACACACACACCCCAACCCCCCGCCTCACACCCTGAAGACTAAATCTTGACATTGTTAAACCGCTTTTTGAAAATGAGGAGATTTAAGACATAAAGCATCTCACCTGGGGCATGGTTTTCTCTGGATCTGAACATCCCAGAACTCCATTCCTGGGAATACCAGCCACTGTGTGGAGTCCTTGCCACCCTGTAAAGCCTACAAATATTTTCTTAGGAAATGCTATGGTAAAGATGCTAGTGACTAGTTCTAGCTCTTACCACTTCCTTCAATACAGTATTTTGTTTCCCAAGTTGCAGATTTTAACTCAGACAACTAAATTTATTAGCAACAACAACTATTACAGGTTAAATGTTCATAATATGAGCATTTAAAATCCTCATATAATCGTTATGAAGTAGGTAATATTATCCCCATTTTACAGATGAAGAAACTGCTGCTCAGCAAGGTTACTTCCCTAAAATCACATATGCAAAGAGACTGAACCAGGATTCCAAGTCCAATTTGAAGTCCAGTGCTCTTTTTTGCTACTGTGTATAAAGCAAGAGTCCATAGGGTTGAGGCTCCTTCTGAGAAGTGTGACGGTAAGAAACTCTGGTTCCCCCATCCACTGGTTCTGTGATCTCCCCTTTTCTATTATCCCTGCATCTCTGGCAACTTCTTTACCCTCCAGTCAGGGGAACCTGAGACAGCAGGGCTGGATGGAGGATGTCTTGTATTCTTTCAGCTCCCAGATTCTGAAATCTGTCAGTACTGAAAAAAGAAAAGCATCAAGCTATAGACACACCCCAAATCTCAAAGCCTCTCAGGAACCTCAGCAAAAAATATTCACAGAGTCTAGTAGTGAGTCTCCCACATAAATGTCACAAAACTCAGGGCTACGTAATGGTGAGACACTCAAAAAGTATGTTTTAAGAAAAGCCAAATGTACCATGAAAAAAAAGCCCAAGTATCATGAGAAAGATAACAAGTGCTCACAAGCAAGTGGAGAAAAGGGAACCCTGTGTACTGCTGATGGGAATGTATATTGGTGCAGCCACTATGGAAAACAGCATGGAGGTTTCCTGAAAAAATTAAAAATAGAACTAAAATATGACCCAGCAATTCCACTTCTGGGTTTAGATCCAAAGGAAATAAAAACAGGATCTAAAACAGCTGTCTTCTCTCCAATGTTCACTGCAGCATTATTTACAATGTAGAAATGATCTAAGTGCCAATGGATAGAAGGATAAAGATGTGGTATATAAATATGTATACATATATGTGTATATATACAATGGAATATTATTCAGCCAGGAAAAATAAGGAAATCCTGGAAATCCCATCACTTAACAACAACATGGGTGAACCCTGAGGGAACTGTGCTAAGTGAGACAGAAAAAGGCAAACACTGTATATCACTTCTGTGTGGGACCTGGAAAAGGGAAGTTCATAGAAACAGAGGAGAATGGTGGTTGCCAGAGGCTAGAGGTAGGAAAAATGGGGAGATGTTGGTGAAAGGATATAAACTTCTAGTTGTAAGATGAATAAGTTTTGGGGGTTTAATATACAACACAGTGATTATAGTCGATTATACTTTATTATATACTAGAAAGTTGTTAAGAGAGTAGATCTTAAATACTACCATGGTAATCATTTTGCAATATGTAGTTGTATCAAATCAACACAAGGCACAGCTGTGTGCATGAGTGCTCAATTGTGTCCAACTCTTTGGGACCCCATGAACTGTAGCCCACCAGGCTCCTCTGTCCATGGGATTTCCCAGGCAAGCATACTGAAGTGTTGGGTTGCCATTCCCTTCTTCAGGGGATCTTTCTGACCCAGGAATCGAACCCATGTCTCCTGTGTTGGCAGATGTATTCTTTATCACTGGGAAACCCTTGTAATCATTTTGCAATATGTAATTGTATTAAATCAACACAATGTACACCTTAAAATTATGTAATGTCATATGTCAATTATATCTCAATAAACTAGGGAAAAAATTTAAATGTTCTTATTTTCTACCCAGGAAAGGAAAGGAGAAACGAAAAGAGAAAGGGAAGGAAAATTCCAGAGAAAATGATTTCGTCCTGGACCATGGTTCTCATCAGGAGCTTCTACAGGATCAAACAGATGAATGGGTCTACTCCCTGAGTTTCTAATTCAGTAGGCAGGGTGAAACCAGAGAATCTGCACTTCCAATGTATGTCCAGATGATGTTCACACTGCTGGTCTGGGATCATGCTTTGAGAACCACTGGTTTAGAGTAAATAATCACCTAACAAATGAACGCTTCAGAAAAACAGGTATCTAAGAGATTCCCTTAATAATCAAGTAACAAACAAGTGCTGAGCTAGTTAGTACTAAGCAGAGACAGTGCACCACTGTGGTAAAAAATCTGCATTCTGGGGCCAGACTTCTTGTTGCTGTTTTCAGGCTGCCTGGGTTCAAATCCCAGCTCTGCTGCTCACCAACTCTATGATTTCACCCAAGGTCCTTGGCCTCTTTGAACCTCGGGTTTTCTTATCTGTAAAACATTCATGCTAATTATAGTATATATAAAACACCTGCATATTGGAAGGATTGATGGGGTTTGTAAATCTAAAGTGCTCACAACAGTGCCTACACATGTTGAGTACTATTATTAGTATTTGTTTTATTTTGTTAGTTGCTTAGTCGTGTCTGACTCTTTGTGACCCTGTGGACTATAGCATGCCAGGCTCCTCTGCCCATAGAATTTTCCAGGCAAGAATACTGAAGCGGGTCACCATTTCCTTCTCCAGGGGATTTTCCTGACCCAGGGACTGAACCCACGGCTCCTGTGTCTCTTGCATTTCAGGCAGATACTTAACCTGCTGAGTCACTGGGGAAGCCCTGTTATCGGTATAAACTACTCCTAATATTACTATTATAACTTTCTTCTACTAGGGGAGGTAATAGTTTTTCTCGAACTATTAGAACTATTACCCTGCGTCAATGTCAGTGTTAGATCTTGGGGATAGAGCTGTAGACTAAACCTGCAATGTTCTGTACTAAGTTACAGCCTAGAGCAAAGAAGACACTATTTAAGTAGTGGTTTACAAAGCACGTCCTTAAATCAGAGGGCTGAAAGCAGGGAAATAAAGAGAAAACTCTACAAAGTCATTTCAAATTGGAGATCAATCAGACATTAAGAACATTTCTTCAAGTGGAATAAAAACGAGCGGAAAAACATGATTCGGTATAATCATACCATACAGCTCTTCTGAAACAAACTGTTGTGGCTTTTAAAATACAATGAAATATGAAGAAAAATTGTTTTCAGTAAATCTCCCCCAAATTTCTCTGTACTTAATATGTGTCATGTTCTCAGCAAACCACTTCTACAAGGCCAGGTCTGAGGGCCAGAGAGAAGCGGCCAGTTCACTACAGACCAAACAAGACGTGGAGACAGTGCAGTATGAGAGGCACTAGATTTTCCATTCTTTCTCCCCTGCTAGAAAGATGGGCCACAGCAAGAGCCATGCAAACCTTGGTTCAGAACCAGCCTCTACTCCTTAATGACTGTGTGATCTTGAACATGTTCCTTGACCTCATCTGTAAAAATGACACCCTAATGATACAGCATGAAAAGCTCTTTATCATCAATCCCCTCAAATTTCTCTGCAGCTAATATGTATTGTGCATACTGTAAAGGTGGATACACTGTGGTTTCTTTATACAAAGGGTTCCTAAGTTACTGGGGGGAAAAAAAAAACACTTGTGGAGAAGTAATTACAGTATGGTGAGAGAAGTGCTAGAAAACTAGAGTAACAATGAAGAGGGAGTGGCTAGCTGCCCCAGGGAATCTGAAGGGCTTCACAAACAACAGGATGTTTAAGGTGGGTCCTGAAGGATGAGCAACAGCTCAGCACGGAGAAGAGCAGGCAGGTGATATTCTACAGGACCCAGAGGTGAGAAGACATGCAAGGGCCTAGGGAATCAATGAGACATCTAACGGGGCTGGAATGCTGGTGTGTGATGAAGAGTGGCAGGAGATGAAGACAGCTCATGTCTTGATTCTGTGAAAATATCACCAGTTTTTCACATAATGAAATTTATTTGAAGCCGTTTGGATGATGGTCAAAGATGATAAGGAAATCAGTGCATTGAGGGGTAGTCTGTGGGCTTTTTAATGTTAAGTCTGAAGTTATCCTGGCACTCTTCCCCTCAGAAGGCCAGTGTTCCAATGGCAAACTCAGGTATTCAGCTCCATGTGTGTGGGTCTCAAATACCAGTAACAGCAACCACAGCACCGGGGGCTGCTGACATCTACTGACATCTAAGCATGCTGTCCTACAAGCTCCACACACGTGAATTCTTACAATCCCCACAGCAAGCCCGCAGGGCACAAAGAGGTAAATGAAGTGCAGAAAACGTAAGAAGCTTGCTCCAGGTCACACAATGAGTCCCGGGGCTGGTGCGGCACCCCAGAGCCCAAATTCAATGGCTACCTGGAGTTCCATTTCTCCCTCCACGAAGGATGCTCTCACATCACTTCCCTGGGCAGACCCACATCTTGAAGGGTCTGAAGCTTTTACATGGGGGAGGGGGCGCTCTTAAAGAAAGGAATGCAAAACTATGAATATAAAATCAGGTCCAATAATGAATATTTACAATAAGAAAAAAACTAAATAACTGGAGCCTCAAGGATTTAGGTGCCCTTTTCCTTAGATCAGAAATGTCTACACAGAAATGCTTTCTGATTGTAACCCCTCCCCATCAGGAACATTCTACAACTCCCAACAACCACCTGAACTCTTGGGGCCCATGTGAGTGAGGGTCCCTGAAGTTTAAGCTCCACTGTGTTCATTTCATGGTGGAGGTGAAGCCCATCTCCACTACCACTTAAAAGTCTCTTGTGTGTGCCTACTAAGTTGCTTCAGTCAGGCCCGACTCTGTGAATGTAGCTTGCTAGTCTCCTCTGTCCAATGGGATTCTCCAGGCAAGAAATCTGGAGTGGGTTGCCATGCCCTCCTCCAGGGGATCTTCCCAACCCAGGGATCGAACCCACATCTTTTCTATCTCCTGCACTGGCAGGCAGTTCTTTACCACAAGCACCACCAAAATTTTCCAAACCCTCTGACAAAGGCCAGATCTGAGGTTCAGAGGGAGATGGCCAGCTCACTACAGACCACCCAAGAGGTGGAGACAAATGCAGTATGAGAAGCACTAAGGTTTCCATCCTTTCTCCCCTGCTAGAAAGGTTGGCCACAGCAAAGGACTCCAATTTGAAGCCATGTAAAACTAGGTTCAGACCCAGCCTCTGCTCCTCAGTGGCTGTGTGAACTTGAACATGTTCCTTGACCTCTTGAGTTTCTTAAGTCTGTTTCCTCATCTGTAAAAATGATACACTGGAAGAATCAAATAGGATAACTTGCATACTTCCCAGGAATGCCAGCTCCCTTCCTCTAGGTGGGCCCTTTCCTGAGCTTTCTCCTCTTTTTTGACCCTTACCCCACCCCAAGTTTGGGGCTGGGTAGACTGGTCCCTTCTATGTACTCCCAGCATACTCTGTAGAGCCTCCACGAGAGCATATCACTCTCTTATTAATTCAGCAAGTACTCTCTGGATACAAAAATGAACATGGACACGCTATTGTCTTCCAGAAGCTCACTTCTAGTTCCAGAAGTTCAGGTCAGGGAGCCATTTTCCCTGGAGGCTGGGGCCATGTCTCATTCCACTGGAGACCCTCGGACATAAGGCAGATTGTACCCAACTGAAAACAAGTGAGACCAACATCCACCACGCCAACTCTCAGTTAGCGCCTTTGCCAGCAGCCTTACTCGCCTGACCCCCTCCCCTGCCCCTCAGCTCCACGCTCCTCAGGCCTCAGTGATGCTGGTCTGCACATCCCCCCATGGAGGATCAATGGAGTTTGGTTTACAGGGCACTGGGTCCATTGTTGGCTCTCACCTCAAGAACAAAGAAGAATACTGGCCCTTCCAAGGCAAAACAAAGGCTGACTTCTCCCCCATGGATCCCTTTTCCTTTATGGGCAGCAGTATGCAGACCCCCGGTCCTCCACTGAACTACATTTAAAATAGCTTTTGTGAAGGGCAGACACAGCGGCCATTTTCATGTATGTGCGTGCCTGCAGCAATGAACTGATTGTAATATGAACAATGTGCACTTCTTCCCACTTCTGACAGAATAGATGACATTGTGTCGTGGGCCCAGGAGGGGGTGGGGGCCCAACGAAAGAAACCAAGCCTTCAGGTTTATGACATGAAATTCTGATAAAAAGCATTTCGAAGCCTCTTTCCCATCATCAAGAAACCACACTGGGCAAGATCAGAGCTTAACAGCCAACAACAACAAAAAAAAAGACACATTCAATCCCTGAGATCATTTTCCTGAAATAGAAAACTACATATGTTTCTCAAATTTCACATCAAGCCACTGCAGAGGCCAGACTGCCGGGCTGAATTGGGCCAAAGTAAGTAAGGGAGAGAGAGAGAAAGAGAAAGGGAGGGGAGAAGGGAGGAGGGGAGAGGGGGAGGGGTTGGAAAAGGGAGTAAACAGAGGAAAATGAGCCCATTCTTCCACATCACCACATTTCTCTAGCACAATCTAAACTTACAAACACCCCCAGTTTCACAGAACTTGTAGTTAGGGTTGCTTATCGGGCAGTCTTTACTTTGTCAAATTAAGACACATTGCCTTGGATTAGCAAGACTCCTTAAATTCGAAATGACTTCATGGTTGGCTCAGAGTTCAGTGTCTCTAGGGCCAGCCGCCAGGAACATATCCACTGTGGGCCTCCCTCCCCTCTCCAAACTGACCTGCCTGACTTTTCCATGGAGACAGCAGAGCAAAATCCCAAGCAGACAGGCTGTCAGTGTTAATTAAAAGTCCAAACACCTCTTTAGAAACTATCTCCAGCTCAATATTTATACAGAATATAAGACTCCTAACAGGCAGGGCTGGAGAAGGGAGCAGGAGGTTGAGGGCGGAAATAGGTTTGAATGGCATTTGGAACCCATTAATTTTTAAAAGACACGCTGCCACTCTATATAGACCCAGAGAGGTTCAAAATTTAACGAAACCAAGATGAATGAGGAGAAGATTGTTTAGAAAGCCTGGGGACAGAGCTCAGCTTTTGAAAAGAATACTATCTGGGCAATAATAAGAGCTGATGCTTTTTTGGGGGGAACAGTTTCTGGCACATTTTCACAATACAGGTTGACAATGTTTTGTATTTAACAAAAGGAAAGGCAATCTTCTAAATGACTTGGGAACAAAGGGCTCCCTGACTACAATTTCTTAATAACATTTAAGAATTCTCTTCAAAGGTCCCTGACAATAATTTAGACAGAGGGATGGAAGAAAAGTGAAGAAAACAATGAAAAAAGAAAATAAGTTAAAAAATAATTAACTAGAAGAGGTGAAAAAAGAAGAGAAGGAAAGAGTTCGACACTAAGTGACATCCCAAAGGGTTGAATTTAATGCTCAGCTTTTATTTTTCTAAAAACAGTGAAGCAAGAAGTCAAAGCATGACTTAGATCAATACCATTACCTCTCAGACTCAAGAGTTTCAGTCCAGGGAGAAGGTACGTGGATGACCTAAGCCAACCATCAAATTCTGCAGACAAACAGTTCCAGGGGACCTGAGGTTATCTGATTGGACCAGACACATCTTCCCAGTTTCAAACCATGACACCTTATGTACCTAATGATGTGCGTCCTGGCCACCGCCAAGGTCTCAGAGCCTCTAGAGTATCATGGACTTCAAGACTGAATACGCACACCTTCATCAGATTGACAGAAATTTACAGGCTACACAGAATCACACAGGTACAGTACACTCAGAAGACCCAATAATGAAATTCATGAGTTCATCTACAGTGACAGCCATCCTGGACAGCAAACTACAGTGTACTAATTTCACCCTCAGAGTGAGACCCTTCTGAAATTCTGTCATATTACCTGGAAAACGAGATCTCTATTCTTTAGCATTTTTATAGTTTCAAGCATTTTTTTTAGCAAAGAATATGCTACCACAGGGCTTCCCTGGTAGCTCAGCTGGTTAAGAATCTGCTTGCAATGCAGGAGACCCTGGTTTGATTCCTGGGTTGGGAAGACCCCTTGGAGAAGGGATAGGCTACTCACTCCAGTATTCTTGGGCTTCCCTGGTGGCTCAGATGGTAAAGAATTTGCCTGCAATGCAGGAGACCTGGGTTCGATACCTGGGTTGGGAAGATCCCCTGGAGGAGGGCATGGCAACCCATTCCAGTATTCTTGCTTGGGGAATCCCCATGGACCAAGAAGCCTGGCAGGCTACAGTCCATGGGGTCCCAAAGAGTTGGACATGACTGAGCGACTAAGCACAGCACAGCACATACCATCATACTGTTTTAAAATGAGGTACCCCATCCCAAGGTTGTTCCACTGTACTGTACTAAGGAGCAAACAAGATTAAATTCTAAAAGTGATACTAGGTCTCAGGGAAAACTGTTAAGTAAAGAAAATGCTACAGAGCTACTCAGTTGGAAAATTACAGTGATACTGGCCATTATCTTTCACGTGTAAGCATTCACATCTAGATGTGTGTGTGTGTGTGTGTGTGTGTGTGTGTGTATGATGGAATATTACTCAGCCAAAACAAGAATGAAATACTTCCATTTACAGCAACATAGACCCAGAGATTATCATACTAAGTGAAATAATCCAGACAGAAAAAGGCAAATATCATATGATATCACTTATATGTGGAATTTCACTGAAAAAAGATACAAATGAAATTATTGACAAAACAGAAATAGACCCACAGACATAGAAAAGAAACTTAGGGTCACCAAAGGAGAAAGGGGAGGGAGAGTGACAAATTAGAGGATTTCCCGCCAGGCTCCTCTGTCCATGGGATTCTCCAGGCAAGAACACTGGAGTGTGTTGCCGCGCCCTTCTCCACAGGATTTTTCAGACCCAGGGATCAAACCCATGTCTCTTATGTCTTCTGCACTAGCAGGTGGATTCTGTACCACTAGCACCACCTGGGAAGCCCCCACTCCCCATACATATTTTATATATACATATACATATATATCTTTTTTAAAAAGACCTGTTATCAGTGCCTTGATATCTAGATACATAGCAAGTACTCAATATAAATTGGCTGTTATTATTTTTTTTAATTATGGAAACTAAGTAAATTCAAATTAGTTGTTCTAAATGAAGGGTGAACATCATAACCACCCAAGGTCACACATTTTTACCTCCTTTGTCCCAAAGGACAAAGGTAGGGATTCTTAATCTTTTCCATGGAGATTTGCTTTACTGATGACAAGTGAAAGAAGAAATCCTTCCCCAGGATTTCACTCAACATAGCAGATAAAGAAGGACGGTCACTGACCCCATATTTAAGCAATACTGCAGGCAGCAGCAGGACTCCCAGCCCCCAGGGGTCTGTACCTCGATGCTGATGCTTTTGGTAGGTGTGGGTGAGAAGCAATGATAGGAACACTGCACTCCCCTCCTGCTCCAACAGCCTGGGTTTATTCAATTCTCTCCTGCCCCTCCCCAGACTTGCAGCCTCTGTACACCGACAGCCTGTGGTTTCCTGGCATCTGCTCATTTTTTCACACCCACAATAGCTCCTTGAGCTTTGGTGTCACTCTCACACTCCCTGACTCACGGCACCCTGATCACATCCATAGGAAGGCTAGACAAAAGCTGCAAATGGGGGGAGACAGGTTGCCCAACAGATTATTGTTTCTAACTGGCCCATTGTCCATACCCCACCTGGAAGCTGTTTAACTAAATTTAGCTTCACCTTAAAAGTTAAGAATAAAACTAAAAAATAGAGACTAAAGAGAAAGATAAACGAAAGTAGAAACTTGTGTGCACTAGTCTGTACAGGTTTCACCACAGTGCTCCATTTTCTCCCTAAAACAAAGCCATGACGTTTTTGTCCCTCTTTAACCAAAAAAGGAACCTGGGATTGAGAAGGGTTACATAACTTACCCAAGTTCACCCAGGTAATAAATGGCAGAGCAAAACTTTGAGCTAAGGAGTATTTGGCTCTAGCCCTTACATGAATTTGTACAGTTTAAATAAATGTGTCCCTACCTACTGTTAGACAAGATAGAGGAGGCCTCTTAGGTGGTCTATTAATACATACACAAAGAATAAGTGAAAGAGTGAGTGAATGAATGGATAGATGAAGGAAATTGTAAACTAAGGTTGTTTCAAATTTACATCACCTCCTCTATGACCTCTACCATGCTCACCCTTCTCTCTGTCACTATCACAGAAGGCTTATAAACCAGTATCTGGGATATCAATATTTACTGAGAAATAACAATTTGTGCTTATCTTTTTACTTGCTCAGTATTAATTCCCCTTTTTTTCTTTAGTAGCAAGAGGAAAAATTTTACTCAAGTCACAAGGCATTCGAGTTTATCTGGCTCCACTCTAGCTGCGTGCGAGCATAAACCAATGATATGCAAGCAAAAGTATTATGCAGATCTTCAAAGAATGCTATTTAAAAAGGCCAACTCAGGTGTGTACATCCTTTTTACGAAACTCCCACCTTCTTTCTTCCTGCTACATGGAATGTGGGCTGAAAATCCGAGACTCCAGCAGCCATTTTGAGGTCTCAAAGCCATGAGAAGTCTTTGAGGACAGAAGTCAGGCCCGAGGATACTGAAGTAAAAATGCCGAAACAGTTAGTGTCCTTGATGACTTCATGGGACTTTCAAAGTAGCCCAAGACTGTACATCTGGATATATTTACAGAAGAGAATGAACACTTATGTGTTCAAACCACTGTGATTTTAAACTTTCTATTATTTCTATTACTCATTAGTGAAGAGATAAGGATCATGTTTCTTCTGTAAGAGTGAGAGAACTCTTTTTTCCCAAAAAATAAGGATAAAGGAAATCTAATATTTACAGGCCATTTCTCAGCACTATTAAAGATACTGAAAAGTAAGCTGATGCAAGAGGATGACGGAATCATTTTTCATAGAACCTAGAACTGTTTTATACTGTTGTTCTGAGAACATAACCACAAAATAATGGAAATCAAAGAGTTTTTGCATCAATCATATCAGAAATAAATGAAATTTTTCTCAGAATTCTTTAATTTTATGATACTACCTCTAGAATCCTTGTCAAGTTTCAACCAAGTTATGGCCAAAAAAATGTTACCTCTAGAATGACCTAAATTCAGTTTTCCTTAAATTCAATAGATTGCTAAGAAAAAAAATCAAGTCATTAACAACAATGAGGATCCATTTTGCAGTTATGAAAGTAGCTATAATTAAAAAAAAAAAAAAAAAAAAAAACAGGAAAACAAGTATTGGTGAAGATGTAGAGAAATCAGAATCCTTATACATTGCTGGTGGGAATACTGAATGATGCAATTGCTATGGAAAAGTTCAGTGGGTCCTCAGAAAGCTAAACAAGGGATTGCCATGTGACCCAGCAATTAAACTCCTAGTTATATACCAACAAGAACTGAAAGAGGAGGCTCAAAAATATATACCAATATTCCTGGTAGCATTATTCATTATAGCCAAAAGGAAGAAATGACCCAATTACCCATCAAGGGTCCACCAACAGATGAATGGAAAAGCAAAGTGCAGTGCATGTATATAATGGAATATCATTCAGCCATAAACAGGAAGGAAATTCTTACACATTACAACATGGATGAATATTGAAAGCAATATTGATAAGCCAGACATATAAAATCCTACTTATATGAGATATCTATAATAGGCAAATTCATAAAGATAGAAAGTAGGTTGGACATTAACAAGGACAGAGGGAAGGAATGAACTGGGAGTTGTTACTTAATGGTTAGAATTTGTATTTGAGTAATAAGTTTTGGAGATAGTGGTAACAGCTGTTCAACACCATGAATATAATTAGAGCTATTGAACTGTATACTTAAAATGGCTTAAATGGTCAATTGTATGCTGTAAATATTTAGCTATTATAACTCATAAAATAATCTATCAAAAGCACTGGCCTATAAAAATGAGTGACTTGTATAGTATATGAATTCTTTCTCAATAAAGCTGTTTTTTTAATCAAATCTTATCTTAGATATGCAATGAGAGAAGTGATCAGGACATCAAGTACTGAGGAAGGGATGTGGACAGCAGGCACGTCACCAGAGGCAGATACTATCGTAGAAGTCTCTCCCTCCTTCCTCCCATGCTGCTGTCTTGGCCCGTAGGGAGCATGAGATGGCCACCCACTGGCTCTCTCCACTAAGAGCAGCACCAGAGGTAGCAGGGCCGACTGCACCCCAGAGCCCCTGACTTAATTGTCTCCAAGGGGGTAAGGGAAGTCCATCTGACAGCTATGATCCTGGAATATATTAAGCCATGTTTTAAGGGGTCACTGTGTTAAAGATAAGGTGATAAGTCATTCTTAGAATAATATGGAGCCCACACCGTTGCTCTCTATGATCAGGTGCAACCAGCATGCCTTGGCTTCAGGAAAGCACACCTGAGCGGCATCTGCATTCATGTTGCTGACTCAGTTACTTGACTTGATATTTGGTTGGCATACCAGGCCAGCCTTCCTCCACATAAGTACACATACACCTTCATACGTGGTTGCTGGTTTAGCCTCATTTCTGAGTTGTTTTATCCATCCAGTATACTAGAAGCTCTACACATTAGAAGTTAATGAGTATTTTCTAAAATAATAAGGTAGGTTTTCATTGCTCATTTCACTGTTCATAAAGAGCTAATATGCTCTTTATGTGGTCTCTATCAGTCAGAACCCCAATGGCAAGGAAAGGTGAGTGAACACTTAACCAATAGGTATGTGCGTGTAAGTCACTCAGTCGTGTCTAACTCTTTATGACCCTAAGGACTATAGCCCACCAGGCTCCTCTGTCCATGGAATTCTCCAGACAAGAAATGGGAGTAGGTTGCCATTCCCTTCTCCAGGGTATCTTCCCGACTGGGAGACTGAACCAGGGTTTCCCACATTACAGGCAGATTCTTTACTGTCTGAGCCACCAGGAAAGCCCCAACCAAAGGGTACCTGTTGGGAATTTACACAGTGAGTGTGTTAGTGTTAGTCACTCAGTTGTGTCCGACTCTTGCGACCCCCATGGACTGTAGCCTGCTAGGCCCCTCTGTAAGGAATTCTCCAGGCTAGACTACTGGAGTGGGTTGCCATTTCCTACTCCAGGGGATCTTCCTAACCCAGGGATCGAACCCTGGTCTCCTTCATTGCAGGCAGATTCATTACCATCTGAGCCATTAGGGAAGAACTGGCAGGCAGGTTCTTTACCACTAGCACCACCTGGAAAGCCAAAAATAGTGAGGATTAATGCAAATTGTCCTCAGTGTGATTAACAGCACTGTGGTTAGGAGAAGGACAGCACTCTTGGGGACCACACTGCAGAATTTATGAGGGAACATATGGTATTTGGGATCCATTTATAAATGGCTTAGCAAAATAAACACATATTTGCATGTCAGAGCACTTCTGAGCACAATGCAACAAAAACATTAACTGATGAATGTAGTTTATTGTGAAGATACTTTGGTGTTCCATATATCATTTTCTCAACTTTTCTGTAGCTTTAAATTTTTTTTCAAAAATAATACCTTGGGAGAAATACTAAAACAAACAAAAAAAACGAATGCTCAAAAAAAAATTAAAAAAAAAAAATGAATGCTCACCAATATTTAAGAAAACACTGAAATCCAATATAAATATTAGTAGTTGACATAAATAGGTAATTGATACCTATAATATTAATAGTTATTGATGTTAATTGGCATAACTTAATAGAAAAAGTAGTTAATAAATATAAGAAAAAGTAACTGCATTTAATAATATAAATACACATTAAAATAAGCAATCATTTTAAGGTTAAAAATTGACACGGACATATCATACAGATATAGGACAGAATATTAAACAGGTATCAAAAACATGTTTTCAGATATCTATTGATATGGAAAATACAATAATGAGTAAAATGAATTACGCAAGGCAGATTTATAGTAAACAAAACACAGTAATAACAGTATAAATAATTTTACTAAATTTTTGAAATCTCAGAGATTATACTTGGAAAATGACTATAAATTTGGATCAATAACCTGCCACAATCTTCTCCTAACAGATTAACAAATAACCATAAGGAAAATAACAATATATCAATATCCATCAACCCCAAACATAGAGAACCATGAAAATCTGGACAATAAATGCCATTTTAAAAAGATTACAGTTCTACAGAACATAAATTCATCTCTTAAAGTAGAAAATATTTACCGACAACCTTCACAGAATTTTACATTGTGGTAAGGGGGAGAGAAGTAATATATAACATATATTATTTATTATATATTATTATGATTATATTAATTATTATATATTATATAGCATATATTAGTCCTTACAAAATGTGAGGAAAAGTGAACCTGAGATTCTAGAAGCTTAGTCCTGGTTTCCCACATGCCACAGGAAAGTCTCAGAAATTTTAACATATAACTTCTAAAGCAAACTAACCAAACAGTCTCGTGTGTAAGGAACCTGGTCATCATTTCTTTTAGTCCTAAGCAATAAAAACAAATTAATTGAGGACAAATCTCCTATGAAAATTCAAAATAATTTATGTACATAACTCTATCCTTAAGAAAACAAGCATAACTCCTTTCTACTCCTTGTTGTGGACCGTGAATGGTGATTTCTTTCCAAAAGGTACAGGACAGGAAGAGAAAAGGAGTAACTTTACGTTGGAGAAACCTGACAAACGATAGATACCTCAGCCACAAGATCAAGGTCAACATCAACATGGATATCATACTAACAGTATGTACCCTTGATATAATATAATGTGATATGATATATGATATGACATGACATGATATGATAATAATAGTACTCAACAGAAAATGGCACTGTAGTCTTCTAAAAACATACTACTCATGTCTCATCATGAGATAAACATCAAACGAATTACATTAGAGGGACATGCTATAATATATATAACCACTCTTCAAAACCATCAAGGTCATCAAAAACAGAGAAAGTGGAGAAACTGTCAAAGCCATGAAGAGACTAAGGAGATATGATTACATGTATGTGGTATCTGAAATAGGATCTTGGAATTAAAAAAAAGCCCATTAGGTAAAAGCTAAGGAAATATGACTAAGTACAGAATTTAGTTAATAATAATAGAGCAACACTGGTTCATCAATTGTTTATAAATGTTTCACACTAACATACTATGTTAATAATAAGGGAAACTGGGTGTCAAGTATATGGGAACTCTCACACTATCTTCACAACTTTTCTGTAAATCGAGAATTAATTTAACATAAAGCCTACTTGAAATTATAATTGAATTTAAAAGGACATACTTTTAGATAGTTGACAGAGTATTGCTAATCCTTGATAATCTAGGAGGAACTTCTCTCAGACCCCAGTGTTAGAAGTAGTTCTACTCCTGGACAGCAATTGGGTTCTCATCTGTTCACGCAGTTCATCTTGATTATGTTCTCACTTTTTCTTTGGTGACTAGGAAGTTTGGAAACAAATCTGTTGGTAATTAAGAAGAACCACATAGTTTCTATGATGTTCTTAACTTTATGTTATTCTATTAATATTTCACTCCATTGTGATTTCATTCCATTTTTAACATCTTTATCACTGTTTTTATCTTCTATTACTAGTCACTTCAAATCTCTTTAGGGAGATTTATATGCATATATGGTTTTGTCTGATTACACAAAATTTTATTATACAAATTTCTGACTTCCCATTTCTCATGTTACCAAAATTTTGGACTATTAGCCACTAAAGGCTATGATGTGGCAAATTACTAAAACATGGAGCTTCAGTTCTTGAATGGTAAAATGGTGATAACATTACCTGCTTTACCTGATGGTTAGGAGGACTAATGGGGTTCACACTTGTTAAAATATTAGCTCAGATACAGAGCATGCACTCAATAAATGATGATGATGATGATTATATAAATTACTATTAACAAAAATAGCAATAATTATTTTCATCGATATAATGAAAAGAATGGGTTTCCCTGGTGGCTCAGTAGTGAAGAAGCCACCTGCCAATGCAGGAGGCGCAGGAGATGCAGGTTTGATGCCTGGGTTGGGACAATCCCCTGGAGATGCAAATGGCAACCCATCCAGTATTCTGACCTGGAAATCCCATGGACAGAGGAGCCTGGTAGGCTACAGACCATGGGGTCGCAAAAGAGACACACCTTAGCAACCAGAACAACGATGAAAAGAATGGAGCTGACTTACAAATTAACCAAAGGCCAGAGTGATGATTTTCTCACTGACCCAGATAAACAAGAGAAGCTGTCATATTTTGGAGGATAAAATCAATAAATAAAGGGTGCAGGGCAAGCAAGAGGAGAGAGAAAAACAGATAAGAGGAAGAGGAAGACTTCCTACACAGTCACTGCCAAAGGCAAGTCTGAAGGCTTAAGACAAGGTGAAATCTGATCACTTTTTAGCTATGACTCCATTAGAATAATAAAGAAAAAATAAAGGGAAAAAAAAAAACCACCCTCTAGCCTTTTTGGCACCCATTTACCCAAAAGCTCCCAAAACAATCACAATAAGAGCCAGATAAACACCAAATCTGACCCTCTCATTGGCGCAGAGGATGCCAAGTTCATTTTCCACTGCCCAAAGTTTGTTTGGCATTGGTACATTCAAACACAGATCCTCATCTTCCTTATTCTAGAAGATGGACAGACAATGGGGAATTTTCATTACAAGAACTACGAACTCTTTAAATCCTATGTGTCATTTTAGCCACAGTACCTCTAACCCTAATCGGATGTCCAGATGAGGACCTGAATTTGAGTTGGGGGGATCAGTAGTAATTTCCTCCAGTTTCTCACAGACAGTACATGGCAGAGACACTGAACCCAGGTCCCCTGACTACAAGGGTTTCCCTCTTTCTGCTATGCCAGAAACTTAATGCAAAGATCCCCTGCCAAAATCGATAAAGAAAACTAAATAAAATTGCTAATTCTTTCAAAAACTTTCTCAGCGCTGTGTCAGAAGTTTTTCTGTCACCTCATTCAGTCAGTCCATACAATAACTCCATGGAGTAAGTACTGTCATTCCCCCAATTATGTTTATAATTGAGAAAGTTCAGAGGTTTCCTATTTCACCCTGATCATACAAGTTGAAACAGAGAAGAAAGAAAGAACGAAGAGTTTGAAGAAATAATAGTAAAGACAGATGTAAGAGAGACACGTGCCAGGGAGAGGGCAACCATCTTAACAAGAGGAATGTGATTCCCAGGGTCCAAGGTCTGTGGCTCAGCTTTTCAGGAAAGGGAAGCTGGAAGAGGGGCCTCTGAAGGTGCTGGCGAGTATGGGCAAAGGGTGGGGAAGGGGTCTGCAAATTCATACTAAGTACAATGAGTCATGAGTGTCTCAGTCAAGGAAAAAATGGCACGGATGACTGGACTAGTCAGTAAGTCATTTCTGAGCACTAATCTTTCTGCATCCTCAGGGTTTCAGATTGTCATGGGTGGGCAACAGAAGCCCCCAAGCATGTTCTGATAAGCCAACCAGAAGTTGTCCATTTTTAAACTCACTAAATTAATTTGACTCTTTAAAACACTTCCAATCCTTCGCAGGAATGGACCAACTTATCATCACGTATTACTTCCATGTACTCTTTAGGCACTGTTGTCCCAACTTGCCTGACCATGTAACTACCTGGGGCCCTTGTTAATCACACATATTCCCAGGTATCCCACGTAGATTCTGATTCAGTAGGTTTAAAACTGGAAGTCCTGGGGATTTGGGCTTTGAATTAATCAGCTGATTCCTATAAGCAGGCTAGTTTGGAAAAAACTGTTTTAACAGGACTTTGCCAATAGGCTTACAAGGTACATTTTATAGATAAGGAAAGATACAAAGAAGGGAAGGCCATGCCCAAGGTCACCAAACTCTTGTGTGGCAGAACTGAGGATAAGTTAGGCTGTAACTCCACAGCAGATATGCCTGTCACAGCATTTGACTCTATCTGAGCCAGATCTAATTTCAAAAGCAAGCTTCCTGGTGTCTTAACATGGCATCAGACACTTGGAAATGGGGGTGTGGACAATCTAGCACCATCAGAAAAAAAACAAGAGACAGTCAGGGAGCTTGGAATTGACAGTTAAAATAACCAACAAGGAAAAAGAAAAAAAAAAAAATAACCAACAAGGACCTAGTGTACAGCACAGGGAATTCTGCTCAATGTCATGTGGTAGCCTGGAGGGCAGGGGAGTTTGGGGGAGAATGGATACATGTATATGTAAGGCTGAGTCACTCTGTCATACACCTGAAACTATCACAACATTATTAATCCGCTATACTCCAATACAAAATAAGAAGGTTTAAATAAAAAACAAAACAAAACAAAACCCAGGAAGACATCATTACACTGGACTGATTAACACCCAAGGAAAGAAAAGGAAAACTGAGGTCCTCTGCCATCTTTAGTTCTGCTTTTAAGTCCTCAAGGCTTGCAGGCGAACAGATTGTTACTGTTACCCACACTATTAGCACTGTTTTGACTTCTAGGTTCATTTGGCTAAATTAATCAAAACACTTCCTTCACTACTTCACAAAAATAGGGGGAAAAAAACTAGAGAAAGGCCCTTCCTGAAATAACTGTAGACAATCATTATCACAACAAAAGAGGAAGGTCCAGATGAGACATTCACCCAAACCCCGGCTCCCCATTGATGTTAACAGATGATGGTGACTAACTGCAAGTTCTGGGGTCAAGTTCAGACCACTCCTCCAGAGCCCTCACCCCAGAGAAAGGTGGCTACCTGAGGTCTGCCAAGGCATTTTTATATGCATGTGAATCCCCTCTACTCTAGCATTTCACTAAGAGGAGGGGAGAATAATCAACAAAATGAATAAAGTCCTTGTAAAATGTATCTTCTACTTTCTGGAAGGCCCTGCTGCTGAATGAATACTATACTTTCATCAACTCTCCACTAGGAAAGTCCAAATCATACAAAATGAGACAAAGAGAAAGAGCACAGGGAAAGTGGAACTCCCCATCCCAGCTTCTCATTAATTTAAATAAAAAGGAAAATGGAGAATATTTAAAAGAGATGAATTTAAGATACACTTATACACTGAAGCAGGTTTATCTGTCCTCTGGGAAATGATCTTCTTTCTTATACGCAATTATGAGTCATTTCCAAGATAAGAAGACCCCTGCCCTTGTGCATCCCCTGAAATTTGAGGTCAAGATGACAACAGGTTTGCATGCTTTGAGAGGTCATGTCCTATCTGTCCAAATATATGCACATCTGTGCACACATCCACTCTGTTTACTGCAGCAGCTTCAATCACACTTGAGTATTTTTTTAAATTGTCAGGTGTGTGCCAGATAGCACATGACTTGTGTATAACACTCAAAATTTATTGAGAAATACTATTGATTTCAATATACATACCTTTATACTCTGGGATGATTCAGGTACATTGATACAAAAAGCAAAATAGCTTCATTAACAAACACACCAATCTAGTTAAAGTTAAAATCAGCTTCGTTAAAAAAACGTATCTCTTGCCTTAATTTTAGGGGCCTAAAATGTTTCTTTTCTTCATCACGTAAAAAAGTGGCTTTGGAAAAACAGTCACATTTCACAAAGTACTATTCACATCTCCTTTAAATGTGTTCAATTTTAATGAATGGTCTTCACCTTGGATACACACATTCCAGGCCTCATAAAAACAATGGTGTTTGGGCATGTGCAGTGGAGGTGGAAGATGGATTCAAGATGTTTCAAGTATGCAAAATCACATGCAGATGTACAAACAGTACATCCAGTCAAACCGAGTTAAGAAAGCAATATATATACAGACACCCAAGAATGGATGAACACAAATAAAATTCAACTTGTAATTAACATACCGTGCTGTGACACCTGTTGCCTTCCACGATAAGAAGTCTGGGAGATCAAAGAAATGTCCCGCCTTATCCCAGCAAGTCTCTCTCAAGTTCTGCCAAATTAAATATATATTAGAATCAATTACGGGCTTTTTTTCTCCTCTTCTCCTCTCTCAATAATGTTTCAAAAATTTCAAAACAAAAGCATAGCCAACAATGCCCAAGAAAACATCTGTGCAGGGTCTGGGAAGTGGTGGTGGGGAAGGGAGTATAAAAGCAGTACACAGGACAATTATTGATCCTTTCAAAAATGACTATAATTTCCCTTTTATTCCTCTTTGCCAACCTGGAGTGGGAAGAAGTACACTTTGCAAGGGTACGCAATCCATCTTTCCAGTGAAGGGCAAGGGGATACATTTCAAGACATATAAAAAGACTTCAAAGCTGAACAGCTGTGAACTGGGGAGAAAAATCACACTAGGAAACTACCTGATGAAATGTGATGTGTCCTGCCATGAAAACGTCTCCCCACGCTGACAGGTTCCAAAAACAACAGGAATGATAGCCCCTTGTCCACAAAGAACTTCCATTCTAAGCCAGAGAGAATGGTCCTGAATCAACCTATCCTTATACCTTTTTAAAATATTTGTTGCTTCCAATTTCTTCCACATTGCCAATTTGGCCAGATTTTTTTTTCCCCCCTTACCACTGGGCTTTTTCTTTTCTCTGCCACCTGTGTCTGGAACCCTCCTTCCTCACTTACCACCTTGTTCCCTCCCAGGGTTCACGCTGCCCTGCCCCTTTTGGTTAACCAGACCCACCCTTCCCTAGGGAGGTCATCCAGAATCTCCTCCTCAGCAGGGGTCTGGCTGTCAACAACGCCTATCACCTCACAAGTGAAAGTGAAGTCACTCGATCATGTCCGACTCTTTGCAACCCCATGGACTGTAGCCTACCAGGCTCCTCCATCCATGTGATTTTCCAGGCAAGAGTACTGGAGTGGGTTGCCATTTCCTTCTCCAGGGGATCTTCCTGACCCAGGGACCAAACCCAGGTTTCCCACATTGTAGGTAGACGTTTTTACCATCTCAGCCACCAGGAACTCATCATCTCACAAGTATCTGTATAATGTTCTTCTCTCCTGCTAGACTGTAAGCTCCATGAGGCCAAGGACCTTTTCAGCTTCATGTACTGTAATATCCCACGATTGTCTTCTCTCCTCCCCAACACGGGACTGGACCCTTAGCTGTGAGGTGGAAACCACATGACTCCAGTCCCAGTCTGGAGTCTCCCCCAGGGGTAGAAGACAACACACTTAACTGGACAAGGGACAGACATGTGACCTAGCTGGGCCAATTTGATTCCTTCTCCCAGAAATTTAGAGTTGGGATCCAATTAGAGTCATTTAACTTCTGCCTTTGAGTGGAACGGGAGGTGAGATAAAGCTGGAAACTGGGAAGTGGCCATTTTTTGCCAAGGACCTGGAGAAGTAGGACTTCATAAAGAGAAGAGTAATGCAGACAAGTGGCAGCAAGAAAGGTTTCTTACTATCCAGGCAACTCTCCATGTCCTGGTTTCACTTATTCCCTCTCCAAGAGGCTACAACAAAAATGAATGCTTAAGGGTATCTTTGGGAACCCAGAGGCAACAAGGCAGAAACTCCAAAAGAGACATATTCCAGTATCAGTGAGCGGGTGATATAGAGCAGACATTCAATAGATATGGGTTGACCAACCAGACAAACTGCTCGTTTTCACCTTTCAAACTTTCTCAGGTGAGGGGCACTTCAGACTTTACAAAGGGTTTTCATGTGTGTTATCTCCATTGCTTGTGGTTGAGTCGCTAAGTTGTGTCCAACTCTTTGCGACCCTATAGACTGCAGCCCGCCAGGCTTCTCTGTCCATGGGATTTTCCAGATAAGAACCCTGGAGTGGGTTGCCATTTCCTGCTCCAGAGGATCTTCCTGAACCAGGGATCAAACCCACATCTTCTGCATTGGCAGGCAAATTCCTTACTGCTAAGCCACCAGGGAAGCACCGTGTGGCATACAAAAGCCCCAGGTGCTGCTATATCTACTTTACAGACATACCACTGGCCTTCATCCACATTTGCCCTCAACTTCTATGAGTTCTTCCTATTTTCTCCTTCCCCATCTCAACTTTCAGAACACAGACACTTACTCACAGCAGAGAAAATGAGTATTAACCCAGAACACGGTCCCATTAAAACAACACTAACATCAAAAGGGCTCAGATGTAAAAGGCAGTATTAAGCCCATTTTCTGTTACTGCTGGTTGTTTTAAATTCCTAAGCATTTGGGTGAGCGCTTACATGCAGAAGGGGCTTCCCTGGTGGCTCAGACGGAAGAATCTGGCTGCAATGCAAGAGAGCCTGTGGCCAGGCAGACGGGCTGCTGTGGACAATGGAACCGAGGCAGTACGTCTCAGGGAGAACTTCAGGCCTCTGGCCAGAAAGAGGAACTTCAGGGGCAGGAGGGGCAAGGCAGCCTGGTGGGTCACCTTTTCTTGAGACAATGCCAGCATCACCAGGCAAAGTCAGAGATCCCAGCTCAAACTCTCCATAGAATGAGACACCAGAAATGGTATCATATTAGGAGTGTGGAGTATCCTTAAGAATGCCTGTGGTCTCGGGAGAGAAGACAGCAGTATATACTCCCTGTCTTCTCCACAAAAGCAAAGTCTGCAACTCAGCCAGAAAAGGAGAGGGGGAAAGCGTATGCTTAGATGAAAGGGATGCTCCGAAAGCCTGATCCCTTACTGGGAGATGTTGACACTGCTTACCAGGCTCCCATGATGTTCTTAGGTTGGGCTACATGATTCACAAGTGTTTAGTCATCACATGGCAGACTGGCCAAGGGCCTATTACCCCCTGTGGATGGATTTTTAATCCAGTTCTATGAGAAAATCTCTCCATCTCTGCCCCTCCCCAGTCAGTAGAGTCCCACCCCAGGGTCTCAATCTTACTGAATTAATTCTACCTTTGGAACCACTGGGTCTGCATCAGACACAGTGACTGTGCTCTTAGATTCTCCCACAGCTTACAAGAGTGCCTCCATCTCAAGACAGTGCCTTGTCTCATTGGATTCTCAGGATGGTTCAGAGGTTGTAGGTGATACACAATAGTCCACATGTCAAGGATATAGAAACTGAGGTTCACGTGATAATACTTTGCCCAAAGTCAGAGACTTTGCCCAAAACTGTTCAAGACTTTGCCCAAACCTGCTCTAAAGTGAGGGTTCCTTTTTTCCACTAGGCCACGGTCACCACTCTGAAGCTCCCTGTTTCATCAGAGCTGTGGGTTTTGGCCTTTTGAAAGCATTATGATAGAAGCTATTGCTGACAAAGGTCTGTATAGTCAAAGCTATGGTTTTTCCAGTAGTCATGTAGGGATGTAAGAGTTGGAGCTAAAGAAAGCTAAAGCTTGAGAAGACTCTTGGAAGTCCCTTGGACAGCAAGGAGATCAAACCAGTCAATCCTAAAGGAAAACAACCCTGAATATTTATTGGAAGGACTAATGCTGAAGCTCCAATAATTCAGCCAACTGATGAGAAGAGCCAACTAAGACCCAGATGCTGGGAAAGACTGATGGCAGGAGGAGAAGGGAGTGACAGAGAATGAGATAGTTGGATGGCATCACTGACTCAAGGGACATGAGTTTGAGCAAACTCCAGGAGATAGGGAAGAACAGGGAAGCCTGGTGTGCTGTAGTTCACTGGGTCACAAAGAGTCAGACATGACCCAGTAATTGAACAACAACAACAAGAACATTAAATTTCAGAGATTTCACTTTCAATCCTGGGCAACTCACTTAACTTCTATATTCCTCAAAACCCTCATAACACACAAATGGTACATGGGCTGGAGTGAACACAGAGCAGGTCCCCATCACAAGATGTGTAGACACATCTCATAATGTGGGCACTGAATCCAGTTCAAGCTAGGAGGTCTCTGTGCTGAAGGAGTTAAGTCTCTCCTACAGTTACCAAGCAACATACAAAAAGTAGCATTTTCAAGAAAAAAAAAAAAAAGAAGAAATCAGGGGTTACTGGGGTGTGTGACTTGGCAAACAAGGCTTCTGCATTCCAATAACAATCCTTTGAGCTAAGCAATCCCTCAGGCTTGGAAGCCACCAAAGAGAACAACTCTTTTTTTTTTTTTTTTTTTTTAAGCATCTATTACTTCATTAAAACCACAGCCTTTCTTGGGAGGAGACTACCACTCAAAGCACACACAGCTTTGGGTCTCAGCAGAGGCTGGAGGTGGAATAGCAAATCCAAGGTTCAAGGCCAGGCAGCAACCAGCCCACCAGCTTTCACCCTTTCCTTCTCACTGCCATGTCCAAAGAGGCAGTGAGGTCTCTGCTGGCTTCTAGATGCCAAGGGAACTTTGGGATAAAATGAAGCAGATGCTGCAATGTATGTCGGGAGATGCCAGGGTCCAGGAACAGCATGGGAAAGTAGGGGTGACCAGTTAAAAAGGGATCATCAAGTATTTCGTTATGACTTGCAAAAGGATTTTATCTGGGCTTCCTGCTGTGTACACTGAATGAAAGGGAGGAACAGAGCTTCCTACTTCCCCTCCCAGTAAAGGATCCTACTGGATCATCTCCAATACTCACGTTGTTTTCCGCACAAGGACATTCTGAAAAGAAAAAACTTATCCTCGCTCTACATTTAGGACTGAGAAGTAGGGCACAGGCTGATAGCCCAGAGAGGAGAGATGTCTCAGGAAAAAATTTTAATCCTTAATGTCATTCTTAACAAAAAAAAAATGCTAAAAACATGGACTGGGTCATAATTCCCAACTAGAAACTTTCCAGAATGAATGAAACAACTGTGCTTCAAACTCCCATCTACAGAGAAAAAAGAGCAAACATTGGAGATATTTCAAGTCAGACAGACAGATACGCTGAGAGGTTTGTGCTACCAGAGGTATCTTTCTAAAAAACTTAAAACATACCATGACATTTCTTTGTTTAAAATGGTTCGACAGTTCCCCATGGCCTGGAATCACATTTTATCTCCTTGGCACGGCTCTCGGGACACTTAACCAACTCCAACTTGGCCATTACTTGTATGACTCCTTCTGGGCTCACTGCCCATCACCTCTCTCTTCGCCACTCCCCACCCTGATCTCACCTCATTTCTCTCCCTTCCCCAAATGCACTGTACCCTTTCATACTCCCCTGTATCTGTCGAGGCTGAAGCCTCTACTATGGGATTGACTTTCCCATCTTCTCTCATGATCAAATGTCTACCTGGTTCAAATGCAGCTCAAATGTCACCTTTTCAATGAATCTCTCCATCCCTTGCTGCGTCCTTATTATATACTCATACACCTAAGTCCATCTCAAAAGGACAAACTCCTGGAGGGCAAAAGCCAGCTAACTCCTGGAGAAAAAAAAATGCAGAAAGTTTCATGAGGTATAAAGAAATTTAAGATCAAACAATTTTAAAGTAAAATTACAATGAAGCTGGAAAAAGATGTGTGCAAAGGAAATGGTCGGTAATGAATAAGATGATGTATGATGATCATGTAATGAGCCTGATACCAAGGTTTGGTGAGTCAGCCTCATAACTCATTTTTTTGTGTGTGGCCATATATCTACCTCTAATGACTAATCACAGACATTGTTCAGAGAAGGAAAAGGGCTTTGGGGCCGAGGTGGCTAAAAAAGACTTTATGACAGAGAGATTTGAGCTGAAGCCTAAAGATCAAGTAGAAAAAAATATTTATGCTTCTGCTGAGAATGACACCCAAAAAACAAATGTACAGACACCAAGGGTTTAAGAGAAGTGGGATAAACTGGGAGATTGGGAATGACACATATATACTCTACTGATACTGTGTATAAAATAAGTAGTGAGAACCTACTATATAGCTCAGAGAACTCTACTCTGTGCTGTGTGATGACCTAGATGGGGAGGAAATCCAAAAAAGAGTGGGTATGTGTATACATACAGCAGATTCACTGTGCTGTTCAACAGAAACTAGCATGACACTGTAAAGCAACTATATTCCAATAAAAATTAATTAAAAATAAAATAAAAGTGAATCTTCCTCAAAAATAAAATAAACTGACAAGGTAGAGTACTCCCTTTAGAGAAGGATTTGTTTTACTGTACCTTCACAGACTTTATTTATAAAATGAAATAATTCCATTGGAAGATTTCAATTAATCTTCAAGAACTAGATATATACATGCATCCTTTCCCCACATCTTCCCTGAAGCCCTGCTATTATACAGAAAGGTGAATTTATAATCCACACTAGAAATGATTCCCTCGCAGTAAAAATGTTATCATTTGTATGAAAACTGATCTTATTCTGCAAGGCTGACTTTGCCCAGGAATGTGATACCACCACAAGCATTAGGAAAACAAGGCTTTGGTATGTGGGCTCTAAGAACCTTGGAGTCAGGCAGACATGAGTTTGATTACTGTCTTTGCCACTTCCCAACTGCGTAGCTTTAGGCAAATTAATTTCTCTAAGCCTCAGTTTCCTCCAATGCCACATAACTAGCACTGACCTCAAAGGACATTGTGAGGGTTAAGTGAAATAACATGGAGTGCCTAGTAAGTCAATGGATCTTACTCTAATTACTGCTGCAGAGCTTCATGAGTTTTAAAACACTTTGACATGCATGATCTCATCGGATCTGCCTAATTCTTTAAGGCAAAGAATAAGGGAAAGGCAAGAAATTATAAACCTCACCTTGCAGGTTGACAAAGTAAAATCCAGAAAGGGATTACAACTGTCCCAAGGTCACACAACACTTAAATGGAAAGACAGACTAAAACGTATCAACAGATCCCTAATACCTGGCCTTGTGCTAGTCAGGGGTCTGCCTCCCTGACAGCACAATAAAGTGAAGAAGGGAGAAAAGAGAAAGATGCTATGGTGACCTAGATACAGTTTCAAGTATGTGGTACTGTCTCTGGAGGGGAGGATCCTAACAGAAGAGAGGGCTTTGGACTGAGTAAGGTCTTGGAAGAGACATGACATAAAGTGGAAGATCTGGACAAGTAGAGGTTGAGTGGGGTCTTGCTTACCACTTCATTCTCCTGGACTCCTTCAATGCCCTTCTCATCATTGCTTTTCTATCTCCTTCCTGAGCAACTTTTCTTTAGTTTCCCTTTAAATGCTGATGTTCTTGTTTCATCTAAATGTTCTTCTCATTGTTCATGTGCTCCCTGAACAAGTTTAATTGTTTCCAAGGTTCTAACCAACTACAAGTCAAATAACATGCATGATCTCAAACTGCCCCACTGCACCTCTAACTTGACAGGTCCATAACAGAATCCATTATTTTCCCCAAATGTTTCCCTCCTTCTCAGTGTACTAGTTACCCAATAAGTCATCTTCTCCTCTCTCACTGCTTATATCCAATCATCCTTCTAGTTTAAATTCGCAATTAATCCATGAAGCAGTTCCCACCTCGTCATCCCCCTGTAGTAGTCAGAGCTCTCCAAAGAAAAAGAATCAATATAGAAATGTAAGTTGGTGCAGACACTATGGAAAACAGTATGGAGGTTCCTCAAAAAAGTAAAACTAGAATTACCATACAATCCAGCAATCCCACTCCTGGACTATATCCAGAGAAAACTACAATTCAAAAAAGATACATTCTCCCCGATGTTCACAGTAGCATTATTCACAATAGTCAAGACATGGAAACAACCTAAATACTCATCAACAGATGAATGGATAAAAAAGATGTGGTACATATATACAATGGAGTAATACTCAGTCATAAAAAAGAGCAAATTAATGCCATTTACAGCAACGTGGATACAACTACAGATGATCATACTAAGTCAGAAGGAAAAAGACTAACATGATATCACCTATACGTGGAATCTAAAATATGAGACAAATGAACTTATCTACAAAACAGAGACAGGCTCATGGACATAAATAACAGACTTGTGGTTGCCAAGGGGGAGGGGGCTGCGGAAGGGATGGATTGGCAGGTTGCAGTAAGTAGATGCAAACTATTATATATAGAATAGGTAAACAACAAGGTCCTACTGTATAGCACAGAGAACTATATTCAATATCCTGTGATACACCATAATGGAAAAAATACAAAAAATTACATAAATGTATAAATGAATCACTTCGCTGTACAGCAGAACATAACATGGTAAATCACCTATACTTCATCGGAAAAAAAAAAAAAAAAGAAGGTGAACCTGTTTCTCCACCACATGAATTGGGGCTGGGCATAGTACCTGGTTTAACCAATGCAATGAAGCAGAAGCACCACTGTGATAGTCCTGAATAGAGGTCTCAAAGACCTTGCTTTTTCTCTCCTTGGAGTGTAGAGCTGCAGCATGAGGAAACTCAGAAACCTGAAGGATGAGAGGACCCTTGGAGCAAAAACAAACCATCTTGGCTAAGGCTCCATGCTTTCAAGAGAGGTGAGTAGAGCCCAGATCAGGAAAGTCAGCAGCCCTCCAGGGACTCTTAAACACATTCAGCAGAGACCAGAAAATCCATTTCCCTTAGCCCACCCCAAATCAGTAACCTATGTAATTACAAGGTAAATAAATTGTTGCTTTTTCACTCTATTAAGTGCTGAGGTGGTCTGTTATCTCCCTAGCTGATGTGGCCTCTTTCAAACTCTCAGTCAGTCAGTTCAGTTCAGTCGCTCTGTCCTGTCCAACTCTTTGCAACATCATGAATCACAGCTCGCCAGGCCTCCCTGTCCATCACCAACTCCCGGAGTTTACTCAAACTCATGCCCATCGAGTCGGTGATGCCATCCAAGCATCTCATCCTCTGTCGTCCCCTTCTCCTCCTGCCCTCAATCTCTCCCAGCATCAGGGTCTTTTCCAATGAGTCAGCTCTTCACATGAGGTGGCCAAAGTATTGGAGTTTCAGCTTTAGCATCAGTCCTTCCAATGAACACCCAGGACTGATCTCCTTTAGGATGGACTGGTTGGATCTCCTTGCAGTCCAAGGGACTCTCAAGAGTCTTCTCCAACATCACAGTTCAAAAGCATCAGTTCTTCAGTGCTCAGTTTTCTTCACAGACCAACTCTCAACCCCCTTCAATTCCCACCCTCTACACAGCCAATTAGAATACAATGGCCTACATAAAATGTATATTTGACTATGTAAATCATTCATTCATTCTTCATTTGGTATCCTCTACAGGTCAGGTTCCGTGCTCAGTGTCAGGGAAATGAGAGCAAACAGCAGACACAGCTCCACCCAGGGAGCTTTCAAAGTTTTCTACCACCTTTGGGGTTAAAGTCTAGGGACCTCCCTGGAGGTCCAGTGGTTAAGACTCACCTTCCAGTGTGGGGGATGCAGGTTTGATCCCTGATGGGTAGCTAAGATCACACCTGACTTGTAGTCAAAAAACCAAAATGTAAAACAGAAGCAATATAGTAACAAATTCAATGAAGACTTTAAAAATGGTCCATATAAAAACAAACAAAAAAGACACTGTCTTCTTTAAAAAAAAAAAAGATTAAATTTATTTACATGTAAATTTATTACAAGTAAACCATGACTTGGCAGCTTCCTCTCTGATATTCTCCATCTCTGAGATATTGCACTAAACTGTCCTTTTCCTCACCATTATTATTACGTCTTTATCCACAGTGTTGCTTATCCGGATACCCTCCCTCTCTCACCTGGCCAACATGTGATCATCATTTAGGACTCACGCACTCCATGACATCCTCTGTGATTCCCCCACACGGAGTGGGGCGCTGCTGTGCGTTGCTCCTCCATAACACTCAGTGACTAGCCCCACCACGACACTTCCCATTGTCTGTTCACGTGTCTGTCTCCCTAGCTACACTGAAAACTCTTTAACAGTCGTGGACTCTGTTTTTGTTCAGTCTCTCTGCTGCTAGGACCTTGCATTCTATCTGATGTATAGATGATGAATAACATTAGCTGAATGAATGAACAAATAAATGAATGAGCATAGATGTGCAACCTAAATAGGAGTTTATGGAAATGGAAATAAGAAATGAATGGATAAATGAATGAGGTTGTGAATAAGGACTGTCCCAGTTTCTCTTTTCTCATTCAAGTTAATGGCTTTTCACTGTCTGTCTTAGGGGCACAGACATATCCTAGCCAGCCAGACTGCCAGGAAGATAAATTTCTCTTCTCAGGGTGAGCAGGTCCTTTGGAGAAGTTTCATTTTAATTGGAAAATGGATTCATTCACTTCCTGGCTGGGACTCCTGGGTCAGTGCAGCACTACCCTGAACGTCTGCCAAGAATACTGGAGAGGGGGCTGAAGCGGGAAAAGTGCTCCATCAGATGTCGCGTGCTCTGGGACATCTGAGGACAAGCTGGTGGCGGATTCAGGCTGGCTCACAAGGAGGGCCTTCCTCTATTTTCTCCAGGTTCCTTCAACCCAAATGTTACTTATACCAACACATAAAGGATGGGTGTATTTCACGGTTCCATTTGGCCCTTCCTGGGAGACTAATCTGGGGTGGGGGGTGGGGTGTGTGTGTGGACATAAACAACCTAAATTTCCACTCAGGGATGAATGGATAAAGAATACATGGTGCATATCATACGTGCATCATATATACACACATAAATCATATGATATATATGTGTGTGGACAAGGTCCGCAACTGAGAAATCCCTTCACTACTCAAGTAGCAGAAGATCAGAACTTCTTAAACTCTTCCTCATGATGATGCATAACAGTCCAACATCACAGAAAACATCCTTTCTAAGGAACACTTCTGCACCTTCTGTGAAGAGCCCTTACAGAGGGCACTGAACACTGTAAGGATTTTGTGACCTGGCCCCAGGCTTCCCTTTAGCCTCATCTCTCAACACATTTGCCTTTCAACACCACCCCTCCCCACCCTGTCCCTGATTCCTCAAACTGACTGACGCAATGGTAGCTCTAGTAACACAATGTTTTACTCCGCACCAAGGTGTCTTTGCACTCTCCACTGCTTCTTCTTCACAGACTGCAAAAGTAAAATTCCCAGATCTAATATATCCTAGCTGTGTGGCCTTGGGAAAGCTACTTAACTACGCTTCACTTCAATTTCTCTGTCTATGGTGATTACAGAGGGCAATAGTACCACCTTCACCACACAGCTATTTACAGAACAAGGAGCAAGTGTATGTCAAGTGTCCAGAACATCTGGAACAGAGTAACCACTTCTTAAGTGATTTCTATATTAGTTAGAATGTCTGTTCCACCACATTTCCATTTTCAGGAAGGACAATGGGCTTTGGAGACTGATACACTTTAGTTTAAACCTTGTTTCTCCCAAGGGAACCCTCCTACACTGTTGGTAGGAATGTAAATTGGTACAGACACTTTAACAGTATGGAGGCTCCTCAAAAAGCTAAAACCAGAGTAACCATATGATCCAGCAATCCCACTCCTGGGCATACAGTGACAAAACTATAATTCAAAAGATGCATGCACCCCAATGTTCACTGTAGCACTGCTTACAATAGCCAAGACATGGAAACAACATAAATGTCCACTGACAGATGAATAAAGAAGATGTGGTACATATATACAACAAAATACTCCTCAGTAATAAAAAAATAATGCCATTTGCAGCAACATGGATGTAACTAGAGATTATTATACTAAGTGAAGTTGGACGAAGAAAGACAAATAGATGGTATCACATATGCAGGATCAAAAATACAACACAAATGAACTTATCTACAGAACAGAAACAAACTTAGACATACAGAACAGATTTTTGGTTGCCAAGGGGGAAAGAAGGTGGGAGAGAGATAAATTGAGTTTGGGATTGGCAGAGGCAAAATATTACACATAGAATGGAAAAAAAACAAGGTCCTATGGTATAGCACAGGGAACTGTATTTGATATCCTGTAATAAACCATATTGAAAAAGAACATTTAAAAGAATATTTATATATGTGTATACATATATATATATATAGACACACATATATATAACTGAATCTCTTTGCTGTACAGCAGAAATTAACACATTTTAAATCAATTATACTTTAATAAAATAAATTTTTAAAATAATAAAAAAAATTTTTAAAGCTAGGTTCTCCTACTTGGTAATTACATTACTTCTGAACAGTAGTCACCTAATATCTCTGGGTCTCCCTTTGTTCACTTACAGCAATGTTTAACTCGCACTGTTAGTAGGATTCAATTCAATGAGGTTATACATATCACAATGTTCATCCTGGCACAATCACAAGTAAATGTTAGTTTCCCTCACAATCCTTCCTTTTTTCAAATTATATGGGACCAATCTGTCTCTCTTACTAGACTCGCAGGCCCTTATAAGAAGAGATCATAATTTACTCATTTGTGTCCCTGAGATAACATGAAATAATGATTTCTTAAATGACATACTTATTGACCATGCAACAGTTTGCCCATCAGTCCTGGTGTGTGGCTGGGTGTGTGCTACACATGAAGGTAACCATAGATGAAAGGTAGGAATATACTGGTCCTAATTCTCAGGTTGCTGATTGGCTAGGTGGAGCAAAGAGTCTGCATAGGAAACACTCAGCAGGGATGGATAAGTAGTAAACAATAATTCAAGTTTGAAAACATCTGATTTATAAACTGAGGATGCCGCATGGTCATGAAAGCAAGGCACTGCTGTGGGCAGGCAGCAGAGGGGTGGTATTACTTGTGAGGGAGAGTCTGACCTCAGTGTGGAGAGAAAGCAAAGACTAAGGAAGACGGGATGGAGAACAGTCCGGCTGCGGGGACAGCTTGAGCAAAGTGCAGGAAGAAGCAGCAACACTATCCATGGTCACGGGAGAGGAATGCTGGGAAGGTCAGCCTGAGAGACGTGTGCCAAAACGGAGGAAAAGGGAAATTCATATTAGATGCTCAAGTCAGAAGACAATGGGAGCCACCTTGAGTCCTGAGCAGGGGGTGACTTGTGGATCCAGTTTTAGGAAGGGGAGGATAGCAACAACATGGAGGGAAGTCTGGAGTGGGGAAATGGTAGGAGGACCAGCTTCCATATACATTTCCAACACAGAAGGAAGAGAAAGAGCAGAGGAAAAGGAAGAAAAAGGAAGAGGAAGCCGAAAGAGCAAAGAAGATGAGCGAAAAGCAAAGTGAAACAAAGAAAACTAGAAGAGAGGAAGGAAGAAGAAAAAGACAAAAGCAAAAGACAGAGAGAGAGAGAAGGGGAAGTTAAGGTGAAGGGAAAGAATAGGTTAAACATGAGAAGTGAATAAAATGAGAAGGACAGAAAAGCAGCAAAGTGAAAGATGTGTGGAAAACAAGAGCAGGACCACGACAACGTCCCCAGGACGAGACAGAGGTGGAGAAGGAAGGGCAGAAGCCGGAGGCCCGCGCATGGTCTGCAGCCGCCTCTCCTCTCAGGGAATGAAGTCATGGCTGATGTCACCGCCTCTGAGTCACACGCCCACCAAGGAGGTGGAGCAGCCCCCGCCCGGCGTTCCATCCCACCCTCCCAGACAACAGGGGCTCATTCCCTGCCTTGTGCTCTGGGACACTGTCTAGTCTGGTCCTGAGAGGACTGAAATGAGCAGGGTTCTCCTTGGGCCCAGGGAGGACATCGCAGCCACAGGAGCACGCCAAGCCTGTCGCCGCTGGTCCAGGCCCTGCGGTGGGATGGTCAGAACAGGTGGGACAGAAAGTTTTCTCTGACTGGGGCTAGGGCTCCATTCCATAATGTTTACAAAGGAAATTCCCATGATGAATAGTAGCGAATTCGCAAAAGGGCCTCAAAAGATGCTTTTAGACTGACTCACAGAACTGCTTTCTCACATTCGAGGCTCTCACCATGCTCCCACTGCAGCCCCAAAGAGGCCTGCTTTCCTTGGACGGACAGACGCCTCCCTGCACCAGTCATCCACGCTGCCGAGTGCCCGCTTCCACCAGCTCCCAGCCGACACGTCATCTCCTCCTGACTCCTCTCCCCTAACATGGGTGTATTTCCATCCTGCTTACAGAGCGCTGTGTCTTTATTTCTGTTCCTCTACTAGAATATGAGCTGCTTAAGGATGGGGACTCTGGTTTACTGCATTTAACCCAGTACCTGGAATAAAATAAATTTTCAGTAAATATTTGCTGAATGAATGAATGTCCCTGGTCAACTCTGGAAGGAAGCGATGGGCACCATGCTAGCATTTTCAGACTTCTCTGAAACAGGGGCCCACTCTTATAGCCAAAGTCCCAAGAACGCTGCTTGCTGAAAACAGTACCCTAAAGCTACGCATAATGGTGCAAGTGAAACTGCTCTGGGAGCAGTTGCTTGGGGCATCTGAGGATGGATTTTCTCTCTCCCTGGGCCTGTAAGCTGTTGTGGGAAGGGTAGAGGATTGAGTTAGCCTTGATTTAGATGCCCTGCTCTAACTCTCACACTCAGCCTGTCCCCATTTGCTCAAACACAAATGACACCACCCATTCCCCAAGCTGTCCATCAAGATTAAGCATAGTTTAAAGGAAAAAAAAAAAAAAAAACAGTGCTTACCTCAAGAAAAATGTGGATTTTTACTTTCATGCTTAGCTTTCTTAAACTGCATTTAGAGATAAGCATATGGGAAATAGACTTCATTAACTTCTTTTTTTTTTTCCCCCCAAAATCAACTTTTTCTGTTCTAATCATCATCAGAAAATACATCACTACGACCAGCACTCTACAACTTACCAAATACCTTCTGATACAAAATACTGTTGTCAATACCTTTTATGGACAGGAAACTAAGGCCCGTAAGAGAAATGAATTTCCCAAGATCATGCAGAGAGTGAAACCCCAGCCACTTGAACTCCAAACCTAGTATTTCTTCTTTGCTGCCCCGGTTGCTGCCTCCCAGGACATGGGAGGTGCTCAATAAATACTTGCACAATGATTCACTCCCTTTCTCAGGTCCATGGGCTGGTCTCTGACCCCTGGCCAAAGCCAGACCACACGGCCTCACGCCAAGACAACTGCAGGAGGCTTCACTCTGGTCCCGATTCTCTCCCTATCTATCTTAGGCTCACAGAACGCCAGCACTGAGAGAGAACTTCAGGGGTCATGGAGAACAGCTGTTCCCAAATGCCAGACCTTGACTGCTGCTAGCCCGTGACTGGTCATTTTCACTAATCGGTGGTGAATAATACCAATAGAGAAGATGAAATCCTTATTATTAATAATATTATGAATAATTGATTGGTAAAAAGAGCTCATGTCCTGGTAGCTCACTTTGCTTTTCTTGGGCAAGCTCCAATACTCTACACACGCAACATTACTGGGAGAAAAATATCGATCTGCGCCACTCTTCAGATCCTTAAGCAAAGACAAAATGAGACAGAGACCAAACAGGGCAGCCACTACCCGGGCAGCTTCTATTTCCCTCTGAACACTCCCTAGTCCTGTGTTTTTGAGCCAGAAGACACTGACTATTGAGATGACAGAGCCTGGAAGCCAGACTAAAGCAGCTTTTTGAGAGGGTGTGGGTAGGAGTACTGATGAGGCTGCAGAGCTGAGATCAGACTTTCTTTTATTACTGAGGTCGTGCCCAAGTTTCACCCCAGCCTCTCCACACAGGAAAGATTCAGAGACATGGGCTTTCATGCGGATCCTAGAATCCCTTTATCATTCAACCAGCAAAGTGGCCACAGCTTCAGGCATAGAGACTGGCCTCCAGTGAGGTCTTAGCTACAGAAGTACTGCCAGGACCCCCAGATTCAGAACAGTTAAGGAAGTAGGTGAATCATTTATGCATTTTTTCCAACTGCAAACATTTCAGATGAACGCAAAGAGAAGGAAGAGGCCAGACCTTTGGGAGGTAACTTAATGTGCTGGACCACAGAGAAAAAAAGAGGAATGGGTTGGAGCTTGTGTAGTAGAGGAAACCTCAGATTTCACCCAGTTTCAAGCATGATTCTTCAATCGTATGTCTAAATTAGGAGAACTTGTTATTCTAGAGTTCATATTTATCTCAAAAATTTGAGTTAGACAAAATGCCATCTGGGATTTGAAACTTAAACTAAGAGAACTAGCTCTCTTTACCTAGGTATCTCATCCGTAGACATGGTGGGGGCTGGGGAGGGGGGGCGCGCGTTGCCTGACAGAAGCTGGAGTTGACCAGATAACCTTTACTTCTTCTTAAATCCATTTCCCAGAGCTAGAAAACCCAGGCTCTTTCATTCCAGCACTGCCAGAAGTCATAGAGCCAGGAGGTGGTAATCCATCTAACTCTCTCCATCCTCAGCTTCTTTATCTTCAAGGTAAGTGATAACATCTATTTCACAGGATTTTCAGATAAATTAACTGAAATAGCAGACTTAAGAGCACATGGTAGAATATTTAATAAATTCTAGTGCAGGTGTCAATAATGTTCATGGATAGCAATCAAACAGGGTCAATATCGTGAATAATATTGATAAGCATCTCAAAAAATAAAGGGTTTTAGTATTTCAAAATGCTTTCACAAGTGTAATAATGTCTTGTGCGTGCATGCTAAGTTGCTTTAGTCATGTCCGACTCTTTGCAGCCCTATGGACTGTAGCCCACCAGGCTCCTCTGTTCATAGGATTCTCCAGGGAGAACACTGAAGTGGGTTGCCATGCCCTCCTCTAGGGGATCATCTCGACTCAGGTATCGAACCAGTGCCTCTTGTGTCTCCTGCATAGGCAGACAGGTTCTTTACCACTAGCACCATCTGGGAAGCCCAAGAGTGACTCAACCTATTCCAAAAACTTAAGATGGACTGACTTGATGGACAGAAGGACAGATAGATGGACATACACATGATAAGCCAAGTACAGTACAATATTAACGATAGAATCCAAGTGAGGGTTCTATGTGTTCGTTATAAAATTGTTTCTACGTCTCTGTATGTTTGACAGTTTTGACAATAAAATGTTGGGGGAAAATGGCTTTCACAGCCTGTTACCCTTGATCCTAGACTTGAGAGCCCCTTGAGATAAAGGATGCTCTTGGCTTCTATTCTGCCTCCCCATCACTAGGCACAGTGCCTTTCTCACAGTAGTTACTAGATGAATGTTTGTTTCACTGATTAAATGAACATAGTCCTACAATAGCAGAACAGTCATTCTCATTTTGAAGACAACAACAGAACAACGACAAAAGAAAATAAAACCAACCTACGTGTTCAGAGAAATGAGACTTACTACTTCAGAAGAATGCTCTGACTTATATCTTTCCTGACTTCTGGTCTGCCTCCTCCCTTTCCCTAATTAACATCCACCTATCCTGGGTCTCCAGATTTCCAATGGAACAGTTCACCTCAATGAAGCTGACCATGCTAATGAGTTCCTATATGTCACAGCAAGCATTAAATGCACTGTCTTTTTTAGCATATTTTCTAAAGACAGTTCTTTCCTCCAATAGATGTGACCTCCATTTTAATCTGGTGAGAAAAGAATTTTGTCCAATCTTTGTCTTACATCGAAAATCATACCATGTCGGCATAAGGCCAGTGGAACATAGCAATTGTTCTCTTGCTTCTCTGTAAATTCCTAGAAGTAGCTGACATCCCTACACAGTTGTCAGGACGGCTGGCGGCAAGGAAGCTGGGAATGGGGGCTTTGCTATTTATTACAGCCATGAGTTTGCCTTAGACCAGAAAACAAGGAATCATTTGGAAAATATTTATTGGGTATGTTTTCAATGCCAAGCACCACGTTTGGGTAAGGGGAGGAAACAGGTATGGAAAGAGATTTGGTACCTACTTTCAAGGAGCTCAGAAACCACCAACCTAAATGAGAAAGGAACATGATGCAACAGATGACAAACAAACAAAATGACAAGACAGGATTCAGGGCCAGAAGCACCTTCATGAAGACTCAATCCTGATACCTGTGGACAAGGCAGTGCATCTATTTGAGGCTTATTGTGTTTATCTATAAAATGCAGCAAACATTCAATGTTTAACTCACAGGGCCATGTCATCAATCAAATAAAGAAAACATAGGTTCAAGCCATAGAAGCTGTAAAGTAAAATACAAAATATAGTATCATAACAATAGCTGACATTTATTACATGTTACTAGGTACCAGGCCAAGTCCTTCTTTTTTAAAAAATTTTGGTCTGCTTTTTAAAATCACTTTGTTGGACTATAAAACTAAAAGAATACAGCACATAGCTGGCATAAATCAAATATGCAAATGCAGGGATAAGGAAAAGATTCACCGTCCAGGTAAATGAAGACAGGCCATCAGCCTCAACACTCCATATATTTCAGTCACGAGCCCAGTTTATGGGAAGACCACCCTGGAGAGAAAATCCACAACAGATGCCCTAACACCAGCTGACAATACGGTCGGCCGTGCTCAAAGGCTGGGAAAAATCTGGCCCAAACGTAATATGGCCCTAGTATAAACACTCTAAAAAGAGCTTGTTTGATTCAGATGATGTGTCTTGGATTTTCTTGGGGATGAAAGAAGCAACACAAAGGGGTTAGTCCCCTCAGAGTACAAAGACAAGGAGAAAAGCCCAGAGGAGTTACTGCCTCTATCTGGAGGCTTCACTTCACACAAAATATGCAGTGACTTGAGGTGACAGGCTGCAGCCAAGGGGTGGCTCTGAGGTAGAAAGGAGCAGTAATAGTCCAAACTTCCTTTTCCACAATAGGGAAAAGAAAAGTAACATTTGCTCGACATGCAGTGGATCTTTACTTTGGAACAGAACTATCTGAACAGACACACCCAGCAACCAAAAATGGCATGACAAATGATTTAGTAAGTTCACCCATCCATCCATTAAAATATTTACTGAGTTATCAGTGTTAGATACAAAGCAAAGCAATGCCCCAGACATCACAGACGTGGAGATAAATGAGGTGCAATAATAGTTTAATAAATTCCAGCGTGGGGGGTAAGAGGAAGATGCCATAGGCGGGGCAGAGGGTCAGACCCTAATCAACACTCCATGGTGAAAGTCAAGGAAGGCTTCTTGGAGCTTGAAGAATTGGTATAAATTTCCCTAAGTGAAAAGAAATCATTTTAAGTTTGCCAGGCAGAAGGAAGAACTCAGCCAAGATCCAGAGGTGTAAGAGAACATGGGTATGGTATCCTTAGATCCACTGATAAAGAAATGCACCATCTGGCAAGACCTTCCATTTCTCGAAGCATTCTGTTAAAGGAAAAGTAATGATGGAGTCCTTGAACAAATTCTCGAAGCCTGGGTCTCAGCTCCAAGCACCCAGAGGGGCAGTTGCTGGAAGAGGAAATGGTGAAGCAGGCTGGGTGGGGAACGCTGTAAAATGCAGGACACTCACCTTTTCTTGAGGGGCAGCCCCAGTGCAGCTCTGGCCAGTTCCTCCCACATGGAAATGTGAACCCAGGACTGCCAAGTCCTTTTATTATTTTTTCGAGAGAAACAGAAATCTGGAATTTTATGTGAAATTTCTTTTTTTTTTTTTTTTTTTAATGTTGGACACTAATTCAAAAAGGAATTTTTTTTTTTTCAAGTACAGGGTGGGTCCAACAAAACCCATCTGGGGACCAGATTCAGTTTGTGAGCTGCTAGCCTATAGCCCTGCATGTGGGCAGAAACGAGTCACAGAGCAGTGCAGGCCAATGGATAGAGCCCAGGGCTGGAGGTGGGCTGGACCTGGTGAGAATCTTGGCTCTACCATTTACTTGTTGTGTAGCTTTAAAGAAACTACTCAAGCCCCCGGGGCTTGTTTTCCTCATCTGTATAATGGAATAATAATACCTGTCACAGAGGGGCTTAGATGAAATACTGCATGTAAATCCCTTCATATAATGCAGATGGTTTAAGGAAATAATCCCAGCGGGGGGGGGGGGGGGGGGGGCGGGGGAGGAAAAAAAATCCCATGCTAAATAATGAAGTGTTGTCAACCAGAAAAGATACCTGGAACGATAAGATTATTTTTTAATGGAAAAGTACTAAGAAGTAATAAAAGCCTGAGCACTGTGCTGTCACAGTAGCAAACTATTCCAACCATGGATAGTACCTCATTATTGTGTTTTGTAATAATATATACAGCCATTTTTTCCTATACTGTAAATTTCTTAAAACAAATGCATTTGTAAGACTGTAGAGCCTCATAATTTTTCCCTTTAACATTGCAGTGTAAACTTGGTCGTTGCTATACAAATATTTATTATCTACCCAGTACATGCGCCAGAAGTTTTTTTTCCCCAAAGTCGTAACATAGATCATGTCACACCCATGTTTAAAATCCATCAACCATTCCCCACTGCTCTTAGAATAAAATCCAAATTCCTGCCAATGACCCCAAGGCTGTGTAGGGTCTGGCCCTTGGTCACTCCTCTAACCCACCTTCTGCCCATCTGCCTCGCTCATACCCTGCCCCAGCCCTGCTGACCTCAGCGGATCTCATAGGTGCTGTTCTCCCCTCACTGAATCCGCTGCTCCTGCTTCCTGAAAATCTCATCATTCTCGTCAACCAAGCCCTCCCAAGAGAACACACCAGCCATGCCAAATCTGTTCACCTGAGTTTCTCCCTCATAGCATTTTCCAGGAAACAAAATCACTTTGCTTATATATTTGTCTCTGTGTCTATTTTCTGTCTCTTTATGTAGAATCTAAGTTCCCAGAAGCCTACGCAGGGTGCTCATCTATCTTGCTCATCTTGGAATCTCCAATACCCATCACACAGGAAACACTCAACCAATACTTTGTAAATGAAAAAAAAAATGATCCTGGCACCCATTGTTCCCAGCCTCAGATTCTCCTGAAGTTGTCACATCCAACTTTCTTCCCTGAACTAGTTTATCCAAACCCTGGAAGGCAAACATTTGAAGAAGCAGTAGAGTGAAATGGTGATAAGCCCATTCAATGGGTCTGAAATGCCAAGGTTCAAACCCCAACCTTGCCATTTACTAGCTGAATAACCTCAGGCAAATTGTTTAACATTTCTGAGGCTGTTTTGTCATCTGTAAAAGATGAGACTTACTGTCTAGGGTGGTTGTGAGGAACAGATAAGTTTAACTGGGATGAAATGCTTAGACAAGTGCTAGATATATAATAAGCACTACATACATTTTGGCTACTGATTTCATCTATTTTCTCTGCTGTTGCTGTTGTTTAGCTGCTCAGTTGTGTACGAATCTTTGCGACTCCTTGGACTGCAACATCCCAGGCTTCCCTGTCCATCACCATTTCCTGGAGCTTGCTCAAACTCATGCCCATTGAGTCGGTGATGCCATCCAACCATCTCGTCCTGTCATCCCCTTCTCCTCCTGCCGTCAATCTTTCCCAGCATCGGGGTCTTTTCTAATGAGTCGGCTCTTCACATTAGGTGGCCAAAGTATTGGAGCTTCAGCATCAGTCCTTCCAAAGAATATTAAGGATTGATTTCCTTTAGGATTGACTGGTTTGATCTCCTTGCAGTCCAAGGGACTCTCAAGAGTCTTCTCCAACACCACATCTATTTCCTTATTCTGTTCTTATTGCTTAGTTCAAAAAAGCTATAATTTTGCGAAGGCAGAGATCACTTTTTTTGTGAAGGCAGGCCCCCATAGGAAGGGAATAGAGGATGGAGCTGTTTGTATGGATTTTGATGTACATATACTTACATGATATGAGGCTAGGAGTAAAACATTTAACTTTTTTGGGGGGGCCTCAGTTTCCTCATTTATGGGCTTCCCCAGTGGCTCAGCAGTAAAGAATCTGCCTGTAGGGCTAGGAGACTCAAGGGATGCGAGTTCGATCCCTGGGTCGAGAAGTTCCCCTAGAGGAGGGCATGGCAACCCACTCCAGTATTCTTGCCTGGAGAATCCCATGGACAGAGGAGCCTGGCAGGCTACAGTCCATAAAGTCACAAAGAGTCTGACACAACTGAAGTGACTGAGCACGCATGCATGTTCCTCATTTATAAAAAATGATAAATCTAACCACGAGATAGTATAAAAACTGAATAATCACTGTGGAATAAAATAACTCTGGGGCTGTAAGCATTGGTGAATTTTAGGGGAAACATGTACAAGATATTCAGTGAGTCACTCTGCTTTGCAGTTCAAAGCTGGCTGCCTCCTGGTACAGGTATCATACATTGGATACAGAGGATTCAGATAAATGAAAGACTCTGAAAACCTGTTTTATACTCTTCTACTATGTTCTATGATTGTTGATTTGTCTGACAATTTTGTGGTCATTTTCAGATGCTTGCTTTAGCTATTATTTAAACAGGGAAAACATGCAACTCATTACACTCAGTGACTTGAAATAAGATATTCTAATGTTTAACATTCTCTCAATTGGCTATAGAATGTTACTGACATATCCATCGGTAGAGACAAACATTTTAAAACACAGTGGAAGTGAGAATTAAACTTCTATTCGAATATCTACTGTATAAGATATTTTACAAATATCTGACTAAACTACAATTAATTCCACAAGATTGATATTATTGTCATTAGTCATTTGACAGCTACACATGCTGAAAAATCACAGACATTGATTTAGTCAAAGGTCATTCAAAACTGTTAAACGGTGGAGAAAGATTTAAATGCAAGTGTCATTTGCCTTCAAATCCAGTACTTGTTGTTACAGAACTGTGTTCTACCTCCCAAAGTTCCTTTCTTGTATTAGCTCTACTGCAAAGACCTGATGAATGTAGGTAAATAATATCAAGACCTATGCACGCATTTAAAGCCAGAGTAACTAATAAAGACTACAGTTTCCACTATATTGCCATCAAAAAAGAAATGCTCCATTTTTAAGAAAGAAACTGACACTGTTTATCTTTCATAAAGTTTCAAGACAAGAAACCTGAAGAAAAGAAAATAGATCTTACTATATAATCAAGAGGAATAGATGACTAAGGCTGGTCAAGGCACTTATTCTGCAAGTCTCTCACTGTACAGAGGAGACAATGATCAGGCTTTCCTGGAGTCTAACAGAGGTTTCTTTTTAATAGTTCCTACTGCAAAGCATTCAACTGACACCTTGCACAGCTAGCAGGAAGTTATCAAACCACTTCTCCGGGCATCCAAACTCCCTGGTTGCTCCCAAGAACCTACATACACAGGAAAAAGCACATTAGAACCAATCAGAGCATCACTTACTCATTTCCCCAATATGTTGCCAAGAGAACAGAGGCAGAACTGTATGGACTGGGGAAATGAAAGGGACAGATACGTGTTCTAAACCCATCAACGAAATTCTCTGACATTCCAGCCAGCTGCTTCCAGACTTTTGGAATGAACAATGAAAACTGCAAACTATAAAATGATTAGCTTTCTGCTCTGCTGACAATGGCAAAAAGAGGAAATGAGTTAAAAGAGGGGTTGGAATATCTCCATGCATCCTCTACAAGCCAGTTAATTAACTTCCATTAACAGTGAGCTGTCAGGATCGGCATCAGCCCGTTAACTTGCTTGACCTTCCTCAGCCTGCACCTCGTTACCCTACAATGTTTCATGTTTATAAAGATAGGAGACTCCAGCTGTTTCAGCCTGAGAGAACTTAATTTACATTTGGGCTTCATTAAGATGAGAGGCAGAGTCATTGAGACCAAATGGAGAAGCCAGACTGCTGGGGGTTATGAAAAATTCAAATGGCATTTTTCCTTTTATCTGACAATTCTTATTAAGGAGACATACAGTCAACCTAAAACACATAAACCTTAAATGAAAAAGACACGATTAAAATTCCATATTGCAGAACTAGGACCCAAGTGGCTTTGTCCATGAGCCATGGTGGTCCTAGTACATCACTTTTGTCTTCTGGGAAGTCTGAACTCCAAATTCTATCCAACTGCCTCTGACATTCGATTCCAGGCTAAGCACAAGGAGCGCATGAATGATAGCAATGCTGAAATGAGTGGTCAGCTCTGACTCCTCCACCTAGCTCACCCCTCGTGGCCAATCAGCCTCAATGTCCTGCTGACATTAATCCCTAACAATTCTGGGAACCTGTCTCCTCTCCATCCCACAGTGCCTAATTCAGGTCTCATCACTTCTCACCTGGAGAACTGTAAGAGCTCCTTATTGTCCCACTCAAGTCATTCAAAAGATATTTACTGAGTACCCATTATGTGCCAGGCATTTGATTAAGGATAGGGACACAGCAAGGAACAAAATGGACATCACCTCCAACTTCCTGTGCATTACAGTGGTTGGAAAGGGTGAGCTTTATACAAATCATTATACAAATGGACGTGTCATTACAATTTATGAAAGATATAATGAAATAAAATTAAGAGTAAAATGACACGGTTTCCCTGGTGGTCCAGTGGTTAAGAATCCGCCTGCCAATGCAGGAGACATGGGTTTGAGCCTCAGTCTGGGAAGATCCCACATGCCTCGAGGCAGCTAAGCCCATGCACCACAGCTACTGAAGCCCATGTGCCCTAGAGTCCATGCTCCACAACAACAGAAGAGGCAATGAGAAACCCGAATATTGCAACTAGAGAAAGCCTGCGCGAAGCAACCAAGACCCAGCTCAGCCCAAAATAAATCAATTAATGTTTTAAAAAGAGTAAAATGACAAAAGACCTCTGATTTACTTGAGGGTCAGAAAAGGCTTCTTTAAATATGTGACAGTAAAACTGAGATTCACATGATGAGTTAGAATCAATGGTGAGTAGAGGGAAGAATATTCAATCGGAAGGCACAGCGTCACTTAAGACCAGGGGTCAGCAAACATTTTCTGTAATGATCCAGAGAGTACACATTTTCAGCTTTGCAGGCAATGCAATCTCCATCTCAAATACTCAGGTCTACCACTGAAGTGCAAAAGTACCTCAGACAGCACATAAACAAATAATGTGGCTGGCTGCCAGTAAAACTTCACAGCCACCAAAGTCTTAATTTCATCTCATTTTTACCAGTCACAAAACATGACTCTTCTTTAAATTCTTCTTCAACATTTGAAAAGGTAAAAGCCATTCTCAGCTCCCAAGACATCCAAAAGCAAGCAGCAGGCCAGATTTGGCACATGGCCATAGTTGGCCAACCCCTAGTCAAGACTCTGAGATGGCAAAGACCTGGAGTGACTGAGGCACTCAGTGGGTCCCTATGGATGGACCGGAGGGAACAAAGTGAGCAGCAGGGGGAGGTGAAAATGATATCCTACACCATCTCCTGAGCCAGATTACAAATTTTGGAGCTTATCCTAAGAGCAAAGCAAGGCCGACAAAGTGCTATAATCAGAAAAAAAAGAAAACTGATTCTTGGGGAATTCCCTGGTGGTCCAGTGGTTAGGACTTGGCACGTTCACTGCTGGGGCCTGGGTTTGATATCTGTGAAGAACTAAGATCCCACGAGCTATGTGGCATGAGCAACAAATAAATAATTAAAAAAAAAAAAAAAAAGAAAACTGGTTCTTACTCCCCACAACATACACATTTTCTTACTCCTCATCTAATCTCTTCACCCTGACCAACGTATCTAGGATATTTCCTCCTCTGGCTAACAACCAGCCCTAATCTCTCTCACCAAACAGGCCCTTAACAAATCAAGCCCAGGCTGCTTACCTGGTCTCATTTTCTATTACTCCCAGGGAAGCATCTCAGGCTCCTGTCCTGGGGCCTATGTACCTTACGATAACAAAAAACGGTCTCTCTAGAATATCCTTCCTTTCTTCTCTACTAGGCAAAACCTCCAGTCATATCTTGAGGCTCATATCAAGTAACTTGTCCAGGAAGCAGATTATTTTCCCCAAAAGCACTTTTTATATTCGTTTATCACAGTGCTCAGGGCATCTTCTGCTGGCTCTGGGTCCATGTTTCTATCCTCCTTATGCTTCCCCACCACTGTCCCACTGGACCCTGTGCCCCTTGCAGGTAAGGCTGAGTCCTCCTTGTACCCATGCCCCCAGTGCCTACCATACTGCCAGTTGATGGCAGGACCACAAGTAAGATTTGACATATTAAGGAATGAATGAAGAGTAAACACCTAGCAAGCCTATGAACTTGGCATAGGCTCATGTTCTGATGTTGAATGTGCTGTTGAACAGCTCGTGAAGCTATGTGCATGCGTGTATGCTAAGTCGCTTCAGTTGTGTACAACTCTTCTCGATCCTATGGACTGTAGCCCGCCAGGCTCCTCTGTCCACGGGATTTCTCCAGGAAAGAACAGTGGAGTGGGTTACCATTCCCTCCTCCAGGGGATCTTCCAGACCCAGGGATCAAACCTGTGTCTCTTATATCTCTCGCATTGGCAGGCGGGTTCTTTACCACTAGCGCCACCTGGGAAGCGCTATGTCCATGTCCCTATGTGTCAGTTCCCCATAAGCCCACTAAAAAGAAGGAACTGCTTCCCACTTCTCCATACATGAATGCTTTTCAGGATATAAGGGTAGAAAAGCCTTTAGAACCGCAAGTGGTTTTGTGAATCTGCAGGCAGCAACATCAGCACCACCTGGGAGCTTGTTAGAAACCTAAATTCTCAGGTCCCATCTCAGGGCTGCTAAGTCAGAACCCACAGTTCAGTAAGATCTCCAGGTGATTCATTTACACATTAAAGTCTGAGAAGCTATAAAGCCACTGGCACGCTTTAAGGAGAAGATGCGAAAACTGATGTTAGAAGTTGTTTTGATTTTGAATTTGCAAACACAGTAAAACCAAAGGAATTCTCAGCAAGGATTCCTGGGTATGCTTACCAAAAAAATAAAAATCGATTTAAAAAAATCTGAAACACAGGTTTGAAGCTCAACGTTCAGGTACTTGAATACACAGTGAGGCACGGTGTAGAGCCATGCTCAGAAAATTCTGAAATGGAATCGACTAAATGAATGGACAGATGGAATGTCAGTCTTAGGTCATAATCACAGTCAGGAAATCGAGATATTAATTATTTTCTGTGGGCTTTATTTAGTTTACTTTGATCTCAAGCACATAGGCAAATATCCAGACAAGCTTATAATTGGATGTATATTAAGATCTCCTGGGATGCGAAGCACTAAGCTGGCTACAAAGCCGGTGCTCGGGAAGGTGCTGGTATTGCACCAATGACCACCTGTCCCATTCTCGTCACCTAATTTAGAATAGCTCTTCTTTACCTATGGCCAAGAAGGGTGACATAGCCAACCTATTTGTTCTTTTGCACCATGTTTAGGCTGGCTTAGAGACCACCACCACCCCTGTTACTGGTACTTCCTGGACAGGCAAGCTTTAAAGAGGGTTTCAGCACTGCATGACAAATGGAGTGAGCTGGAATTTAGAGACCAGGAGACACCGGTTTACATTCTGGCTCTATCATCTGTTTGGGAAAGTCATATAACCCTCTCTCTCAGTCTCAGTTTCTCATGCCATCAAGCAGGCAGACGTTGCTAGAATGAAATCAATTAAAGCCTATCAAACACAGAATAGAGTGTGGGGGCAGTGCAGGGCAGTTCAGTAATCTGATTTGTATTTCAGGATATTTTGGTATCCAGTTTTCAAAGTGACCCAATTCAACTCACTCAGTTTATAAACAGAAGAAGTGAACCCTGGGACGAGAAATGCTTTGCTCAAAGTCATACACTGTGATGCTAGTAGAGTCAGAATTAGGATCCTGAAACCCCCAACTCCTAAAACACCGTTATTTTCAAACTCCTAGCAAATACAGGCATTTTTCTGCAAATTAAAACTTACAAAATAGCTCAATATACTAAACAAGTAACAACCCAAGCCTGCCTTAATTATCAATATCCTTTTTGCTCATCTCTCTCTGTCCCATGGTGGCAATCCAAGGACACCTTGTCAGCACCCTGAAACTCTCCCCCAACCCCAACCCCAACCCCACATTTGAATAATTGAAGAACCAGCCCACCAGAGCCAGTACATGAATCACAGCAGGTCTTACCCTTAGATGAATTGTCTTCTGACCAGACCACCTAGGGGTTTTCAAGTCCTTACAGTTCCCAGAGGACCTGAACTTTCTCATGCATCCATATCTACTAGGAACCATTAAGTTGACATCACCATTCTCTGCACTTCATAAATGATCCTAACATCTGGAAATGGGAACCACCTGCAAGTGCTTTGTTCAGAGATCATCTTATCACACAAGGACATGGAAACTCAAGTTTAGGTGAGATGAGAAAGGCATTCCATAAAATGCCACCAAGGTCAAACATTAATCACTGGGGGCTAAAAGTATGCAGAGAATGTTCCAGTTAGAAGATCAGGACTTGAATCCCAGCTCTGCCACTTTCTAACTGGAATGGTAATTAACCTCTGTGAACTGCAGCAGAGCAGTGGATGTTACGAAAAATCAATTTCAGAGTCAGTTTTAGGTTCAGATTCTGGCTCCGTTGCATGCTTCCTGAGTCACTTAGGGTGAGCTGACAAATCTCTATTAGTTTTAGCTTTTACAAAACACATAAAAAAGAAAAAGAAAACTGTAGGGTTGCTGCTAAGATTCTGAGTCGCTTAGGGTGAGCTGATGAATCTCTATTAGCTTTAGTTTTTACAAAACACACACAAAGAAGAAAAAAAAAAGACTACTTTATAGGGTTGCTGTCAGGATTCAAAGAGATAATCTCTGTCAAATACTTATCACAGTGCCTTGCATGAGTTAAGCAGAATGACTTAACTGCAACTGAATCAATAAAATGGGATCAACCTTCTTAGAGTTGCTGGAAAAATCCAACATAGCAGACGAGCAGGGTGCCTGGTACGGATAGATTCACTGGAAGGAATCCTCTGCTATTATGAGCAATCTCTCCCCAAACTTGTGCACTCACCTCTTTTAGCCACAGAAGCTTTGGGGCCTGCATCTCCACAGACATTACGCCCCCGACGTATTGCAGGACACTGTGCTTGGTCTCGTTGATCCGGTGGACCTGACTGACCGCCCGGTGATCCAGCCACATGATGACGTTTCGATGCGAATCCCCTAGCAAAAACAAGGAAAGGGGGTGTTTATGGATTCCCAAGGGCAGAAATCTTCACAACAGCTTCTATAACTTCACACATCAACCGGGAACACCACCAACACTGACTGGTACATCCCGCCCAAACCTCAGATCTCCCTTCAAGCGATGTACTCTTTGAATATAGTTCCACGGTTAAATGTCTACAAAAGAACCTAGTCAAGATTCACTGATTAATTATACAGTATTACCATTCATTCTCTCAACTTTTCCCCTCTCCTATCCCTTATATCTAAGAAACACTTTTCTGGATGTATACTCAAGCAAAGAACCAATGAAATAAGCCTAAACAATACTTTTAAGATATGCCTCCTGGAAACCAGGACATATATTTCAGGTATGATTATCATATACATCTACATAATGGCTATTATCTGCTTATAGTCTCACTGCCTCCAGCCACTTTAATTAAAATTAGTTAATTTAAGTGCTTTTTACTCACTTGGTTGGTTTTGTGGAGTATTTTTTTCCATTTGGGGAACCAAGCAGACCTATAGGTGGAATGCTCTTTCAGTACAGACAGAGATACTGAAAAAGTTGTGGAATTTTTCTCAGCCTAAGTGTTCTCCTCTATAAAATGGGGATAACCAGGCCTAGACGGATTAACTGAGATTTTTCATTCATTGAACACAAAAGATAATGTGTGTAAAGATATAGCACATACTTGTCACATAGCAGACCCTCAAGAGGAATATTTCAGAGGAAGCAGAATTTGAAACCAGCTGGGAAAGGAGCATGGGCAGCACCCCTCACATCCAACCTCTGACACCTTGTAGCCCACAGAGGAACTAATTGCTCCTTTGTCCCTCCCCGAACCTTCATTAATTCATACTACAGTGATGGGCAAGTCACTACTATTTTCATAGTCCTCTGCTTCCTCCAATGGCAAAATGCAGAGAACAGCAATGAATACACCTGGCAGATTATAAAAGGGAAAGAGAAAAAGGACTCCAGCGGAACTGAGCCAGGCACTTCACACCTTATTTTATTTATTGGCAAAATAACTGTAGCTATTATATAATTTTGCTAATAACAAAAGCACAAATGTGTTTTGAAAGTAGATCTGTGCAGAGAATGGATAAATAAATAAGTAAAACAAGTTTAAACTTGAGCTACACCAGTTGGGGTATTTTTAAACACAATATATATGGTTTGTTGTTGTGGGTATACACACATGTGATAAAGGCACAGAAGAAAAGTGTTTGTGAACACCAACTACAGCAGAACCATCACCTGCTGGACAGAGGAGAGGAGGAGGGCATAGACTAAAGTGGTTTTTTCTTAAAAAAAATAAATAAATAATTGTGGCAAATATGATAAAACTTCATCTGTTTATCCTCATACATACATAGGAGGCTGTTATCTTATTTTCCTTACTCTTCCATAGATTTGAAAAAGAATTTTTAAAACGTAACCAAAAAAGTCAACCTGAGAAAATATCTAAATTAGGTCATCTTTGAAATAAGTCAAGGCCTCAGGCACTGATTTGCCTGACCAGAGAGATTTCAGGTCACAAAAAACTCCTCAAACAACATTAACACATTGAAAATAAAAGAAAGTACATGGAACCTTCCATAAGCACATCTAAGATTTTGTATAAAGGGCTGAGTGGATTCACTATATAACAAAAACCACTTACAGCTCTGGTTCTCAACCCTAGTTTTACATTAGAATCTCCTGGGATAGCTTTAAAAAATATTGACGTCCAGGTCCTATTCAAGAACCATCACAGAATCAGAATGTGGGTGTGTGAACACATTTCATGCATACACACACACACACGTGTGGGTGCTGGAAAGGACGGTATCAGTATCCCATCTTCAATACTGTACAGAATGTATCTGCAGCTGCGTCCGCCTGTTGCTAAACTATTAACTGTAAAGACAGACTGATCAGCTACTACTGCTCCACATGAAGAGGCTCTCAGAATGACATAATGAAGACTGTGCAGAATCAATTACTTTATTCTATTTATTATGATTATTAATTAATAATGTTCATTATAGACAACAGCATGGAAGTTCATCTTTCCAGTGCTTGTAGAAAAATACAAACAAATGACTCCACTGAAAGTTCACTTCATCTTTCAGTAACCATTTGCTACATGCCAGACACAGTGCTGGGTGCTGAGATACCAAGAAGAATGTGCCATAGACCCTGCTCTTATGGAGCAGGTGGGAAAGTGGACAAAACAGTCTGTATGTAGTGATGACTGCCAGGACAGAAGATGTGGACATGGTACACACAAGAGGAGGGGCAGAGAGAAGACCCCAGTTAGCGAAACCTGAGGCTGCACAGGGATAGCTTCTGATAGGCAGGAAAGCTTTTGGTTAATTCTGAAAATGTTTCATCATTGGGTAGGCAGGTGAAGAAAGAGTGAGGGAAGAGGGATCACACAACAGAGACAACACGTGAGCACAGACCCAAGACGGCATCATATTTAATACAACTGGAAACAATCTAATAGAGAAGAATTAGGGTTACAGAGTCAGTTTACCCTTGGGCAGATTATTCATCCCTGTACTCATTCAATTAGTACTGTGAATGCCTCACAGGAGGTGTTCTAGGGGTACCTGAAGGAAATGACTAGATCAGAAAACCATCTAAACATTAGGTTTCTGTTGCAGAGTAGCCTAGGTAGTAACTTCCTCCCTGACCCTAAACTATCACCCTCCATTCCTCTCCCTCCCAAGAGCTCCTGTGGCTGGAATGGTTCACCCAGAGTTACGATCTGAGCCAGGTGGGCTGCAGAGGTAGGAAGCACAGAGCAAGGGCCTCATGGTCCAACCCAGAGCTGCTCTGACCTTCAAAGGAAGAGAAACCAAACAATGAGATGATTTTAACACATAGATCAATGTCCTTAAACTATTGTACTTAGTTTACTTGGGAATTTTCCTCTTTTTTTGGTTACCATCTAAAGATGGTAAATTTTGCCAGCCTTGTGGGTTTGGTTTTAATGTCTGTGTGTGCTCAGTCATGTCCAACTCTTGATGGCCCCAAGGACTGTAGCTTGCCAGGCTCCTCTGTCCATGGAATTTTCCAGGCAAGAATACTGGATTGGGTCACCATTTCCTATGCCAGGGGATTTTCCCAACCCAGGGACCGAACCTGCATTTCTTATGTCTCCTGCATTGGCAGGTGGATTCTTTACCACTCGCACCACCTCAGAAACCCTTGGGTTTAATGGTAATAGCTAATTTTTTTATCCCACTCCACAATTACTCCAATTGACCAATCAAGAATGGGTCACTGCCAGGTAAGGAGAAGTCATTAAAGACCCTTTAATTCATCCTAAAAATCTGAATTTCACTTTCCAACACAGGCTAATCCACTGCACATAAAATCTAACCTTAATAGAACCTACTGAAAGGCAAGAAACTGGTAAGGGGCACCTGCAGCTGGGTGCATTTGATGAATGGGTACATTTTAACCTCTTAGGCGGAATATAATTTTTTTCAACACTTATAATTAGGGTTGCAACCTGGCTACTCTCTTTAATAGATTGCAACCTAATTACCCAATATTTTCAACACTTATAATTAGGGTAGCTACCTACATACCCTTTTAATTGTTAATAGGAAGCAATTCTACCTACACTGAGAAGAAAAGATGGTATCTGAGGGTGCTTGTATAAGCAGATTTAACAAAGAACTCTTCCTCCATTTCAAATGTTCTTGTTCCTAATATTATAGCTGTTCATTCATCTGTACCCAGTGATTCTCCAAATACTAGAATTACTGAGAAGACTTTATAAAAACACTGATAGCCTAGCTTCACCCAAGCCAACTGAATAAAAACAACCCTGGGTGAGGCTCATGAACTGATAATCTTAAACAGATCTCCAGTTGATTCTAACACGCAACCAGAGTTTAAAACCATGTATTTTAGCAGATTAGAGGTATAGAGTCCTTGGAACTTAGGGCTCTTAGCATCTAAAGCCCCATACAAAATGAGAATTCCTCATACAACATCCCTGACAGAACATCACCTGACTGCTCCTTAAAGCCAGCCTACAAAGCAGCCCCGGCAGCCTCCCCAGCGGCCTGCTCCATGGCTGGAGAGGGCTTGCTGCTGCTGAGCTGAGTGCGCAGGTTCAGTCCCATTCTTTGGGTCTCTGCTCTCTGAAGTGGTCCAGACAGGAGCTGCTCCTGGACCAGAACAAAGTCAACTGAGCCAGTGGTTGGCCACGGAGAACAAGGACCATTTGTATTAATCTTTGAAGCCTTAACACTTAGTAAGACAGGGATTGGAACACAAGGGGTGCTAGTAAATGTGACAAAATTAGAAAAAAATGCGTGTGTGTAAAAGATGGGCACCATTACTACTTGTGTTCTAATCACTCGTCCATTTGCATACTTCTTCAGGGCATGTCACTTATAAATATCACTGTTCCATGCATCAGGTCCATAGGAATGAGTGGAACACATTCTCGTAAGTTAAGGAATTCATAATCAGATGGAAGAAACTTTTCTAAACAATCAAGTATCAGTCTCTCACTTAATTCTCAGAGCAAAGTGCTATTTCATTACTCTAAGTCTTTCAGAGATGAAACCAAGTCATGCAGAGGTTAAATGATTCACTCAAGGTGTATCAGCATTCATTCAAGGTGCTCAGCAGTAGCAGGGTTAAGATCTGAAACTATCTGACTCCAATTTCAGAGTGTCTCAGACTGCCCCAGTGTCTACAGCCACCATTTAAGAAAGGTGCTACTACAGCAGGGTCCACTACTAAGGATTTTTTAACACAGCCCAAAGCACGCTGTGATACCTATGCTGGTAACAGCCAACTGAAAATGCAGAGGGCCACACTCCTTTAGATGCAGGGTGCAATTTCCAATGTACCGTAGTCTCCACCACTCCCAAATGTCTGCCACCCATTAAAAGGATAAATATCAGTTGAAATTTATCTCTGCACATGTGCTGTTATTTTTCTCAAATTTGGCCCACTTTACTCACTTACATCACCTACCTGACTTTTGGGGTCGCAACTTCGGTGCTAGCACTACTGGCTAAAGTATCCCAAAAGGGCACATACTCATCCATGAAAATTTTCTGATGGTAGGTGCAAGTGGCACTTAAACATTTGAAATAGCTCATCAAAGTACTCATGAGTGTCTCCTAGAACAACATCATTCAACAGGAACATCTTTGGTCTGACTATTGAAAATAGAGACCATTTGTTTCCAGCTTCTGTGTGATATACAGTTCTACCTGTCTTATTCTATTTCCTTTAAATTAACTTGACTCACCCACTCAAATGAATGTGGTGGAGGAAATTCATATGCATAAGCAACTCCAGGTTACCTTCCTTGGAAAGGCCCAGACCACTTACCTGTTTCAAGGCTACTCACTCTGAGCTAATGATGCCATGTCCATCCTACACCAAACTTTCTACTGTTGCTCTTGTGCCCTAGGGAGCAGAGTCTCTTCCTAATCCACCTAATCCTAAAGTCACCCCTCTCCTACTAACTGCTGTCCAAGCTCTTAACCTCTGGGGACAAGATTTCTGGTCTCCATGCTCCACCTGTAAATCTCACTCATGGTGATAACAAACACTTGATCTCATGTTTCACCTGGGCCCCAGCCAGTCTCCCACCACCAGAAAAAAGAGACAGAAATGGTCCTACCTTCATGATTGACTGGTAAAGGACGAAACTGCTTATCCAAAACAACCAGAGAACATGTGGCATCAAACCCAAGCCCTCGAATTTGGTGTAAATTGACCCCTTGTACAACTTTCTGTTTTAAAAACAAATAAACAAAAATATGAGTTACAATACAGGCTTTTAAGAGACTTAAAACAGTTATGACTAGAAGGAAATGAATAAAGTACTTACAACAAAACACAGATAAAAACTCAGTATCACTAAAATATCAGAATTTTCTATACATTAATTTTAAAAAAGATAACCAATCTAATTGGAAATTAAGCCAACGACATGAGAAGTCACTTCATAAAAGAAACAGTCAAAGAGCATATATAGAGTATATAAAACGGTTCCAAACTCCACTAAAATTAAATAAATGCAAATAAAAATACTCCACTCTTCGTCTTTCTTATTGGCAAAAATGTAAAAATTAAGAATAAATAGTATTAATAGTGGCAAGATAGGGAGAAGTGGGCCTTCTTTACATGATTCTAACAATGTGATAATTTAGTACAGATTTTGAAGAATACAGTACAGTATTTATTAAAATTAAAAACATATATAACTTTTGACCCAGAAATCCCACTTCTAGGAAACTATCTTAATGAATTATTAGCATAAGTAAGTAAAATATTATATAAACCAAGGTTAACTGTTTACAAATATAAAAATTAGTAAAAACTATTTTATTAAATAAACTATGATACACCTATAAAACAGAATTTTCTACACCATTAAAAAAAAGAAGTAGAGAAGCATATTCTGGGTTTGGTAGTATGAAGAAGTTGGCAAATCTGCTTAACAAAATAAAAGCATAAAACCAGACAAAATCATCAAAAACAACTATTTGAGGGGAATAAAACTTAACCAAAGTCACATAAGAAACTTCTCAGTAACCTTTCTTGAAAATAAAACTGTACCTAAAACATTCTCACAAAACATATGCAAAAAAATCCCATACTTTTAGACTTTTATCTTATACCATACATAAACATTAACTCTAAAATGTATCATATCCCCAAATGTTAAGAATTTAGGTTATAATACTTGCAGAGAAAATCTTTATGACATGGGCCAGACAAAAATTTATTAAAAAGCAAGACTCATAAAAGAAAAAAATAATAAATTTGAATTCACTAAAATTTAAAAATTTTGCTCTTTAAAAGAAACAAGATAGTGAAAAGATAAGCTAAATATTAGAAGAAAATATTTGCAATTCATACATCTGATAATAGACATATATGAAATATATAAAGAACACTTATAACTCAATAACAAGAAGATAAACAATGCAGCTATTTCACGAAGTGCAATAAAATTTATCACACAATCCAGCAATTTCATTCTGTGGTATCCAAGCAGGAAAAATAAAAACATATGTCAACATTAAGACTTGTATGTGACTATTCACAGCAGAAATATTCAAAATACCCTAAAACTGGGAACAAACCAAATATTCATCATGGTTTAACCAAATGGTGAAACCAAGTGTAATATACCCATACAATGATATGTGCAACCACATGAATTAACCTTAGACCCTGGTTCCATTCCTGGGTCGGGAAAATCTGCTGGAGAAGGGATAGGCTACCCACGCCAGTATTCTTGGGCTTCCCTTGTGGCTCAGCTGGTAAAGAATGTGCCTGCAACGTGGGAGACCCGGGTTTGGTCTCTGGGTTGGGAAGAACCCCTGGAGAAGGTTCAGCTATCCACTCCAGTATTCTGGCCTGGAGAATTCCATGGACTGTAGAGTCCATGGGATAGCAAAGAGACAGACACGACTGAGTGACTTTCACTTAGAAAGAAATGTTCTAAAATTTAATTATGGTGATGATTATACAAAGGTGTAAATTTAATAAAATCATTGAATTATACATTTAAATTGATGATTTTATGGTATGTAAATTATACCTCAAGCTATTAAATATTTTTGAAAAAACAGAGCTATAAGACAAAAAATGGAAATATATCCATGGTACATTAATAAGGTAAAAAAAATAAAAAGTACATACAACTGTTACTAATGGTTGTCTCTGAGAGAAGAAACAACAACTGGAGGAGATGAGAGATTTTTCACTCTGTCATGTAATTTTTTAAGTTGTAGAATAACAGATTTATTAATTCTATTTTTTTATTTTTGTTTCCACAGTTTCCTTTTGTGAAAAAGCACAAGTGATTATATTCATTAATATTTCCTGGAAACTTAAAACAGATAATAACCTTTAAAAGCCCACAAAAATCAATTCAAATGTGTCCATCATCATTAAAAAAGTTAAAAAAAATTAAAAAATAAATTTAAAGAGAGAAAATGTACAATTCTTCTTTTCCCCTGTTATGGAATGCCAGATTTGTCATTTACGACTCTATTTCTTACTTTGTATGTGTTCCTCAAATAAGAGCTACACACAACTATTACTTATTTTCAACAAGGAAAAGCATTAATTTTTTTTCAAATACTAACAACAAATAATAAAATGCCATCATGTATTGAGCACTTACTGTGTGTCAGGTACTTTACAAGCATCACCTTATTTAATCCTTACAAAGCCTATTGAGGAAACATTTAGTATTTTCATTTCATAAAAAGAGTAAGTAGAAGACTAGGAAGAGAAGGGAAGAGCAAGCACATCCCGGAGGTTGAGAACTTGAACTTAATCCTGTTTCAGAGCCAGTCAATGGCTATGTTCTTCCTGCCACATGTTCCTATGTTCTACTCCACCACACTGCCTGCCTGCCCGAGAGATTTATCCTGCAGACAGGGCATGTGTCCTCAGAAGAACATTGCCAGTGACCTACCTGTGACTCCAGGCAACATCTTTGCCCCACAGTACCAGATGAACGCCCTGTAAATCTTTACTACTTTATTGATCCATCAAGAATTAGAAGAGCATGTTCAGTTCAGTCACTCAGTCGTGTCCGACTCTTTGCGACCCCATGAACCGCAGCACGCCAGGCCTCCCTGTCCATCACCAACTCCCGGAGTCCACCCAAACCCCTTCTCCTCCAACCATCTCATGTCGTCCCCTTCTCCTCCTGCCCTCAATCTTTCCCAGCATCAGGGTCTTTTCAAATGAGTCAGCTCTTTGCATCAGGTGGCCAAAGTGTTGGAGTTTCAGCTTCAACATCAGTCCTACCAATGAAGAGCATGAGGAGCATATAAATTCATGACAAAGAGCCACAAAGACCTGGTTTCAAATCCTAGCTCTGTCACTCTGGCTACATGATCCAAGGCAGGTTACACAATTTCAGTCCTTCCAGTCACCTTGTCTTGCTGGATCATGTCTCTGTAGCATTTATAAACATGGCCAACTCTGCCTGGAATGTCCTTCCAAGTTGGCTTGGAAATCTCTAGGTACTGGCTAATATCAATTTGGGTGCAGACCACCTGAGCTTGAAACCTGGCTCCAACACTGACTAGTCTTGTGACTCTGCTGCTGCTGCTGCTAAGTCACTTCAGTCGTGTCCGAGTCTGTGCAACCCCATAGACGGCAGTCCACCAGGCTACCCCGTCCCTGGGATTCTCCAGGCAAGAACACTGGAGTGGGTTGCCATGTCCTTCTCCAATGCATGGAAGTGAAAAGTGAAAGTGAAGTTGCTTAGTTGTGTCCGACTCTTAGCGACCCCATGGACTGCAGCCCACCAGGCTCCTCCATCCATGGGATTTTCCAGGCAAGAGTACTGGAGTGGGGTGCCATTGCCTTCTCCGCTTGTGACTTTAGGAAGCCACAAAACCAGCTCCCTTGGTTATTCAAAACTACTACTTAGACTATATCTCCTAATGATGTTAGGAGAATTCAGCAAAATAAGGTGTGATTAGCCCAACATCAGTGCACAAGAAGCAGCTGCCATTATATGAGTACATTAACTGCATTCAATCTTTGAACTCATGGAGCCTCAATCTGTCAATGCATAAACCAGCCCTAACTTCTACCTGCCATGTAGTCCTATTGGTCTCTGTGCCCAGAGAGCAAACGCCTGACTCAGGCATGCCCATCCCACACAGGCCTACAAACAGTCTCTAGTCAAGAGAGGAAGTGGGAGAGAACAGGTAGAAAATGCAATAAAACTCAATACAAAAAAGCTCTGCAGGAGAAAGGAGCATACACTATGGTATCAAAAGGGCCAGCTTCTGGTCCCAACTCCCAGTTCAGGTAATCTTGCACCAACATCATCACCTCTTTGAGCCTCGTGTTCCTGACCGAGAGATAGGTAAGGATCAAAAGTGTGAATTAGTTTGAAAGTGCCTTGGAACTGATCAACCTTTGTAGGAAACGTGAAGGATGGAAAAACTCACTTGATGCTTCATAAATTGTGTTTATGGAATCTTATGTATGAAGTATAGCATGCTCTTTGTGTCATGTAATCACATATAAAAACCACAGGATGGACGATTGAAAGATTAAACTCGAATCCTCCTAAGAATTGTGGTGAAGGTGACCTTCCAGTAGAAGCAAAGAAAATATTCTCTTCAGTCTATTTTATGAATCCCCTCTGAAGACCTGCAGAGTTCTTCTATATTCTAATTTGGCTTTTCAGCAACAAAGGTTCAGCGTCTCCATTTCTAAAAGGGAAACCTATCACAAAGAACTGGAGAAATAACTGTGACATGCATTTAAACCTGATTTGGTTAGGCAGCCACTGTCATTTGCCCAGCCTTATATGGGAATACCTTACGATCATGCTTATCATGATTGAGAACCCCCCCCCCAACTCCTCCACCCCACCCCCCAGCTAAACCATCTCAGAGAGATGGCTGTCAGAGTCACACTACCCAGAAGGCCCCTGGGACTTTGACCTGCTGACCTGAGGATTCTTTTTTATACTCTCATTAATGGAAGAAGAAAGCAGGCTAGTAAACTCAACCCAACAACTTGGCATCAAGGGAATTTCCTCGGCTAGAGAGAAAGCACATTGCTCTGCTAAAGAATTTCCAGAGAAGGAGATTTCTGCAACTTCATTCGGTAACCTGGTCCATGTCTTGCAACTGTCAACTCGTAGCTATGGGGCAGCAAACAAATATTTGGGGAAGGGATTGTGCATCGCTTTGTTCTGACTGTGGGAACCAGTTCAATCCTGCATGTGTTTTAAATCAGCAGGCTCTGCCATATTGGGTGGGGAGACAGCGTTCCTCAGAAATCTTCCAAACTGAGAACTGGAGGGTCAGAGGCATACCTGGTTTTATCTTTAGCTCTATCTGAATCAAGGGTCAAAGCCTGGGGCCTCACAGAATTCAGCTTGCAACAGAGTTCCATGTGGCTGGTACTGTATTCTTTTAAATCTTGATTTGAATGCCTTTGTCAGCTTTGGGGGTATGCATGAGGTTATGAAATCCCTAGTTCCCTCAGGCCCATCAGTCCCCATTGCCTACACAATTCAATTACTCATTCATTCAGTCAGTCAGCAAATATTCAATACTATCAAGCCCCTTCTAAGGTCATGCTATGCTCTCTTCTGGGTATTTGGGAAGCAAGGGAAAGAAAAAAAAATTTTTTTAATTCCTTACCCTTTTGGAGGTTACACTGTAGGGATAGACAACAGCCATAAAGTGAAAAAATTATATAGTGTATGTACAGTATACTAGAAAGTGATGTCATGGGAATCAGGAATGCCAGGGAAGGCAGAGACAGTTGCCAAAAAGGTGAGATTTGAGGAAACACTCGAAGGACCTGAGGAGCTGACCTTGTAGAAACCTGTGCAAAAAAAAAGTGTTTCTAGGAAGTGAATTTTGACCTACACTAAATTTTAACTAAAGGTAAACAGTGACATGTGGCTCAGTTCAGTTGCTCAGTCGTGTCTGACTCTTTGTGACCCCAGGGACTGCTGCACACCAGGCCTCCCTGTCCATCATCAACTCCCACAGTCTACCCAAACTCACGTCCATTGAGTTGGTGATGCCATCCAACCATCTCATCCTCTGTCGTCCCCTTCTCTTGCCCTCAATCTTTCCCCGCATCAGGGTCTTTTCAAATGAGTCAGCTCTTCGCATGAAATGCCAAAGTATTGGAGTTTCAGCTTCAACATCAGTCCATCCAATGAACACTCAGGACTGATCCCCTTGCAGTCCAAGGGACTCTCAAGAGTCTTCTCCAACACCACAGTTCAAAAGCATCAATTCTATAGATTCAATGCAAACCCTATCAGGCTACCAATGGTATTCTTCACAGAAATAGAACAAATAATTTCACAATTTGTATGGAAATACAAAAAACCTTGAATAGCCAAAGTAATCTTGAGAAAGAAGAATGGAACCGGAGGAATCAACCTGGCTGACCTCAGGCTCTACTACAAAGCCACAGTCATCAAAACAGTATGGTACTGGCACAAAGACAGAAATATAAATCAATGGAACAGACTAGAAAACCCAGAGATAAATCCACGTACCTATGGACACCTTATCTTCGACAAAGAAGGCAAGGATATACAATGGAAAAAAGACAACCTCTTTAACAAGTGGTGCTGGGAAAACTGGTCAACCACGTATAAAAGAATGAAACTAGTATGATAAAACCCACTGAAAAAATAAATAAATAAAATAAAATTAAATTAAAAAAAAAAAAGAATGAAACTAGAACACTTTCTAACACCATACACAAAAATAAACTCAAAATGGATTAAAGATCTAAATGTAAGACCAGAAACTATAAAACTCCTAGAGGAGAACATAGGCAAAACACTCTCCGACATAAATCACAGCAAGATCCTCTATGACCCACCTCCCAGAATATTGGAAATAAAAGCAAAAATAAACAAATGGGACCTAATGAAACTTAAAAGCTTTTGCACAACAAAGGAAACTAAGCAAGGTGAAAAGACAGCCTTCAGAATGGGAGAAAATAATAGCAAACGAAGCAACAGACAAAGGATTAATCTCAAAAATATACAAGCAACTCCTGCAGCTCAATTCCAGAAAAATAAATGTCCCAATCAAAAAGTGGGCCAAAGATCTAAACAGACATTTCTCCAGAGAAGACATACAGATGGCTAACAAACACATGAAAAGACGCTCAACATCACTTATTATCAGAGAAATGCAAATCAAAACCACAATGAGGTACCATTACACGCCAGTCAGGATGGCTGCTATCCAAAAGTCTACAAGCAATAAATGCTGGAGAGGGTGTGGAGAAAAGGGAACCCTCTTACACTGTTGGTGGGAATGCAAACTAGTACAGCCGCTATGGAGAACAGTGTGGAGATTTCTTAAAAAACTGGAAATAGAACTGCCATATGACCCAGCAATCCCACTTCTGGGCATACACACTGAGGAAACCAGATCTGAAAGAGACATGTGCACCCCAATGTTCATCGCAGCACTGTTTATAATAGCCAGGACATGGAAGCAACCTAGATGCCCATCAGCAGACGAATGGATAAGGAAGCTGTGGTACATATACACCATGGAATATTACTCAGCCATTAAAAAGAATTCATTTGAATCAGTTCTAATGAGATGGACGAAACTGGAGCCCATTATACAGAGTGAAGTAAGCCAGAAAGATAAAGACCAATACAATATACTAACGCATATATATGGAATTTAGAAAGATGGTACCGATAATCCTATATGCAAAACAGAAAAAGAGACACAGATGTACAGAACAGACTTTTGGACTCTGTGGGAGAAGGCGAGGGTGGGATGTTTTGAGAGAACAGCATCGAAACATGTATTTTATCTAGGATGAAACAGATCACCAGCCCAGGTTGGATGCATAAGACAAGCGCTCGGGGCTGGTGCACTGGGAAGACCCAGAGGGATGGGGTGGGGAGCGGGGATCGGGATGGGGAATACATGTAAATCCATGGCTGATTCATGTCAATGTATGGCAAAAACCACTATAACACTGTAAAGTAATTAGCCTCCAACTTATAAAAATAAATGGGAAGAAAAAAAAGGCATCAATTCTTCGGCGCTCAGCTTTCTTTATAGCCCAACTCTCACATCCATACATGACCACTGAAAAAACCATAGCCTTGACTAGATGCACCTTTCTTGGCAAAGTAATGGCACTGGAGCAGCAAGAGGCCGTGAGGAGAGACCCCACGTCCAAAGTCAGGAGCAGCGGCTGTGAGGAGACACCCCACGTCCAAGGTCAGGAGCGGCAGCTGTGAGGAGACACCCCACGTCCAAGGTCAGGAGCGGCAACCGTGAGGAGACACCCCACGTCCAAGGTCAGGAGCGGCGGCCGTGAGGAAACACCCCATGTCCAAGGTCAGGAGCGGCGGCCGTGAGGAGACACCCCATGTCCAAGGTCAGGAGCAGCGGCCGTGAGGAGATACCCCACGTCCAAGGTCAGGAGCAGCGGCCGTGAGGAGACACCCCACGTCCAAGGGAAGAGAAACCCCAATAAGACAGTAGGCGCTGAGAGAGGGCATCAGAGGGCAGACACAGTGAAACCACAATCACAGAAAACCAGCCAATCTGATCACAGGACCACAGCCTTGTCTAACTCAGTGAAACTAATCCATGCCATGTAGGGCCACCCAAGATGGACGGGTCATGGTGAAGAGTTCTGACAAAATGTGGTCCACTGGAGAAGGGAATGGCAAACCACTTCAGTGTTCCTGCCTTGAGAACCCCATGAACAGTATGAAAAGACATGTGGCTAGTGACTACTACATTGGACATTATGGATCTAAGGATGTATGGGAGTGAAATACGTTGGCTGAGGGCAGGAAGGGTGTACAGGAAGAAGAGAGAGTATGTGTGAAGGAGAGGAAGCGCTGCATGTGTGAAGACAGGTCAGATGGAAAACGCAGGTGGGAGGCAGAGCTGAGCGAAGGATCATGAGATAAACCAGGAGAGCAGGCTAAAACCAAACCATGCAAGGCCTGGAGGGCATGTTAAGAATTCTGAGTTCTATCCTAAGAGTAGTTTGAGGCTATAAGTAGTTTGAGGCCATAGAAGAGTTGTCAGGTTAGCATTAAAATGTCATTCCAGCTCAAGAAGGAGAACAATCACAGAGGGGAAGGACATTTAGGAGGAGGTTACATTCCAGCGCTGATCTAAACAAAAGATGAAAGTATGGGGTGTTGGAGATGGAGGGAATGCAGAGATATGACCTGACTGCAGGCTCATCACCCACTTCCTGGGTGACTTAGGAAAAGTCACTTCACTCTCTGGATCCCAGTTTTTCTTTTCAACTATAAAATGGAAGGAACAATCCCTCCCCTACCTACTTCATAGGACAATCAAGTGGATAGGAACATGCTTTATAAACCATACAGGTTCTATGAACGTAAGGAGGGTGACATCACTGCTCAATCCCACATGTGTGACTCCTTCTTCTGCTCACTCTCTCTCTCTCACTCAAAGTATATATTACTCATACAGCTGGTACAATCTAGGGGGGAAAAATGGTACTTTGTTGACTTCGTGGATATTTTTTCCCCATGCAACTGAACTATTTCATCCTTAGAGGCAGAGAACTTGTTGTAGCTCCCTCTCCCATATATATTCCAGTTCTTAGCAAAGAGTATAGCACTCAGAAGTGCTCAATAAATATCTGAAGACTAAATGACACCTCCAGCTTACCATCTTCTTCCCAATGGAATCTGTTACTATACACTAAACTTGCAATCGTCTTGCCTTGTTGAGGTGATTAAGATTTGTGGCTCCAAAAGAAATGTTTAGTCACTAAGTTGTGTTTGACTCTTTTGTGACCCTACGGACTGTAGCCTGCCAGGCTCCTCTGTCCATGGGATTTCCCAGGCAAGAATACTGGAGAAGGTTGCCATTTCCTTCTTCAGAGGATCTTCCCAACCCAGGGATGGAACTCATATCTCCTGCACCGGCAGGTGTATTCTTTACCACTGAGCCCCTGGGAAGCCCCCCAAAAGGAACATAAGCCATTAAAATCAGAGATGACATAGAACTCAAGACATGGAAGCAACCTAAATGTCCATCAACAGAGAAATGAATAAAGAAGACATGGTTCATATAAACAATGGAATATGACTCAGTAAAAAAAAAGAGAAAAAAGGCAAGAATAATGACATTTGCAGCAATAAAGATGGACCTAGAGATTGTCTTACTAAGTGAACTAAGCCAAGCAGAAAAGGACAAAAGATTCCACGTATATTATTGCTTATAAGTGGAATCTAAAAAAAAAGATACAAACGTACTTAGATACAAAATAGAAATAGACCTACAAACACAGAAAACAAACTTATGGTTACCAAAAGGAAAAGTGGGGGAGGAATACATTAGGGGTTTGGGATTAATATATACACACTACTTCCCCGGTGGCTCAGACAGTAAAGAATCGGCCTGTAATGCAGGAGACCTGGGTTTGATCCCTGGGTCGGGAAGATCCCCTGGAGAAGGGAATGGCAACACACTCCAGTATTCTTGCCTGGAAAACCCCATGGATGGAGGAGCCTGGTGGGCTACAGTCCATGGGGTCGCAAAGAGCTGGATATGACTGAGTGACTTCACGTTCACTATATATAAAATAGGTAACAAACAAGGGCCTACACTATAGCACAGGGAACTATACTCAATATTTTTGTACTAACCAATAAGGGAAAAGAATCTGAAAAAGAATATATGTGTGTGTGTGTGTGTGTGTGTGTGTGTGTATAAAAACTGAATCACTTTGCTGTACATGTGAAACTAACATTACATTGTAAATCAACTATACTTCACTTTCTATTTATTTACTTCAATTTTTAAAAAGAGATCTTTGTGTAGATAACAAGATGTGATTGGTATAAAGTGTTCAGCATGATACCTGGAACAGAGTTAGTGCCCAAGAAATGTTAGTTGCCATCATCATTATTATTATTGCTATCATTACTATTAATTATTATTATTATTGCTATTATTACTAATAATAGTGGTAACTATTATTACCGTTGCTGCTGCTGTTCTTGTTGTTTTTATTAATTTCACTAGGGGAAAACCATCTCAGGCAATGTGAGCAACTTAGAGAAAAGGAAACAATACAACAGCTCTCAAGCTCTTGAGCTCCTTAAGTTTTTGAGAACAAGACAGGTCAGGATGTATTTTATGTCACCCTTTGCCCCAGATCATTGCTTCTCAAAATCTTACATAGAAAGAACCCTAATCAGAAAAGGAGTGAATATTCCCCATGAGGTACCTCCCTTACTGACTTTGACTTTTCAACATTCTATCTTAGAAATTCATTCTTCTCCATAATCTACTCATTTTTGTGATTGTCATCAGTGCAATCGCCATAGGAATCACAGTGCTTACTCATTTCCAGGCACTGTTATGACATTTTGTATGCGTTAACTCATTTAATCCTCACAGCGACCCAAAGCAGAAAGGTACGGTCATCATTCCCATTTTACAGATGACGAAACTCAAGCAAGAAACCAAAAGCAATTTTTTCAAGATGACAAGCTAATAAACGCTGGAACTGGGATGTCAATCCAGGCAGCCCAGCTCTAGAATGTGTGCTGTCTGGTGTGTTCTTCTCTAATATAAACATGCTTCCCTCCTTCAACCTCACACAGCCATGAGCTATGAGCAGATGCGTCATGCTTATCCCACGGCTTCTAACACATGGCCACGTGGCCGTGCCCCATGAGAGAAGGGCCTGAGACCCAATAGTGTTACCCAGGTTTACTCTAGCACAGCCTCAAGAAGGACAAATGCCCAGAGCACTCACATGGCTGAAGGGGCTCAAAACAGATAATGTGGTGGCTGCCACTGCAAGATGATTAAAAATCCAACATTAAACCAAGCTGTACTTAGAGCAGACCTGTTTTAAAGTAGCTTTTCATCAGGGGATTATATTTTCTTCTTGACAATTTCCTTAATGGCAAGAAAGGCTCTATGTTGGAAGGACAAAGGAGACCCAAGGGCAAAGAGTAGAGGATTCTCACCAAGGCAGGGGGTGGGAGGGGGAGGGGGGGAAGAAAATTAAACAGGCAGAAGCGAAGACGTGCCTCCCTTTTATTCCTATATCATGCTCCAGCGCTGCCCACCCCCAGCCTCCTCTCCCTGCCTTCTTCTCTGGGGGCACTAACAGCAGCCCAGAGCTCATGAAAGTTTAAACAGACTGATCAATACGGACAGAATGGTGAATTGTCCATCTGCAAATTACCAAACCCATCATGAATATTTAAGGAACTAAACTAGGAACAGGGAGAAGACAGAACCCAGGTCTTTATTTTTCCCTCTGGAAAAAAAAAAAAAAAGACAAAAACATCTCTGTCGTTCCTGATTACTAGGATATAAAACCAGTCAAGTGAAACTAAGAGGGAACAATTCTCACCCAGCGTCACTTTTTTCCAAGTCAGCAAGCTGACTGCAAACAAAGGCCACTCAAGAAAAATGCCTACCTGCTCCAACTCAGAGATGCACTGGTCTTGCCCGACTTCCTTCCTTTCTCAGAGCCCACCTTGCCTTTGCATATGCTGCTCCCCCAAACAAAAGAGGCTCCCCTCACTTGTCTACTTGGAAGGCAGGACAGTCCAGTGACTCAGGGTCAGCACTGCAATCAGACTGCTTAGGTTCCAGCCCTGCCTTTCCTCCTTATTAACTGCATGGGTAAGTTATCTAATCTTTTTGTGCCTCTGTTTCTGCCTCAATGAAATGAGGCAGTGTTAATAGCACTGCCTCTATACAGTCATGGCAAGGATTCCCCTCTATGACGCAGGTTAACCTGTCTTACACAGAACTGGGCACAGCTGAAGGCACAGTAGAGGTGAGCTGTGGTCATCAGTGACATCTTCACATCCAGTCACACCCAACCAGATCCTCTGACTGCAGCTCTGAGTCCTCCACCGTCTACCCTGAGCCCCCCTGGGCTGGGCCCATCCTCAGCTCTAGCCAGTCACTTTGTTCCCACACCTCTCATGTCACATCCCTGCTGACTGTTGGTCTCTGCCACAGACCCTGAGCTCCCAAAAGGCAAAGCCAGCGTCTAAAGTTACCCTTACGTTGTCCCTGGCACCAGATGGACACACACGAGACACTCAGCGGAGGGGCGGGGGGAAGGAAGAACATGCAAGGACAGAATGCCAGAGTCAGGGCCATACCTTTGAGACAACGCAGCACGCGGCCCAGATGTCCTCGGACGACTGCTCGTGGTGGTTGAACTGAGGCTCCCACTGATTGATGGGCTGGTCTGCGAAAGCCAAGAGGGTGCCCCTCTGGTCCACAAGGGCTGCTCGGACACTGCCGGTCCCCACGTCCACGCCCACATAGTAGCTCCTGGGTTCATCTCCGCCGGGCATTGCTATCCCTCCACCTGTGGGGTCAAGGACAAAACCACGTGAAGACCAAGCGGGTCTGCAAAGTCGAGCACGGGACATCTTGAAAGTGGAAATGAAGGGGCACAGCTGACGAACTGGATGATTATTCATTAATCCAAGAAAGATGTTCACTGCTGCCGGTGTGCAAGCAGGCACTGAGGGAGGTGGTAGGTGAACAGGCAGGCGTGGCCTCAGACATGGAGGTTCTGTTCTCCGCAGGGAGTCAGATGATGAGCATTACAAGCTTCACCATTATTCAAGCAAAGTCATGATATCGGATGAAAGTGCAATGAGGATAAATAAAGGGTTGTAGAACTAAGAATCTGGAAGCAACAGATATGCATTTTTTCCTCACTGAATTTGAATCAAAAGGACAATGGCCATGGTGCTAAAAAGGAACTCACCTACCCGATCAGCCATTCATTCAACTATCATGTGCCAATAAGCACTTTAAACAGTACATGAGTGAGTGAGTGAAGTCATGTCTTTGTGACCCCGTGGACTATAGTCTACCAGGCTCCTCCATCCATGGGATTTCCCAGGCAAGAGTACTGGAGTGGGTTGCCATTTCCTTCTCCAGGGGATCTTCCCAACCCAGGGATTGAACCTGGGTCTCCCGCATTGTAGGCAGATGCTTTACCGTCTGAACCACCAGGGCAGTCATAGAGGCCCTCTACTCACTGTGACACTACAAGGTGAGACTATTTTTATTCCAATTTTATTAAGGTATAATTGACATACAGAACTGTTTAACTTCAAGGTACACAGCATAATGATATGGCTTACATACCTTAAGAAATGATTATCACAGTACATCTAGTAAATATCTATCATTTCATACAGATTGATGGAGAAGGCAACGGCAACCCACTCCAGAACTCTTGCCTGGAAAATCCCATGGATGGAGGAGCCTGGTATGCTGCAGTCCATGGGGTCACTGAGTCAGACATGACTGAGCAACTTCACTTTCACTTTTTACTTTCATGCATTGGAGAAGGAAATGGCAACCCACTCCAGTGTTCTTGCCTGGAGAATCCCAGGGACGGCGGAGCCTGGTGGGCTGCCATCTATGGGGTCGCACAGAGTCAGACACGACTGACGCGACTTAGCAGCAGCCGCAGCATACAGATTGAAAAGAAAAGAAAAAGAAAAACATTTGTGTCATGAGGTCTCATAGGATCTACTCTCTTAACAACTTTCATATACAAATACAGCAGTGTTAATTACATTTATCACATTGTACATTATATTCCTAGTATTCATTTATCTTATAACTGGAAGTTTGTACCTTTTGGCTGCTTTCATCCAATTCCCCCCTCACCCTGAAGGTGAGTGTCTATTTTATAGGTGATTAAGATGAGACTCCAAGGAATATGTAAATTTTCTCTTAACGCTAGGTCCACACACTTATGAACAGTAAACGCAAGTTGCTAAAATCATGCACATTATAGTGATGGGCAAAAAGGTTTCGGAAATTAAGAGATGAGGCAGCACAACTGAAGAGCAGCCCAAACCCACAATCCCGCATCTGTATGTTCTCTTTTTCTTCTTAACAGCTCACAGCACAGATTTGGAGAAGAGGCAAATATACTGCAGCCGTGTTGTGAAGTGACTGGGACTGGGAAGGAGCCTCGAGGGAGACAGGATCAGGAATTTGTTAGACAATCTGTTTTCTTTACAGACCCCTTGCAAGTTACAAGGAAACCTGACCAGCAAACACTCAAGGAATTCCTTGGCCTTCACTGCCGCTCTGGGTCCCTTTGCTCAGATCAGCCCCCACGATGCAGACATCTCACAGAGAACTTCATTTTCCAGACTGGCGTTTTAAATAAGAACAAGCCCCCAGGACATTTATGCTGGAGAACATGCTACAGCCCCCGAGGTGAGCTCAGGGTGGCCTCAGTGCCCAGGGTCTAATTTCAACCACAGCAGCGTTCTGTACCTTTTCACTTCAAAGAGGTAATGTTTCCTCGGCAAGGTCGTACTTGGGGATTCTAAAATGAAGTCAGCCAGCAGATGTTCCGTTAAGGTTTCCTGTTAAAAATGGCTTTGTTAAACATGATGGCTTCTGTCTAGCTCACAGTGATCCCCCAACGGCACGTGGTCCCTATGGTTCACGGGCAGCTGGAGAGGCGAAGGTAGAAGCTGGAGTAAGAACAAGTGCTACCCTCCTCTGAGCTTCCGAGACCAACTCCCAGGCTCCAGCCTAACTGCTTTCTCATCTCCTCACCCACATGATCAGTGGCACCAGTTTTCAAACCATGCATTCCTTCAAACATCCAACAGGGATATTTTTTCTTCAAGCCATTACTCGAAGGAAACTGAAATAGATCAAAGCACAGCAGCGCTGTGTCAAGCAAAGATCATCCTTGCCTGGCCCTCGACCCTCCCCCAACAGTGGCTCTGCTGAGTTCTTCCTAAGGATTGAAAACCATTGGCTGAGGCCCTCAGCACAGTATCCCAGGCTCTCCAGGAACTGCTCTCTGCCTCCTATCCAGCTACATCTACTACAGTCCTGCTCTTTCTCACATCAGGCTTCAGACACATTGAACCCTCACAGGTTCCCAGGTGCACCGTACCACTACAGGACTGTCTCCACTTCATACTTCTCTTTCCTTCCACCGTCCTTTCTCTCTTGTGTGCCTCAGTTCAGTTCAGTTCCTCAGTCATGTCCAACTCTTTGAGACTCCATGGACTGTAGCACGCCAGGCCTCCCTGTCCATCACCAACTCACGGAGTTTACTCAAACTCATGTCGATGGAGTCAGTGATGCCATCCAACCATCTCATCTTCTGTCGTCCCCTTCTCCTCCTGCCCTCAATATTTCCCATAATCAGGGTCTTTTCCAATGAGTCAATTCTTTGCATCAGGTGGCCAAAGTACTGGAGTTTCAGCTTCAGCATCAGTCCTTCCAATGAATATTCAGGACTGATTTCCTCTAGGATGGACTGGTTGGATCCCCTTGCAGTCCAAGGGACTCTCAAGAGTATTCTCCAACACCACAGTTCAAAAGCATCCATTCTTTGGCACTCAGCTTTCTTTATAGTCCAACTCTCACATCCATATATGACTACTAGAAAAACCATAGCTTTGACTAGAAGGACCATTGTTGGCAAAGTAATGTCTCTGCTTTTTAATATGCTGTATACTGACTTTAATGCTAAGATCTTGCTCAACCAACACTTTTTTTTTTTTTAAATATGTTTGGCTGCTCTGGGTCTTAGCTGTGGCACATAGGATCTTTGCTGCCGTGTGCGGGATCTTGACTGAGGCACGTGGGATATAGTTTCCAGACCAGGGATCGGACATGGGCTCCTTCCCCTGGAAGTACAGAGTTTTAATCACTGCACCACCAGAGAATCCCAGCCATTACTTCTTGCCTCTCTCCATGCCCCAGTGCCACCAGAGTACTGTGTCCCTTCTTTCTTTTAAACTTTTTAAAAATCACTCTGACCAAATTTTTCCTTCTGTGTTCACCTCCCTCACTGGCCTGAACCTGAAGAAAGGAACTGATTGATTTCTATACTCTCAGCTCCTACAGTGCCTGTATTCCCAGACCAGTACACTGTCTGGTACATAATAGTTCTCACTAAGTGCTTATGGAATGAACACCTAAATCAGTGAATCAACAAAAAAAATAAGGATGAACAGGTTCATGCTTTAATACTTCAGATTCCTAGGTTTGTATTCATCTGCACAAGTGTTTTGCCTTGGTTCTCATATCTGTATGCTTCATTCATTCAATTAATAAATATTTACTGGACGCTTACAACCACATTTTATTAATTCTGAGATACTCATTTCTTTTCACATTTAGCTTCTCTGAAATCAGTGACTCTTAAAAACCAATGGCATCTTATAAGTAATCAGGAACATCTTTCTTAGTGATGGATGAAATGATGAGGCATGTTGTAATCAGTGACTGATATTAGAAGAAATGCAGATTGTGCCAGGCACCGGACACCCTGCTAGAAACTGAGGATACATTGAAGGCAAAATAGGGCAGAGCCGTGGCCATTATCTTCCCAGATTTCTTTATCTGCAGAGGAGGAAGCCTGACCAGGCCAGCCACCCCACCGCCCCCAAATGACCATGCGCCTCCACTTGCTGAACTCAGGACTCCCTCTCTTGGTGTCCCGCTGTCACCACCTAGAAGGACCCAAGGATGCTGCTCTCCAACACTGATCCTGGCAAGTCAACAACTCTGTCCTTGACTAGAGCTCTTCAAAAGTATTCTAAACACTGCAGGGAGAAACAAGGGGAAAAAATAGGAAATGAAGAGTCTCTGCAAACATTCTGGCTTACACAGACCTGGCCAGCCACCCAAGCTTCTCTCTACTCCTACCAAAGCCACTGACAAAAGAGGCCCCCAGGGGTCTGGCCCAGCTCCTCAGGCCTGGTTCCCTCACTTGTGACTGTCCTCTTCTGCATGGAATATCTCATCTCACCACCCACTACCCAGACATCCTGATTTATTCCCACTGAAATCCAAAGAGGCAGATTTCCACTCTGTAGCTGACTCAGGGCTTACCCTGGCTCTGGGTTTGGGACCTATTTCTTGGCTAAAGAGGAAAGAGCCCATCCTTCCGGAGAACCTTCCCCCACCACTCTGACTTGTATGGAGAGTGGAGCTTTGCCATTAGAGAGTTAACTCCAGGGCTGCCTGGACCACAGTGGCACCCCCAGTGCCAGCCCAGTGTCTGGCACATAGCACAAACTCATCAAGTCCCTGAGACTCAGAGCAAACTCTTAAAACCTACCTTTAGGGAAATAATAAAAGGTAAAACTTTACTGTATATCTGATGCTTTACTGAGCAGCTTGCTTACATTTTTAAATCCACTTTTTGTCCTGGTATCAACCCTTGAAGAGAATTACTAGGACTGTTCCCATTTTACTGATGAGGAAAAACAAGTCCTAGACTAGTCAAGTAACTTGCTCCCGTATGTCATATAAATAGCAAGTGACAGAGGTGAGAGCCGTCTCATCCGTCTGGCTGCCAAATCCCTAACCGTTCTCAGAATGCCATGCTAACAGGTTCATGCATGCTAAGCTGCTTCAGTCATGTCTGACTCTTTGCGACCCCATGGACTGCAGCCCATCAGGCTCCCCTGTCCATATGGACTCTCCAGGCAAGAATACTAGAGTGGGTTGCCATGCCCTCCTCCAGATCTTCCCAACTCCGGGATCAAACCCACCTCTCTTATGTCTCCTGCATTGGCAGGCGGGTTCTTTACCACTAGTACCACCTAGCAAGCCCCATGCTGCACGATACCCTCCACTTAGTTAATGTATGTTTGCCAAGGCCTCTGCCTACTCTGTACGTTGCTGTTGTTTAGGTGCTAAGTTGTATCCGACTCTTTTGTGACCCTGGGAAATGTAGCCCACCAGGCTCCTCTGTTCATGACAAGAATGCTGGAGTGGATTTCCTTCTTCAGGGGATCTTCCTGACTTAGGGCTCAAAGCCGTGTGCCTACTCTGTCTACAACTGGCTTACTCAGAACTCAGGCTGCCCACCTTTAGAGACTGTCCCTTCCCCAATACCAGGTGGCCTCTCTCTGATAAAACTATCCATTTCTAGACTGTATGACTGAGACATCAGTCCAAAAGAGAGTCAAACCCACAGGAACAAGGGCATCATACCTTCTCTGCATTGTTCACACACACACCCCAGTTCATGTTTTTGTAAGAAATAGATCCTAATTAAATATTTCAGGTTCACTACGTTTCCTATTACTATAGTTTTAAGTGATCTCTTTATGATTGTTTCCACACCTGGATCTTGAAAAGTTCAAGCTCTAGGGCAGCTTCCCTGAAACTTGACCCTGTGAGTTATAAAAACTCTGCCAGAGGATTTTCTGCACTCAGATTCCTCGTCTCCCCTCTGTGCCCTTTGTTCCTGGGTCATAAGTACTCTCTGATGTGTCCTAGATTCCAAACTATATTCCAGTTTCTCTTGGCCTCAGAGAATAAAGTAACTGCAAAATGGAAAACATTATTCCCTTTTAAAATTTGTTCTTTAAAAAAAAAAAAAAAAAAGGATTAGGATCCTCCCGCATGCTTGGCACTTTCACACATTTGTTCATCTCTTCCAACTGAAACGCATTCAAGCTGGGAAACTTACCACCATTTTATACCTTGTTGGGAAAGGAAAATTTGCCCCAAGTCACACAAAGAGTAAACAGCAGCAGCATCTGCATTTGAACCCTGGCCTCTTAAGGCAACTTTAGGGCTCTTTCCAGACGCCAGCCTAAAAGTGAAAACCAAATCCTTCAACAACAGTATCAACAACAAAAGCAGCAACAACTGGCATTTGTTAAGCTCTGCTCTGCAAATCACCCACCTGATTTTGTGATTTCACTTGTAACAATCCCGTGAGGTTGCCACTACGAGTTCATTTTCCAGTTAAGGAGACTGAGGTTCTCAGCAATAAAGCAATTTCAGATCACAGAGCACACCCCCAGAGGAGCTGGTTTTGTCCAGGTCACAATGGTGTGGCTTTAAAGCCCAAGAGATGAATGCTGAGAGTCAGAAAGTTGATCCCACTTCATTCATTTGAAGCAGAGATAAATTCTCTAAAAAGAAAAACAACTAATAAGGAATATGGGGTATCCGACTCTTTGCGACCTCATGGACTGTAGCCCACCAGGCTGCTTTGTCCATGGGGATAATCCAGGCAAGAATACTGAAGTGGGTTGCCATGCCCTCCTCCAGGGGATGTTCCCAACCCAGGTATCGAACCCAGGTCTTCTGCATTGCAGGCAAATTCTTTACCATCTGAGCCACCAGGGAAGCTCATAAAAAAAGAAACACAACTAATAGGGAATATGGGGTGGCTGGTCAGACAAGAGAATTAAGAGCACAGGCTGTGGAGGCCAAGAGAAAGAAAAGCTACAGGGAGAAATTCAAGCTGGCTGCACACATGTCCCAGGCCTTACCTAACTCGTCAGTCTACAAGAGGCTCCAAAGGGCAGAACAGCTTCCCAGCCAATTGCCAGCACGGACTGAACTGGTTTTTAGCCTCTGTTCATGATCAAAAGACTGCTCTTATGATAAATATTTATATGGTGCGTTAAATAATAGCCTGTACAAATATTATTAGAAATGTGCCACAGGAAACCACAGGCTTCACAGCTGATTCCTCAACAAACGTGAAAGCTGCTCAAAGGCAGTGTGAGAAAAGGAGACAGAGACAGGGACATGGGAGGCTGTTCTCTGCATTACTGTCCCAAAAATTCTCAAAAGGGGTCATGCTACACATAACCGTGCTGAAAACCACTCTGTGGGACTGTTCTCTTATATTCGCTTCCTTCTTTCCCCCGAAAGAGCAGAACACTGTTCCCTAAGCCTGCAACCCTCCAGAGCGGATAAGCTTACCTGCAGTCCTACTTCTTAGCGGGCCACTCCTTCAGGATAAATTTGAGGACAGTGTCTACAGATCTAGCGTCCCAGGGACCTGGGAGTGAGCTCAATATCCTCTCTTGACTTTGATCTTTGGTCTTGGCTGTGAGTTCAGGTACACGAGTCACACACAATTTTTTTTTTGTTTTTAGTTATAATACAATCAGGGATTGGGAGATTTGGGGAAAAAAAGATAAGCAATGAGTACGCTGCTCCACTTTAGTCTCCTTAACAGAAAGAATTAAATACCACTTTAAGCAATTCTCCCATGCTCTAAAATGGAAAGAAAATTTGGCATGGGAAGGAAAGAGCTAACCTGGCAATAATACCTGGTTCTCCATCGGCTTTATCAAAAATATACATGGGAGAACAAGTACAGCTTCTTGACAGGTACTTCTTCTATTAAAGTGAAAGGTTGTCTCCTGCAGTTCCAATCACGCTGTATTCTTTGAACGATTAACTAAGATTGTATAATCAGAGTGCCCAGCACAGTGCCTGGTATTAATATATGGTTTATGCTCAGTAACAGCTTCCCTAGTGGCTCAGATGGTAAAGAATCTGCTACAATACGGGAGACTCAGCTTCGATCTCCGGGTTGGGAAGATCCCCTGGAGAAGGGAATGGCCACCCACTCCAGTATTCTTGCCTGGAGAATTCCATGGACAGAGGAGCTTGGCAGGCTACAGTCATAGGGTCACAAAGAGTCAGACACGACTGAGCAGCTAACACACACACACTCTCTCAGTAAACAGCAGCAATTATTAGCACTATTAAGACACGCCAACCTTCTCTCTCATGACCAAATCACCCCTGAAAACCTGCAATCCTTTAATATGCATGATCTACACCTAGGTATTCACACCATGTCTAACAGCTCAAATTCCAGGAAACAAATGTTAAGTGCTTTCTCTGGGTCAGGACACTAGGAATAGGAAGCTGAAAAATACATCATTTCTGATTTTAAAGAGTTGACAATTTAGTGTAAGAATATTATTTTTGGAAGTCAAACAGTGATGCCTCAAGTTGTGCCTAGTTTATGCACTTGAAACGCAACTAACGCGCCTGCTAATATTGCACGTGGCAGTAAGGGGGCTCCATTTGCCAGTGGAATCTCAGCTACACTCTTGAAACCAAGTGTCTTGTTCCAGCTCCACCTTCCTTGGCAGAATACGGAGATGCAAGCTGATAAAAGAAGTACCAGTTTACTGTTTTCATCACTCTTTCAAGCACAAGATCAGAAGCCCAGTATTTTTCAAGACGTTGAGGATTTTCATGCTTTGGACTGAGCCCATCTTTTAAAGACAAATCTGAGGTGACTGGACGAGGGGTGTGGAATTAAATCAAACAGAAGAAAAGCTGACTGTCGTCTTAGATTCAAAGTTGGATTCCAACAGGTAGAAAAGGCAACCTTAACAAAGCCTCGTGCGTGCCTCACAATGTGATGGCCACAGGGATCAACACTGAGGCGGTCCTGGGCAGTGGCCAAAACCCACCACCCTCCAAAAGCCACACAGGCAACGCTCAACAGCTGACACAGAGAAAATACAAAACCCAGCCATGCTGAGGCCAAATGCATGGTATAGGTCCTAACGAAATCATGGGTGGAAAATCTGACGTGTCAAATGATATCTCCAAACTCCCAAAACAAACATCGCCCAAGAGCAAATTAAACTCTGGATCTCCCATGTCCTCTTCTATAAAACCTCGCTTACACTCCCTTCTTTTCAATCCTTGTGATCCAATAAAGCAGCTCCTTACTTGTTAAAATGCCTTTCAAGCCCTTTAAAATGCCCTACCAAGCTATTCTCTCTGCAGAGAAGCAGAGAGGGGGAACCCACATTTATGACACCCACCCTTTCCCAACTTATGGAGGAAGACACTGAAATGCCGAGAGGAACAAAATCCAGGGGATGGTCACAAAGCTGGAAGATGAAGGAGGCTGTATTCAGATTGAGGTTTGTCTAGGCCAGAACAGGACTCTTATCCATCCCTGAAATGACTTGACTTTTCCCACCTCCCAACCAAGTTGCTTTCATCCTTAGCATACTCAAACCACAATTCCAAGTCAGTTCATCCTGTGAGAACTTCTCAGACACTCAACCATCAGAAACGCCCCTCCATGCTCTGATTAATGACAACCCTATGTCACTATACAGGCTACTATGAGAAGCATAAGATATTGAGAATGTTCTGCCCTCTACTTCCTACTGCCTAGAGGGAAGCATGTTGTGTGTCCTGCAGTAATATGGGAATTCCTGGGCTATGAGGGAGAAGGAAATTATTAATGTATAAAATAGTCTAATACATTCTAAAATAAAAAGCCTCTAAAAATGCTTATTTAACTTATATGCAGAATACATCATGAGAAACGGTGGGCTGGAAGAAGCACAAGCTGGAATCAAGATTGCTGGGAGAAATATCAATAACCTCAGATATGCAGATGACACCACCCTTATGGCAGAAAGTGAAGAGGAACTAAAAAGCCTCTTGATGAAAGTGAAAGAGGAGAGTGAGAAAGTTGGCTTAAAGCTCAACATTCAGAAAACTAAGATCATGCATCTGGTGCCAACACTTCATGGCAAATAGATGGGAAGACAGTGGAAACAGTGTCAGACTTTATTTTGGGGGGCTCCAAAATCACTGCAGATGGTGACTGCAGCCATGAAATTAAAAGACGCTTGCTCCTTGGAAGGAAAGTTATGACCAACCTAGACAGCATATTAAAAAGCAGAGACATTACTTTGCCAACAAAGGTCCACCTAGTCAAGACTATGGTTTTTCCAGTGGTCATGTATGGATGTGAGAGTTGGACTGTGAAGAAAGCTGAGAGCCGAAAAATTGATGCTTTTGAACTGTGGTGTTGGAGAAGACTCTTGAGAGTCCCTTGGACTGCAGGGAGATCAAACCAGTCCATCCTGAAGGAGATAGGTCCTGGGTGTTCATTGGAAGGACTGATGCTGAAGCTGAAACTCCAATACTTTGGCCACCTGATGCGAAGAGTTGACTCGTTGGAAAAGACCCTGATGCTGGGAGGGATTGGGGGCAGGAGAAGGGGACGACAGAGGATGAGATGGCTGGATGGCATCACCGACTCGATGGGCATGAGTTTGAGTGAACTCCGGGGGTTTGTGATGGACAGGGAGGCCTGGCGTGCTGCGATTCATGAGGTCACAAAGAGTCAGCCACGACTGAGTGACTGAACTAACTAACTAACTAAAAACTCTCCATCCCTGGAGAGTTCTAGAAGCACTGTCAGCAAGCCTCTCTTCTGTATGAAGCACTGCACCCCTTCCCAGGGCATTCGTCCTCCTTGACCTGCAGCCCACTTCCACACACAGGCATGGAGGAGAGAAGTATTGGGTACAGCAACAAAATCCAATCCCTGCAACATCTTGCAAAACTCTGCCCTCAAAGACAATGCCCAGCCTGAGGATGGCTGAGGTCTCTGGCCTACTCTTTCGGCTTTTTGTTTCCTTTTTAAAGAAATTCTATTAATTTTTTTCCATTATTTTACTAATATAAACATTTTATATTATTATTAATATATAGTATACACATTATATATTATTATATAGTATATATATTATATATTATTAATATATAGTATTTTATTTTTACTTACTGCTAACAATTACTGACCATTTTTTAATTGAAGGATAACTGCTTTACAATGTTGTATTCATTTTTGCTGTACAACAGCATGAAGCATCTAGAAGTATACATGTTGCCCCCTCCCTCTTGGGCCACCCTACCACCACCCCCCACATCCTATTTATGAAGAAGGGCTAGGTGGCCTCAAGGCCCCACATGAAAGGCCTAAAGAATGAGTTATTAGAAGATTACTGAACAGTGTGCCTTTCCAGAAACAAGCCCTGTTAAAATTAGCATGATCTGCAGTGTAAGCTTCAACACCAGCAATGCTGCTTCTGCCCAAAGTGAAGGCCAAGTTCTTTATCTGGCCCACAAGGAACTCAAAGCTCCTGCTCCTGCCTGAACCACTAACCCCACCTCCCAACCTCATCTCTGATCATAACCCATAATGTGCCAACCTTACAACATAACTAGCAATCCCTCAAATGAAGGTTTGCTGCCTTTGTTCATGTGATGCAAAAAATACAAACTTGTAGTTCATAGAAAAAGGTAGTCAATCCATATACTGACCCTTTAACCTCACAAAAAAATGGAGGGAAATGCAAACCAAAACAACACTGAGATACAATTTTACACCTTAAAAAAATGGGCAGAAAATGAAAATGCTGATAATATCCATTTTGGGCAAGAGCTTGGGCACACAAGCAGTTTCAGATACTTTCAGCAAGAGAATAATTGGTTCATCCTCCTTTAGGACAATTTGGCAATATCTATCTGTTTTTCAAATCTACCCCTTTACCCAAGAGTTGTAACTTCTAAGAATTTACCTTCTAAGAACTGAAGATTGGCTCATCTAAAAGATATATACAAAAATGCACATTTCAGCTTTTTTTTTTTTTAAAGGCAAGGGCACACTCACAAAAACCCTGGAAACAAATTCAATATTCATTACAGTGGCTGCATGCTAAGTCACTTTAGTCTTGTCTGACTCTTTGCAACCTCATGGACTGTAGCCCACCAGGCCCCTCTATCCAAGGGATTCTCCAAGCAAGAATACTGGAGAGGGTTGTCATGCCCTCTTCCAGGGGATCTTCCCAACCCAGGGATCAAATCCACATCTCCTACAGCTCCTGCGCTGCAGCTGGATTCTTTACCGCTGAACCACTAGGGAAGCCCCATTCATTTACAGGGGACTTGCTAAAACTGATACAGAAGCAGTTGTTAAAACCAAGACATAGCTAAAGAAAATTGCTAATTATATGTTATTGAGTAAAAGAGCAAATTCTTAGACACTACAATATGACTGCATTTGTAAGAACTCTGCAAAGAGGAAAGTACATCAGTGGTTCTCAAAATGTGATCTTCAGAGAAGCAGCATCAGCACCACTGTTAGAATTGCAAACTCTCAGGCTCCAGCCCAGATCTACTAATTCAGAAACTCTAGGGAGTATGGTTCACAGCCTGTGCTGATAAAACCCTTCAGACTACCCTGAGTGCTACTAGAGTCTAAGAACCACTAAACTGTATAAGGATCTAACATACAAAACTTCAGGAAGAAGTATGCAAAAGCCTGCTTACTGCAGTGACATCTAGAGAAAGAGGTACAGTGGAAGCATGGAGGGCAATTTTTAACCTCCTCTCTCTGTGCTGTTTGAATTTTCACAATAGGCAGCTACTATTGTAGTAATAAGAAAGATTCTTGTACTGGGTTGAAATCTACTTTATGTGGCTTCCACCCTCTAGTCCACATTTTTATCCCATGGGATCATCCAAACCACCAAATCTCTTTTAAGTGAACTAGTCCTTGGATATGCAGCCCTGTGTGGGTCACAATAAACTGTGGAAAATTCTGAAAGAGATGGGAATACCATATCACCTGACCTGCCTCTTGAGAAACCTGTATGCAGGTCAGGAAGCAACAGTTAGAACTGGACATGGAACAACAGACTGGTTCCAAATAGGAAAGGGAGTATGTCAAGGCTGTGTATTGTCACCCTGCTTATTTAACTTATATGCAGAGTACATCATGAGAAATGCTGGGCTAGATGAAGCACAAACTGGAATCAAGACTGCTGGGAGAAATATCAATAACCTCAGATATGCAGATGACACCACCCTTACGGCAGAAAGTGAAGAACTAAAGAGCCTCTTGATGAAAGTGAAAGAGGAGAGTGAAAAAGTTGGCTTAAAGCTCAACATTAAGAAAAATAAGATCATGGCATCCAGGCCCATCACTTCATGGCAAATAGATGGGGAAACAATGGAAACAGTGACAGATTTCATTTTGTGGGGTTCCAAAATCATTGCAGATGGTGACTGTGGCCATGAAATTAAAAGACGCTTGCTCCTTGGAAGAAAAGCTGTGACTAACCTAGACAGCATATTAAAAAGCAGAGACATTACTTTGCAAACAAAGGTCCATCGAGTCAAAGCTATGGTTTTTCCAGTAGTCATGTATGGATGTGACAGCTGGACCATAAAGCTGAGACCTGAAGAACTGATGCTTTTGAACTGCGGTGTTGGAGAAGACTCCTGACAGTCCTTTGGACTGCAAGGAGATCCAACCAGTTCATCCTAAAGGAAACTAGTCCTGAATATTCATTGGAAGGACTGATGCTGAAGCTGAACTCCAATCCTTTGGCCACCTGATGCGAAGAACTGACTAATCAATTCTTAGGGGAAACTAAGGTTCTGTGCATTTACGTCACTTGTCCAATGTCACAGAGTCAGTAAAAAACAATAGAGGGACTTCAACCCATACTCCTTCCACTATGTCGCATGATGATTTAAAATAGCCACACTCTAATATCAACTTTGGCCACATAATTCTACAATCCCAGAATCTGATAAACTATACTGAGTTTGGTGTATCTAAATCATGCTTGATTTTATCACCTGTCTTCTCAACTTTTATCCCCTATAGGTGTTCAGTAATTGAGTCCTTTCCAAATCTCTTCATCCCATAGCCACTTTAGCAGAATTCAAGATACTCAGCTCTCAGCCTGGTCTGCAACAGATTTCAGCGTAACTGGCCCAAAATCCACATGGCCCAAGGGACAGGCAACACATACATTTAGGCTGAATGATTTTTACTTTATTTTCCCCACTCTTCCTAAACCCAGTCCCCACACAAATCACTGTATATGCACTTGCTATATAAACTCTGCTTCATCATCCATGTTGATAAGGACCTTCTAAATAATTTAAAACGACAGTTATAGGACTTCCAGGGAAAACCACCTCATCGTTTTTCCTTGTGTCAAACCTACTTCTGCCCGAACACACTGTGCCTTTTCTCTTCTTTCCCATCAAGTGGCACCACCAACCACCCTGACATTGTAGCCAGCAATCTAAAAATCATCACTGATTTCCTGTGCAGGTTATTCTCTGTTTACCCACCTCTTCCACACTCAACACTTTCTGCCTACCCTGTGTCCTGGGGATTACAGTCTGACCTCTAAGGCTCTCTAACCCTTTTATCTTCCAGTTGGTTTTGCCCATGGAGAGCCATTAGCAGAAACCTTAAAGGAGGAAGGAAAGTAAAGTCAGGGTTCCCTTCCATTGGAGCTGCCTCGAACTTGCTGCATTTCTTTAAGATAACAGATCCTCTCAAGGCAGCTTTCTCCACAGGATTTCTCCTTCTGAGTTCTCCATCCCTTGCCCACTTAAGTAGAAAGGTTTAACAAATACCACTAATATTAGCTCTAGGCATTCATGCTGCCCTCATCTTTCTAAATAGTTCCTATACTTAAAATTATACAAATCTAAGGGTGTCTTTCCTTCTGATTTATTCCTCCACTGTGCCCTTTCAGGCCTCAAGCAGTAAAAGTGCCTGAATAACTCAAATTCCCTTCCTCAGAAACTCTAGTAGTCTCTTTTAAAATTTTCTTCAAAATTTCTAGGTGAAGACCTCCACTTCTAGCCAAGATGGAGTAAAGGGCACCATATTACCCTCCCACCTTAAATAACTAAAATAATGAATACAGGAAACAAAGGTTCTCAGGATACTGGACATCAGGCAACAAAATACAGTGATGTCAGAGAGATGGGGAGAAAAAGAGGTATCCTGAAATGGTTCAACCTGAATTGCCTGGAACCTGGACACAGGAAAGGAAAATCCACACCAAGGCCTGCAGTTTCCGGCCCTGAGCGTGAGCTAGGAGTCTATGCAGAGCAAGGAGGCTATAATTCCTGGGGCAAAGTAGGAGATAGGAAAGTTGCCCCGGAAGGTGTGCTCGTCAAGTATTCAGGACAGTACCAGTCACTGTACACAGGCGAAGAAACAGTCTGAGCCAGAAGCACTCAAAAGGATTACAGCGAACAATCAGCGGACTTCACACAGGGCCATGAATAGTGGCTATTCACACCAGCCAGTGAGGAAAACCTCATAATTAACAGGGCTTGGGGGAGAATGCACAGACGGGCTTCACCTCAGCAGTGAAGAAGCATTAGTCCTCCTCAACAAAGCTTAAGCAGGACGCAAAAGGATCAAACTGTTTCCAAATAACTTAGACATGCTGCAAAACAAAGATCAAGTATATTTATAGAAATGCAGAAATACCTAGCATTGAACAAAGTAAAACACATAACGTCTGGTATTCAGTCAAAAATTACCAGGCATGCAAAGAAGCAAGAAAATACAACTTAAAATGAGAAAAATCAATGGACTCCAACCCAGAACTGACCTATCTGATAGAATGAGTTGATGCAGATATTAAGCCAGTTATTATACGTGAAAGTCCTATGTTCAAAAAGCTAAAGGAAACAGTGAATTTAAAAGTTCAGACATATAAGGTTTTTAAAAGAATCAAGTTGAAAATATAAAAATGAAAACTAAAATATCTGAGATGAAAAGCTGACTGTATGAGATTAGGTAACACAGAAGATTAGTGACCTTCAAGACATTGTAATAGAAACTATCAAAAATATAACAAAGAGAAAAAAGATTTTTTAAAAATAAACAGAGCATCAGTGAGCTGTGGAAACACTTAAGTGACCTAATATATGTGAAATGGGAATACCTGAAAGAGAGAACAAAGAAGGGATCAGGAGAAATACATTAGACATAATGGTTATAAATTTCCAAATTTGATGAAAACTATAAAACCACATATTCAAGAACACAAATGAACTCCAAGCACAAGAAATATAAAGAAAACTCAGCCAAGCAACATCATAACCAAACTGTTCAAGACCAATAGTAAAAAGTAGAGAAATCTTAAAAGCAGTCACAGTGGAGATAGCAAATTATGCAAAAAGAAAAGAAAAAAGAAAAAAATGTGAGAATGTCAACAGAAATAATGCAAGCTATGAGACAGCAAAGCAAGATTTGAATAACTAGAAGAAAATACGTTACACTAGAATTCTTTATCCTGTGGGAAAAAGAATCGTTCAAAACTGAAGCTGAAATAAAGATTTTTTTGAGACATACCAAAGATGTCATACCAAAATTCATCATCAGAGAAAAAAAAAACAAAACAAAACATCTGTGGCTTCCCTGGTGGTCCAGCGGTTAAGACTCTGCTGTTCCACTGCAGAGGGTGTGGGTTCTATCCCTAGTTGGGAAAGTTCCACATGCCTCAAGGTGTGGACCAAAAAACAAAAAGAAAAAAAGATCAAAATTTCTCAGCAGCAGAACTGTACCACAAGAAGTGGGAGAAAATAATATCTCATGGAAATCTGGATCCATAAAATAAAAGGAAGAGCATAAAAGTAACTATCTGGGTATATATACACTTTTTAAAAAGTTCTGAATGTCTTAAAAAGATAATTGACTGCTTAAAACTAAAATAGTGACCATATATTGTGGGGTTTCAATATACGCAGAAGTAAAATGTATTGTATAACATAAACAGCAGTAGTACAAAAGCTATGAGGCAAGCATTAGAAATACATCGCTGTATAGTCTTTTTAATTTATTTTTAATTGGAGGATAACTGCTTTAAAATATTGTGCTGGTTTCTGCCATACATCAACATGAATCAGCCACAGGTACATGTATGTCCCCTCCCTCCTGAAACTCCATCCCACCTTTCCACCTCCATCCCACCCCTCGAGGTTGTCACAGAGCACTGGATTTGAACTTTCTCTGTCACACAGCAAACATCCACCGGCTATCTAATTTTACATATGGTTTTATATTACATATGAAGTGGGATACTACCACTTGAAAGTTGACTCTGATAAATTAAAGATGTATACTATAAACTTTTAAGCAGCCACTAAAATATCTGAAAAAAAGGATATGCTTAATTAGCCAATAAAGGAGGAAAAAAATAGAATTAAAAAAATAAATAATCCAAAAGTAGGCAGAGAAAGAGAACAAAAAACAGATGGAACAAATAGAAAAGAAAAAAGCAACATGCTATGTTTAAAACAAACCATAGGAATTACATTATACATAGTCCAAACACCCTAATTAAAAGGCAGACATTTTTATGTCTTGCCTTGTTAAGCTGCCTATAAAAAGCCCATTTTAAATATAAGGAAACAAACAGGTTAAAAAGGAAAAGCAGGAAAAAGATATACCATAAAAGAATAATCAAAAGAGAGCTAGACTTTGCTATATTAGTATAACACTAACTAGATTTTAAAGCAAAAATATTACCAGGAATAATGATTCAGTAGATATTGAAGAAAAATGGCATCAGAAATTATGAAATAATAAAGTTGATTCACCAACATGACCTAAAAATCCCAAATATTAATCCACCTAATAACAGAGTGCCAGAATACCTAAAGCAAAATCTGATAGAACTGCAAGGAGAAACGTGTATGTCTACAATTATCATGAGAGATTTAAATGTGCCAGTCTCAATAATTGGTAGAACAGGTAAATAGAAAATCAGCAAGCACATAATACATACCAGTAGTCAATAAAGCTAACTGACATGTAAAAAGCACATTTCCCAACAAGTGTAGAATATATTTTTTCTTTTCAAGAGCACATGTAATACTTATTAGGTTGGTACAAACGTAATTGTAGTTTGGGACTATGAATTTTAAATTATAACTAGGCTCAAACACATCTTTATAAATCAAGGTAGGAACCATTATAGTCAACACATTTTTGCCATTGAGAAATAAGTTTGTTTATTCCTGTAGCATAAAAATCTATGCTTTAGAATTTGACAAAATCTTGGAAAGTATTTTCTGCCTCCTGCTGGTTGTGGAAGCATTTTCCCTGAAAAAAGTTTTCTAGATGCTTGAAGAAGTGGTAGTCAGTTGGCAACAGGTCAGGTGAATATGGCAGATGACGCAAAACTTTATAGTCCAACTGTTCAACTTCTGAAGTGCTGACTGTGTGACATGTGGTCGGTGTTCTTCTGGAGAAGAGGGTCCTTTCCTTCGACTGATACCAGCTGCAGGCATTGCAGTCTTTGGTGCAACTCATCGATCTGCTCAACATACTTCTCAGATGTAATGGTTTCACTGGAATTCAGGAAGCTAAAGGACATCACCAGATGGCCAACACCGAAATCAGACTGATTAAATTCTTTGCAACTAAAGAGGGAGAATTTCTATACAATCAGCAAAAACAAGACCAGGGACTGACTGTGGCTCAGATCATGAACTCCTTATTGCCGAATTCAGATTGAAATTGAAGAAAGTGGGGAAAAACCACTAGACCATTCAGGTATGACCTAAATCAAATTCCTTATGATTATACAGTGGAAGTGAGAAATAGATTTAAGGAACTAGATTTGATAGACAGAGTGCATGATGAACTATAGACGGAGGTTCATGACATTGTATAGGAGACAGGGATCAAGGCCATCCCCAAGAAAAAGAAATGCAAAAAAGCAAAATGGCTGTCTGAGGAGGCCTTACAAATAGCTGTGAAAAGAAAAGAAATGAAAAGTAAAGGAGAAAAGGAAAGATAAACCCATCTGAATGCAGAGTTCCAAAGAATAACAAGGAGAAATAAGAAAGCCTTCCTCAGTGATCAATGCAAAGAAATAGAGGAAAACAATAGAATGGGAAAGACTAGAGATCTCTTCAAGAAAATTAGAGCTACCAAGGGAACCTTTCATGCAAAGATGACCACAATAAAGGACAGAAATGATACGGACCTAACAGAAGCAGAAGATATTAAGAACCGGTGGCAAGAATACACAGAACTGTACAAAAAAGATCTTCATGACCCAGACAATCACAATGGTGTGATCACTCACCTAGAGCCAGACATCTTGGAATGTGAAGTCAAGTGGGCCTTAGGAAGCATCACTACAAACAAAGCTAGTGTAGTGATGGAATTGTGATGGAATTCCAGTTGAGCTATTTCAAATCCTAAAATATGATGCTGTGAAAGTGCTTCACTCGATATGCCAGCAAATGTGTAAAACTCAGCAGTGGCCACGGGACAGGAAAAGGTCAGTTTTCATTCCAATCCCTAAGAAAGGCAATGCCAAAGAATGCTCAAACCACCACACAATTGCATTCATCTCACACATTAGCAAAGTAATGCTCAAAATTCTCCAAGCCAAGCTTCAGCAATATATGAACCATGAACTTCCAGATGTTCAAGCTGGTTTTAGAAAAGGCAGAGGAACCAGAAATCAAATTGCCAACATCCACTGGATCATCGGAAAAGCAAGAGAGTTCCAGAAAAACATCTATTTCTGCTTTATTGATTATGCCAAAGCCTTTGACTATGTGGATCACAATAAACTGTAGAAAATTCTGAAAGAGATAGGAATACCAGACCACCTGACCCACCTCTTGAGAAATCTGTGTAGGTCAGGAAGCAACAGTTAGAACTGGACATGGAACAACAGACTGGTTCCAAATAGGAAAAGGAGTACGTCAAGGCTGTATATTGTCACCTTGCTTATTTAACTTACGTGCAGAGTACATGATGAGAAATGCTGGGCTGGAAGAAGCACAAGCTGAAATCAAGATTACTGGGAGAAGCATCAATAACCTCAGATATGCAGATGACACCACCCTTATGGCAGAAAGTGAAGAAGAACTAAAGAGCTTCTTGATGAAAGTGAAAGTGAAAAAGTTGATGTAAAGCTCAACATTCAGAAAACTAAGATCATGGCATCCGGACCCATCACTTCATGGCAGATAGATGGGGAAAGAGTGGAAACAGTGGCTGACTTTATTTTTGGGGGCTCCAAAATCACTGCATGATTGCAGCCATGAAATTAAAAGATGTTTACTCCTTGGAAGGAAAGTTATGACCAACCTAGGCAGCATATTAAAAAGCAGAGACATTACTTTGTCAACAAAGTACATCTAGTCAAAGCTGTGGTTTTTCCAGTAGTCATGTATGGATGTGAGAGCTGGACTATAAAGAAAGCTGAGCACTGAAGAATTGATGCTTTTGAACTGTGGTGTTGGAGAAGACTCCTGAGAGTCCCTTGGACTGCAAGGAGACCCAGCCAGTCCATCCTAAAGGAGATCAGACCTGAACATTCATTGGAAGGACTGATGCTGAAGCTGAAATTCCAATACTTTGGCCACCTGATGCGAAGAGCTGACTCATTTGTAAAGTCCCTGATGCTGGGAGGGATTGGGGGCAGGAGGAGAAGGGGCTGACAGAGAATGAGATGGTTGGATGGTATCACCAACTCAATGGACATGAGTCTGGGTAAACTCCAGGAGTTGGTGATGAACAGGGAGGCCTAGAATGCTGCAGCCCATGGGGTTGCAGAGAGTCGGACATGACTGAGCGACTGAACTGAACTGAAATGAAAGTAAATCAAACCAGCAGCAGACCACCAAACAGTGACCATGACCTTTTTCTGGTACAAGTTTGGCTTTGGAAAGTCTTTGAAGTTTCTTCTTGGTCCGACCTCTGAGCTAGTCACCTCTGGTTGTCATATAAAATCCAGTTTTCATCACACATCACAATCCAATCGAGAAATGGTTTGTTGCTGTTGCATACAGTAAGAGAAGACGACACTTCAAAATGATAATTTTTTTTCTTTTCGGTCAGCTCATGAGGCACACACTTATCAACCCTTTTCAGCTTTCCAATTTGCTTCAAATGCCGAATGAATGTAGGAGGTTGACAGTGAGATCTTGGGCAACTTTTCATGTAGTTTTAAGAGCATCAGCTTTGACGATCCTCTCAACAAGTCACTGTCAACTTTCCAATGGCTAGCCACTATGCTCCTCATCTTCAAGGCTCTCATCTCCTTCGCAAAACTTCTTGAACGAATACTGCTTATTATTCATTCGTTAGCAGTTCCTGAGCCAGATGTGTTGCTGATGCTGTGAGTTGTCTACGCTGCTTTATTACTCACTTTGAATTCGAATAAGCAAACCACTTGAATTCATTTTTTTTTATCTAACATCATTTCCCTAGTCTAAAATAAATATAAAATAAACAGTAAGTAGTAAGTCATTAACAAAAAAATAAAGTGAGAAATGTGCATTAAAATGATGTATAACATAACCACATTTAAGAATGTATTCCAGTATCAAACAGCAAAGTTTAACACTGTAGAACCGCAAGTACTTTTGCACCAACCTAATACAAAGACAGACCACATTCTGGGCCATAAAACAAGTCTCAAAAAGTTTAAAAAATTCAAATAAAAAAAAAATTCAAAAAAAAAAAATTCAAATCATATAAACTACTTTCTGTGACTTAAATGGAACTAAATTATAAATCAATAATAGATATGTGGAACATCCTCAAATATTTGGAGACCAATTGACAGACCCACTTCTATAAACCATAGGTCAAAAAGACACTTTAAAAAACTAGAAAATGTATTCACTGAATGAAAATAAAAACAACAAAACTTGTGGGATGCAGCTGAAGCCATACTTAAAAATTTACAGCCTCAAATGCCTATACTAGAAAAGACATCTCAAGTAAATGACCTTTATTTCTACTTTAATACATTAGAAAAAAAAGAGTAACAGAGACCCAAAGTTAGCAGAAGAAAGAAAATAAAATTTAGGGTAAGTATCAATAAATTAAAAAATAATAAAGAGAATAAATGAAAACAAAAAGCTGACTCTTTCAGAAGATCCAAAATATTAATAAATTTCTGGCAAGAATGATCAAGAAAATAAAGAGAAAAGAGACAAATAACCAGTATTCAGAATGAGGGAAATTAAATTACAACAGATTCTATAAATGTTTAAATGATAATAAAAGTATTATGAGCACCTTAGATGATATGTACAGATTCCTTGAAATTTATTAATAGAAACTATCAAACCTCACTCAAGAAGAAACAGATAATCTGCACAATCCTCTATTACTAAGTCAATTGACTTTTCTGTCTCCTCCATTAAAAAAAAAAAACAAAACACCCAATGGCTTCACTCATCACTTCTACCAAACATCTGAGAAAAGAAACAATGTCAATGCTACATGAACCCTTAATAGAAAACTGAAGAGAAAGAAATATTTCCCTGCTCATTCTATGAGGCCACAATTATCTTGATAACAAAACTTAAAAAACAATATAAAGAAAGAAAATTATATCATTACCAAATATTAACACAGATAATCTTAAAATTTTAGCAAATAGAATCCAACAAAATATAAAAAGTATAATAGGTCCTGGCCAAGTGGGATCTACCTCAGTAATACAAAGTTAATTTAACATTAAAAAAAAAAAAATCAATGAATGTAACTGACCATATTAACAGTCTTTGAAAAAATTATTATCTCAATAGTTACAGAAAAAAGCAACTGACAAAACATTACACCCATTCTTCACTTAAAAAAATTAAAGAAACCTCTCAGCACAGGAGATTCTAGCCAGTGTACTATGGCAAGAAAAGTTAAGACATTCTCATTGAAAGGAAGAAGTAAAATTGTCTTTTTTCACAGATAATATGATCAGATAGACAATCTATCTGCAAAAATTTATTAGAACTAAATAAGTGATTTAGCAAGATGGCAAGATACATGGTCAATATATAAGTAGCAACAAACAATTGATGGCTGAAACCTAAAAGGACAACATTATTTTCAACAGCATCAAAAAATGTGAACTACCTACAGATAATCTGACAAAGATCCACCTACTGAAAGCTAAAAAAACACTGCTGGGAGAAAAAGGAAAACCTAAATAAATGAACAGATTCTGTCCAAGGGTAGAAAACAAAATTTAAGACGTCAATTCTCTCTCCAAATTAATGTATAGATTAAACTAAATTGCAATTAAAATCTAAGCAGGGCTTTATTTTGAAATGATATTAAAATTAATATGGAAATGTAACAGATGTAGAATAACCAAAACAACTTTAAAAACAAAAAAGTTGAAGGATATTCTACCTGACTTTCATATCTATTACAAAGCTATAGTCATCAAAACTAAGTGGTAACAACATTAAAATAGACAAAGAAATCAATGTAATGAAGTAAAACATCCAGAAATGGGTCCACATATACACATGGTAAACTGATTCTGTTCCAAGGTACAAAGACACTTCATGAGAGACAGGATAGGCTTTTTATCAAATGGTACTGGAACAGCTGATACCATATGCAAAAAAATAAAGCTTGTCCATATCTTGTTCTACAGGTTAACATAAAATAGATTCTGGATGTAATATAAAATAATAAATAAAGCTTCTTAAAAAAAAATATGACAAACTTTCTGAGATCTCAGACTAGGCTCAACTTCTTAGATGCCAAAACCATGATCCATAAAAGAATAAACTGATAAAACGGACATCATTAAAATTACAAATTGATAAATTAAACTTAACCAAAATTAAGAACTCTGTTTTTCAAGATACCGTTAATAAAATGAAAATATAAGCCACAAAATGGGAGAAAGTTTTTCCAAATCACAACTATGATTAAAAACAAAAAAGAAAAAAAAAACTTGTAATGAGAATGTACATAAAAGCCTCTCAAAAATCAATAAAGAAATAGGTCTTTTTTTAAATGGACAAAAAATTTAATAAACACTTCAACCAAGATGTATGAAATATATATGGGGAAATAAGCACATGATAAGAAGCTTGAGATTATTAGTCATTAGGGAAGTACACATTAAAACCCCAGGAGAGAATTCCACATTAATAGAATAACTAAAATTTAAAAGTGACCACCGCAGTTGGGGCAAACTAGAATCACTCTGAAATACAGATTGAATGCATCTTAAAAAGTTAAATACACACCTACCATGTAAACTAGCCATTCCACGTCTAAGTATTTAACCAAGAGAAACAAAGGCTGCACAAAGCTATTGATACAAGTAATCACATCAGCTTTATGTGTAGTGGCCAAGAAGCAGTAAATAATTCAAATGTAATTCAAATGTCCATGAACAGGTTAATGGATAAACTAAATATGGCATAGTTGTACAATGGAATACCACTCAGAAAAACAAAACAAAAACTATGTATGCACATACCACCTGGACAAATCTCAAGAGGATCATGCTAAAGAAAAGTCACCATACATAAAAGATACATATTGTATGACCCTACAGATAAAATTTCTAAAAAAGTTTAAATAATCTATCCTGACAGAAAGCAGCTCACTGGTTCTTGGAGGGAATTAGAAAAAGGCACAAGAAATCAACGGGGGTATAAGAAATGCTCATTAACTTGATTGTGATGACAGTGTCATGGGTAATATTAAAACTTCTCAAATTAGACACTTTATATATGTACAGTTTACCATATGCCAGGTATACCTCAATAAAGCTGCTGAAAAATATCCCAGTGGGTGAATGCCTTTTCTTTTCCAGGGTACCCTGACTGCTATATTCTTTCCTCATCTCCTACATTCAATCAGTAATTAATTCTTAATCATTCTATTATAATCCTTCTCTTCTAGTCCCATAACTATGCTAACCCATCTCTCACCTGTGTTAAAATAGTCTCTTCAGTCCTCACCACTTCAATTCATTTGCCACCTTGCAGCCAGAATTAACTTTCTAAAACACATCCCTGAGTGTCAGTCACTTCAACAGCTGCTGCTTGCTCTAGAGATACATTTCAATCTCCTTAACCTGATTCACCTGACCCTCCCTGAGCTGGCCTTTGCACTCTCCCCATCCTCCTTTTTGGTGATTTCCCACTTCACCCTCTCCTGTCTGCCCATAATCAGCAGTGCACCAGCCTTGTATAGCTTTGCCCATGCTGTCCCAAGTCAGATAATCCACTTTCCTTTGTCTTTCTCCAGCCCAGTCATACTGAAGCTTTGCAACTCTCCAGTTGGGTATTATCTCCTCTGAGCCTATAGTGGGCCATTTGGACTTCTCTCATTGATTTTTATTGGAGTGTAGTTGATTAACAATGTTGTGTTAATTTCAGGTCTACAGCAAAGTGAATCAGCAATATCCACTCTTCTTTTTAAATTTTTTTCCCATACAGGCCATTAGAGGAGAATCTTCTTATATCCTGCTACAGCACCAATCTCACTATCATCTAATCTCCTTGGCCAGACTAGACAGAAGCAGAATGGATGAAAGCTTGAAAGCAAAGACCAATCCTTGCTTTCCCAGAGCCTACCACAGTGTGCAGGCCCAGAGCACATTCCCAAATCAGTGAACAAACAAATGAACGCAAGAGCTGGTCTGGGTGACCTCCTCTAACATAATCTGAGTGGACGCTAAATTCCACCTTATAAAAATAGGGGCAGGTAAGAGGCTGAATACTCTCTGTAGTACATTCTGGTAAAATAATTATTTCAAATATTTTGGGGTGGGGGTGGGGAAGATTCACTACCTGAAACTGTTTTCAGAACCAGCTGATAACAGATGGTGATTTGAACTAAGTGAAGTAGGTTAGGGAAAGGGAACCAGATTCCAGGAAAAAACAAGGTCCACAGTAACAATTAACACAGACTGGAAGAAGGTCCAGTCTCCGCCCAGTAAACTTAACTTCACCCAGAAAGACACAGATCTCCACCCTCTGGGTTAGTTCCTTCTCCCAATACACATGTTTTGACTTCCAAATCCAGCAGGGAGGCTCCCTTTCCCTCAAAATCAATCTCCAGGCCTTCTTACCCTCTGGGTTCCTTTAATCATCCTTAATAAAGAGTTTTCTGAGCCTGCCACCAGGAAGTCCTCCTTAGCTGATACCTCCAAGAGTCAGGCCAGTGGCCACCAGGTCAAAAACCAAAGACAGGACCTCATTAACAGGAGACTCCCAGAAGACCAGGAGGCAGCCAGAAGGCTGGAAGACCCAGCCGGCAACTTAAGAAGTATAACTTCAGGATGCACATTTGGTGGATTATAGGGAAGAGGGGAAAAGCAAGCAAAATAAAACAGAACTCTACCCTCTATACACCAGCCACAAAATAAAAGGCAGCCTGCCTTCTATCTCACTGCTCTGAGATTCAAAAGCATCATCACTTCCTCTCCCTAACACCGTATTTTAAAAATGAATCTAATGATGACTGCTTTTCAATATTTTGGAAATGACTCTTTAGAGAGGAAATCAGACTCTTTAGAGACAAATGTTAAGACATGAAAAGTGCTTTAGTGGAACGTAGTCAAGGATTAGGGAAATTCACCATTTTGCATCTTGTTCTTAAAAAGAAAGGTCATTAATAAAAATGGAAAGATACTCCTAGGCCATTTCTACCCAGGATAACTGTAGCCAAAGAGCATTATACCATCTAATCTAAACTGCGCCTCAAATATTATCATAAGTTGCTGAAAGCGTTGAAAGCTACAAGCAACACAGGTTTTAAAATGCCTTACAGTAGCCAGATTGAAATTAAAAGGCTCAAAAATGCCTAGGTGAAAGTAGCTCAGTCGTGTCCGACTCTTTGCGACCCCATGCACTATACAGTCCACGGAATTCTCCAGGCCAGAATACTGGAGTGGGTAGCCTTTCCCTTCTCCAGGGGATCTTTCCAACCCAGGGATCAAACCTCGGTCTCCCGCATTGCAGGCGGACTCTACCAGGAAATATCCTGAAATAATGTGGTAGAGGGCCCTGGGTGGATGGGGGAGAGAAAGCAAATTAACATAATTAACTGGATAGTGACTGCAGAGGACCCAGAGTTCCAGACATCTCAGGCAGCATGGGGGAATACAGTAAAGGCCCACCCGTCTCTTGAGTGGCCGGACGCCTCACCCAGGAGTGAACACAAGGGACTCAACAAGATCTCGGAGGCCAAGGGCCCGGCTGGCGCTGGCGTTAAGGCTCAGGGGGTCAGAGGAGGAAGTGCAGCGGCGACTGCGGGAAAGGGGAGGGAGGCTTGGGCCAGATACGCTCTCTGGTTGGAGAACATTCGCGCTGCGAGCCTGCGCTTCTGTTAAAGCCCCTGGTACACGCGTGGGACTGAGAGGAGGGTCACTTACTTGTCCAATCTGAAATTACATTTTAGCTATCAGGGCTCTGCAGGTTGCCAAGCGGAGCACCACCGAGCCTGGACTGGGCGGTCCACCGCAGCAGCTGAGGCCCCGCCCCGCGCGCGGCCCCGCCCCCTCGGGCCCTTGTAAAGAGTGCCGCGATTGGCCCTTTGAACCGGGCCGGGGATTGGCCCCCGCCTGCTCCTGCGGTCTAGCGGCCCGGGCGAGTGGTGTGAACCTCCGTCTCTAACAGGTTCTTCCACCCTCTCAGGGACTTTTAAGGCCTGAAGTGGGCGGTGTCCTCTCAGGCCGCGAGTTTTCTGCTCTGCAGGCTCTTCTAGCAGAATTTTTCCACGCAAACTCTCCGTAGCCGCTGGTGGGTATGTGTGTCCTGTGTGTATCCTGTAACTTTGCGTTTCAACAGTGCACCAGGACTCATGCAGACAGTTGCTAAAATAAAGTGGTGGTGATTTAGTCGCTAAGTCGTGTTCGATTCTTGCGACCCCATGGACTGTGGCCTGCCAGGCTCCTCTGTCCATGGGATTCTCCAAGGCAAGAATACTGGAGTGGGTTGCCATTTCCGTCTCCAGGGCATCTTCCTGACCCAGGAATCGAACCTGGGTCTCCTGCATTACAGGCAGAGTCTTTACCGACTAAGCTAAGAGGGAAGCCCTTTAATTACTGTTTATCAAATGTTTTTAGTTTGTGCCAGATCCTATTCCTGATACTTTATTTAAATTTACTCATCTAATTTTGTGAGCAACCATCAGAAGAAGTGTCACAGTTTATAAATCTACAAATGGGTCCCAGCCTCTAAGGAAATTACAGTCTGGTGGGTCCTGGATACACATATCTCACTTAATGTTCACTATCCTTACATTTCCAGTTAGCTAGGTCCTATTTGTCCCTAGTTTATAGATGGAGGGAGTCTGAAACGTTTTTCAGCTTGTTTTGAAATACCCAGTAAGTAGCAGGAGGGAAGATTCCACAAACTTAGCTTAAACCTGAGCCACGTATTTTGAAAACTCAGGCTCCCAAGCTGATGGGACTGGCATTTGGAAGGAAATTTATCAAGCCTAAATTCTTTATTTTCCTAGAAAAGGAGACTGAGGCACAGTAAAAGGAAGTGATTGTCCAAGGACATGCCGGCTCTGAGAGGTAAGCCTAGGTAATCACTGTGCTTTCACTGAACTGGAGTGTGTGCCATGTGTGTGATAGTCACTCTGCTCTACTCATAACTACCCCAAATACATGTTCTTCTCTTGGTCTTACAGGTGAGGATACTGGCTCAGTGAGGCTGAGGCCGCGTGATTAGTTCCTAGGGCTCCTGGGTTGGGGTTGTCAGGAGGAAGTTCTTTTCTACCCTCCTTGGTTCTTCTGGCTAATCTAAGAATTAAATTTACAGATCAATGGGAGAAAACCAAATGAAAGTTTAATCACATATGTACATGGGAAAGACCCAGTAAAACTGAGTAACTGAAAAACCATCCTCAACTAAGGATTAAAAAAAAAAAAGACAAAGATGTTGGGGGTAGTGGTTTGAGTTTTCAGAAGGGAGGAAGGCAGTTTACATGAAGATGGAAAAGAAAATGTTTAGTAAACAAATGTTTTCAGGATGCGCAGAGACAGTAGGACACAGAACAGAATTAGAAAAAAAAAAAAAAAACCTTCCAGGTTTCTCCCAGTCTACCATACCTAGTTCATACTATAGTTATCTATGATAGCTTCTTGGAAGAGGTTCCCTATTTACATTCTTTAGGCAGCTAAGTGGGGGGACATCAGAGTTTTTTCCTGAGTCTTCTTGGGCTTTGAATTTTTTCAGCTCTAAATAATTTGCATGCCAAAGAGACATTTTGGGGTGGCAACTCTAGCCCCCACTACAGGGTCATTTTCTTTGTTCTACACCATGACTGTTCACCTTCATTTCCAACAAATAGCCAAAGCTTAACCATGTACTCTTTGGCAATGTGGGAAGTACTAGGATCTGGTTCTCAGCACCTGTGTGAATCATAATGTATCAATACAATAGGAATAATAATATTAAGACTTTTCATCTTACCTTTCCAGAGTATTGTGATGAGTAAATAAGGTAATAAATATAGAAATACTTGGTGAAGTGTTAGAAGCTGAACACATGTAAGATGGCTTCTGAACTTTCCTCAGTTGTACCTCAGGAATAGAATAAATGAATATACTGATTGCCATAGGAACTATGGCAGGAGATCTCATCTTGGTGTGTGACCCAGTGTGCCTTAGCTTGCCAATCCCTGATTTATTACATTCTGATGTCCCATCACAAAAGTGCATCAGAATAAAAATATACTACAGGGTCTAGGGGGACTGTGACATCACAGGCATCTGTACGCTGTTGACTAGTATAAAGCTAGTGAGTGACAGTGAGATCCAAAAGAAAGAAAGATGCCTAAATTGATAATCATGAGATCTGGACACTCAGTTCAAATCTGCCCTGAAACCAGACTTATATCCTGAACCAACCCCAGTTGCCTAAGTTTCTTATATATTGGGACCAAATAATGGCAAATATTATCCATACTTTCCCATTTTGTGGTTATATACATAACCATAACTTGAAAGCTGCGAGTGTTATCCAGTTATGTGTACACTGCTTCACTTTAGGCGGGGTTATAGCCTCCTTCAGCTCCCTATCCTTACCTCTATCATGGAACTAAAATGTATCAAATGCTTAGTAGTTATTAGTGCACCTGTTTATTTCCACTCAGCATAAAGGATTATCGTGTTGCATTGGATTAAAAGACTCAATTATTGGAAAGTCTTGACTTCCACTCTAGATTATTGGCAGGCAATGTGGGGATCATGCAGAGTCATTGTCCAGTAGACAGGTCACAAGTCACATCAGTGGCGCAGCACATCAGATTTAAATGAGACAGAAAGAGCTGGGTTGTGAAACTGGAACCAGCTGAACTGGAAATTTGTGTAATTTCCTTCCTGTTCAGAGACTATTATGTGCAACATCAGGAGGCAGACAGGAGACCTGGTGCTCTCCCTGGTGATCCATGGTGACCTTCTGATGCTCCAACTGCACTCTCTGAAAGCTTTTCTAACTAACCACCCCCTCCCCACTACAGAGAAGACATGTTTTCCCTGAGATTCTTAGAGTCATGGCACAGAAATAGGTATGGTTATTCATTTATTCATTAATTCAGACATTTATGTATTCACACATCTAACAGAGATTGAGAGACTGTTTTTTTTCCATTTATATATTTATTTTAATTGGAGGATAGTTACTTTACAATATTGTCATGGTATTTGCCATACATCAGTATGAATCAGCCACAGGCACACATGTGTCCCCTCTGTCTTGAACCTCCCTTCTGCATCATTCCCTATCCCATCCCTCCAAGTTGTCAGAGTACCAGCTTTGGGTGCCCTTCATCATACATCAAACTCCCACTGGTCATCTATTTTGCATATGCTAATGTATATGTTTCAATGCTATTCTCTCAAATCATCCCACCCTCTCCCTCTCCCATTGAGTCTAAAAGTCTGTTCTTTATGGAGATGGTGTTGAGAAGAACAGATATTGTCCATGTCATCATGGAACTGACAGTCACGAAACAGACATTCAACATATAAGCTTACAGATACATATATATATATATATATATATGGATCCATGTAGATGGATCCAGTTGCAGATAGGACAGGATGTGGGATACTATGACAGAGGGAATGTGATTTCAGTTGAAGTCTGAAATTGGTGATTCTGAGGAGCCTGGTGCATTACATACACTGAAGACCTAAGGGTCTTCAACAACCTTGTAAAGTGGCTACTATCACAACCACTGACAACTAGGGAAACTGAGGCTTAAGGGGAGATTATCTGATTGGCCTCAGGTTGCACTGTTAGTAAGCTTGGAGCAGGCGGTGCTCTTTCCACTGCTCTGCACTGCACAGCTCAAACCCAGAGGTTGCATTTTTCCAGCTTCCCCCTTTGCACACACTATGCCTCCTTCCACCTGGAAAGCCTGCCCCTCCATCCTTCTCTTGTTGGATTCATAATCTACCTTTAGCATCTAACTGAGGACCTGCTTCCTCAGCAGAGCTGCTTGGCAGGCCTCAACACATCGCTTGTTTTCTAAGCTTCTGCAATAGTCATCATATATTATTCATGTGGCCCTGGCCCTGAGACTCCTGGTAAAGTTCTTTCTCCTTACTCGCCTGCCCTGGTGCCCTTGTTAACAGTCCTGTGATTAGCACAAGGTCATCAAAGCAGACAGACCTGGGTTCTTCTCTCAGTCCTACTTGTTTGTTGAATAACCTGGAGAAGATTGCTTAACCTCTCTGTAGTTTCTTTGGAGAACAGTAATTTATTTCTTGAGATAGATCTTAAAACACATATCCCAGTGCTAAATGGATAGTACTTGGTCCTTGCTTCATAGTCTTATGTGCTGTGCTGTGCTTAGTCGCTCAGTCGTGTCTGACTCTTTTTGACCCCATGGACTGTAGCCCACCAGGCTCCTCTGTCCGTGGGGATTCTCCAGGCAAGAATACTGGAGTGGGTTGCCATGCCCTCCTCCAGGGGATCTTCCCAACCCAGGGATCAAACCCAGGTCTCCTGCACTGCAGGCGGATTCTTTACCATCTGAGCCTTCAGAGAAACCCCCAGGTGATTACCGAGATCAGAAGCCTATAGAGGGCAAGACCTATGCCTTCTACTTTACAGTCTCAGCAACTCTCACAGTGCTCTGTGAGAGCAGGTATCATGCTTGTGCTGTCGCTCAGCTGTGTCCGACTCTGTGATCCCTGTGGACTGTAGCCTGCCAGGCTCCTCTGTCCGTGGAATTTCCCAGGCAACATTACTGAAGTGGGTTTTCATTTTCTTCTCTAGGGGATCTTCCTGACCCAGGGATCGAACCCATATCTCTTACATTGGCAAGCAGGTTCTTTACCACTGTGTCACCTAGGTATCCTCAGGCAGGTATTTCACTGACATATAATTATGGCAGTGACAGCCCTTACCTGCCTCCTGGATCCCTCCCTTCTAATCAAACTTGTTCTCTCCTGTCTCTCTCGTTTTCTTTCTTTCTCAACTTAAGACTCCTTAAAGCCTCCCTTAAACTTGACCCTCTGGCCAGAACAGGTGCCACTGCATACACACTCTCTCTCCCAAATCCACACTGCCATCTCAGGAGGAAAATAACTGAAATAGTTTACTGGAGACCCAACAGATGGTCAGTAAGGGGAAACCATGGACCAGAGAAGCTGCCAAGCTCCTCATCTTGACCACCACCTAGAGCCATATTATATATACAACATCATGAGTTTGCTCAACCCTCTCCTCTAAAGGATGCCAGTAGCCCATTTCCAAAGATGAAAGAATGTTCCAACTTACTTTATTGCTTGCCCTCTGTCTGCCTGCCTTCATCATCTCTTCAGTCAACAAACATACACTGAATACTTGCTGAGTGCTGGGCCAGAGCTGTATGCTATCTAAAAACACAGAGAAAGTGCTAGGGGCACCCCATGGTGAGAAGAAGAGAGGGTACCAGGTGCAGGGGAAAGGAAGGATTGTGCTAACGTTGACCACACTGGCGCTGCACCTCCACCTGTGGTGTTGCAGGGGTTCCTCCCAACCACCCACCTGAGGGAGGAGGGACTCCAGCTGTAGGGACAGAGGTTCACAAACGTGGAGCCCCTTGCTGGAAGTCATCTATTGAAAGACTCCCCAGGCCCAACTGCTGAAGAGGGAGTTTCTGCTGAGCTAAAGGGGGCAGAGATGCTCATACTGGATATAAGGCTTTGGATGAATGCAAGTCCTAATCATCTCACTGGTTTCACCCTGCAGCACCAATTTGTCTTCCAGGTGTGAGTTGCTCACCCACTCCCTAGTTCCCAGACCTCACCATCCTAACCAGTTCTACACTACCTATATCCTTCTCCCTTAACATCTCCTGACTGCAACCCTACAGCCTCTTGGCCATGAGTCATTTTAACAAAAGTGCAAACTGTGTGATGAGCCATGACAACAATGTGCGACCCTAAACTCCAATGAGTGTTTTTCTACAATGAGGCAACAGGTGGGAGAAGAGAGTCCAGGACCATGAGATGATGACAAGCTTGCTGGAAGCACATAATGCCAGGCCCCAGGGACTGGGTCAGAGGAGGCCCCTGAAGCCTCTGTGGTATGTGGACTTCAGTTGGAAGAATGCTGCCATTCACTTCTCTAGAACCATGGCGTTTGGGAACCATTAGAGAACATTGGTTTGGGTAGTTTTCAAACTGCACCCCGTAGGAAGAGGCCTGCACAGCACAAAAGAAGCCGAATGGACTCACAGGCCTTCCATAATGCCCCCCACCTCTGCCAAGTTGTTCTTTTCTACAAGACAGTCAGTAAAAGGGAGCTGGTGGGGGCTGAAACCCAGTCCCTGCTCTGCCAGCCAGACTGTGGGCCTGTGAGGCTGCCCCACCCCAGCCAAGAGGGCAACTTTTCTGAATTTGCACAAAGTGCAGAATCATGTTGTTGTTGTTCTTTAGTTGCTTAGTCATGTCCAACTCTTTGCAACCCTCTGGATTGTAGCCCTCCAGACTCCTCTGTCCTTGGGATTTTCCAGGCAGGAATACTGGAGTGGATTCACTGTGACTCACATTGAATCAAGCTAAGTACTCACTGCCAGATGAATGGATAAAGATGTTGTATGTATATACCATGGAATACTACTTAGCCATTAAAAAGAATGAAATAATGTTTATAGCAACATGGATGGATCTAGGGATTATCATAACAAATGAAGTAAATCAGAAAGAGAAAGGCAAATACCGTATGATATCACATATATGGAATCTAAAACATGATACTAGTGAGTTTATCTACAAAACAGAAACAGACTCACAGACCTAAAGAGCAGACTTGTGGTTGCCAAGGGGAAGAGGTGTGGGGAGGAATGGATTAGGAGTGTCAGATTAGCTCATGCAAGATGTTTTATATAAAATGGATAAATAACAAGGTCCAACTGAATATCACAGGGAACATACCATGATAAACAATAATGGAAAAGAATATATACACGTATATGGTTAACTGAATTACTTTGCTGTACAGTAGAAATTAACATTGTAAATCAACTATACTTCAATTAAAAATTATTTTAAAAAGCAGTACATGATTAAAAATATGAAAAAACCTAAAGGAGATTTTCATTAAAAATTTATCTAAATCATGTCTAATTATATCTACAAGAGATTTTGTCAGTATTAATAAAAGCTTAAAAAACTTAGAAAGCATCCTCATGGCTTAATTGCCAATGCTGTTTCTTTCTAAGACATATGTAAATTAAGAGTTCAGCTGGTGGCCTCTTAACTTTGATGAAATAAGATACTGAAACCTGATGCCTCCCCCAGGACTTTCTTCCGGTTTCTTTATTTTCTAGCCTGTAGATAAGGTGTCATATCTGAGGGCATTCTGTGTAGAAACTGTGCTAAAGGCTTTACAAACATCCTCTCAAGTGTCTCACAGTAACCCTGTAGGAGACACCATTATCATACACTTCTAAGGCTGAAGAGACTGAGATATCTTGCCCGAGGTTAAACAGTTTACACCACTTCCTTTCTGAAATTAGTGGAGGATCACAAAATGAACTTTTCCCAGCCGAGATAAACGATAATGCATCAAGCTTCTGTCTCTTTTTTAAAAAATGAATTCTTATTGGAGTACATTTGCTTTACAGTGTTGTTAAGTGTCTATTATACAGCAAAATGAATCAGTCATACCCCTTTTTTTTATTTCCTTCCACAGAGCACTGAGTAGAGCTCCCTGTGCTATACAGTAGGTTCTCCTTAGTTATCTATTTTATACATAGTAGCATATATATGTAGCAATCCCAGTCTCCCAATTCATCCCACCCCGCCCCTTCCCCCCTTGGTATCCATATGTTTGATCTCTTAGGTCTGTCTCTATTTCTGCTTTGCAAATAAGATCATCTATACAATTTTTCTAGATTTCACATATATACTCCTTTGTCTTGGGACAGCACTGCAAGAGGTCGAGAGGTTTAGAACAGCCTCTCACATACACCCTGAGGAAGGCAGGCAGCACATGCAGTGGAACAAGAATAAGCTTTGAAATCAAACAGAACCAGGTAAATAACCTCAACTGTAACATATAGATTGTGTGATTTTGCACAGACTTGGTTGTCGGAGCCTCAGTTTCCTCTTCTGTAAATGGAACTGTTGATAGCTACATCCAAGAGTTGTGTGAGAATTAAGTAAGTTCACTCAGTTATTCACTCATTCAACAGATACCTGCAGAGTACTTACCTCACGCTAGTCACTGTGTGTAATATAAAATGAATACTATACAAAAGTCCCTAACAGCTGAATGGCTACATAGCAGACGCTCTGGGGGAATTTTATTGTTTTGTTTTTATTTTTCTGGATCAATTTCCCTCTTCTACTAGCACCTTATTTTTATATTTAGTCCCTTCCACTCCCAATCTAGGGGCTTCCCAGGTGGCACCAATGGTAAAGAACCCGCCTGCCCGTGCAAGAGACCTAAGAGACACAGGTTCGATCCCTGGGTAGGGAAGATCCCCTGGAGAAGGGCACAGCAACCCACTGCAGTATTCTTGCCTGGAGAATCCCATGGACAGAGGAGTCTCATGGGCTACCATCCATCGGGTCGCGAAGAGCTGGACACGACTGAGGCAGCTTAGCATTCTATAGTACATTCTGTAATCAGGTGCCCTGCCCTTCCCTGGCCTGGGGGTGAGCATGTGACCCAAGGTAGGTCATGGCCACACTCAGTCTGGAATTTGAATCTTCAGCAAAATGATACAGAGACTGAAAATGGTAGGAGCTCATGCATTCCACCCTTGCCAGGACTCTTCGCCTGGGAGCAAAGATGTCTTGGTTCCAACTCACTTCCAAGCCTGATTCTCCAGTCTTACTATCATTTTTGTTTGTTTCGAGGGCACATTATCATTCCAAAAATTCCCTTTTGCATAAGCAATGAAGAAGCAGTGTTTGTCATAGGCAAACATATCAGATGCCCACTAACGACAAAAAGTTAACTCTTCTTTCCCAAGTATTGCTGAGTTAGAACAGAATTACTAAATAGTATAACTAATGGCACATAGAGGTTAGAAGTGCTCACTCTGGCACCATAGATCATAAATTCAGAATAGTTCATGTCCGATATTCTAAATAACAATGCCGTTGACCTACATTGGTTGGGCGGTAGCCCTTACAGTGGGATGTGCATGGTACACACGTTGTCCCGTCCAAAGATCGAAGAAATCTGTGGAGTAAATGTCCTTATCACCTTGTCTTAGGTGAGGATGTTAAAGCTCAGAGGGGTTAAATAACTTGCTTACAGTGATAATAATTTGTGGAGTCTAGTGCAAAATAGAAATACAGGGCTCCAGGCTGAGAAATTATTAAAGAATTTCAAGATGGTGACAGCAGAGCCTTAAACCAACTTCAGATTCCTTCTGAGCTTGAGCCTCCCCACCTTCCTTTGCCTCATGACTGCACAGGTCACATATCCATAAAGTTGGTCCAGCTTACTTAAGTTAGTAAGTGACAGAGCTGACTTACACCTGGACCTCTTTGATTCGAAAGTCCATGGTCTCAATTCATGTTGTCAAATCACTCATGTTGTCTATGTATTGCCCTCATCCCCTACTCCATAGGGAAGCTGGGTGACTCAAATAAGGTTGATAATGATGAGAGCGTCAGAGACTCACAGGGAAAAGTAATCCAGGATAGCAGTGATAGGCTTCTCCCCTGCCTTCTTCCTGGTGTTCAGTCTAGCCCTATCCTTTGAGAGGGTCCTAGACCACTCAGAATGAATTTAGAGGAGGCTGAGCAGGATGGTGATGGGACTGCATGCACCCATGCACTTCTCACCCTGAAGATGAGAAGAGTCACAGTGGTCATCAAATCTCTTTCCTGCTGAGACATAAGCTCTCTAAGAGCCGGATCTGTCCTGCTCACCAAAATACCCCATATGTGTGGCACAGTGTGTATGATATGATTAATGCTCAATAAATAGTATATGGAGCATCAATTAAACAGTTTACTGAATGTCTGTTAAGTGGAAGAGGGATTAGATGTGTTTTATTTTCCCCAAGGAGGAGGTCAGTTCCAGTGGGGTAGACGGATTTTGACTCTTCGGTATAAAAAGCTCTATGGCCCCAGGATGGAAAAGACTATTAGGAGGTTCCCTTCCAAAAAGGGGCTCCAGTGTGGAGATGATGACAAGGATATTCCCCAAATGCATTCCCTGGAATACCAGACATGGCAAAGAAGACTCTGGTCCTAAGGCACTTCCAGCTGAATGATAGTAGCCACCTGGGCCTCTGTTGGGAAGCTCTGTAAGAAGCAGTGCTGTCCCTTAGACAGCCTTCTAAGCTTCAGTGTTTGTATGTGCGGGCTCAGTTGTTCAGTCGTGTCTGACTCTCTGCGACCTCATGGACAGTAGCCCACTAGGCCCCTCTGTCCATGGAACTTTCCAGGCAAGAATACTGGAGTGGGTTGCTATTTCCTACTCCAGGGAGTCTTCCTGACCCAGTGGTGTTTAGAATCTATGAATCTGCATGTTTTATCCAAGCTGTAAATGTTGGTAAGGCCAACTTCAGTATTCCAAAGTGAGGCAAATTCACTGAAACTAAGTTCACTAAAGTTGTGGGGGTTTTGAGGGTTCTCTGCTTCTTAGCTTTGGGCTTAGATAAAGTAAATATAATATTCAACCCCAGTGGGCAATCCGGATGTCAGATTCACCATGCTTACAGACAGCTGTGGAGGGAGAACTCTGAATAAATCTGTCTAACTCGTAATGATGAATTACATTACTTCATAGTGATGTTAACCTTCAGAGGCAAAAGTCCAGACAGGTTGAGGAATGGAAAATGAGGACATAAGAGGGGAACAATTCCATTAGCTCTAATCAAAGGAAGAGGCCAAAAGGGGATTAAAATCTATAGCCTGCACAAAAAGAGCAGAGACTAAACCACTCCAACTTCTAAAAGATTAAATATTTGCCACTGGTTCCTGTTTCTTCCACCAAAAGAGTTTATTAATTTCCACTTAACAGTCTGCCTACTTCAGCTAACAAGAGTTTTTAAAATGAATAATAGACCTACTTATTTAAAACCAAGGAAAAGAAAATCTACGGTATCGTTCCCATTTCCTCTGACTTATATTTTTACCTTTATTTAGACCAGGGATTTTAAGCCTGGAGGTCCAAGTACTCTATTTTTCAGACAGAATTCAGGAGGTCACCACAAATTTTATTAGAATTTTAAAATAATATATTCATATATTACTTTTTTTTGTTTCCTGGTGAAATGACTCATAGCTATTTAAGATTTTAAGAGGGTATCTGCCTACATCTCTGGAAAAAAATACTAAGAATTTTTTTCTTTTTTTTTTTTTTGCCACACTGTGTGGCGTGTGGGATCCTAGTTCCCCCACCAGAGATCAAACCCACACCCCCTGCACTGGGATCTCAGAGTCTTAACCACTGGACATCCAGGGAAGTTCCCAAGAAATCTTAGATCAACTTCCTCATTTTAAGCTTTTTTCTCTTCTTGATTCAGATATACATTGCATATTGAGCCCAGTGCTGAACACTATTCTCAATATTTGTACTGAATGCTTCCTCATTTAACTCTCCTGGGAGGTAGGTAACATTGCCTGCCCCTCACTTTTTTTTCATTCTTGAAGCAAACAGAGACTTTACTAGTAATTGCTGCCATTTATTGAATACTTCTGATACACTTACTGTTTTTCAGTTCAGTTCAGTTGCTCAGTCATGTCCAACTCTTTGTAACTCCATGGACTGCAGCACGCCAGGCTTCCCTATCCATCACCAACTGCCGGAGCTTACTCAAACTCGTGTCCGTTGAGCTGGTGATGCCATCCAACCATCTCGTCCTCTGTCATCCTCATCTCCCTCCTTCAATCTTTCCCAGCATCAGGGTCTTTTCCAATGAGTCAGTTCTTCACATCAGGTGGCCAAGGTATTGGAGTTTCAGCTTTAGCATCAGTCCTTCCAATGAATATTCAAGACTGATTTCCTTTAGGATGGACTGGTTGGATCTCCTTGCAGTTCAAAGGACTCTCAAGAGTCTTCTCCAACACCACAGTTCAAAAGCATCCATTCTTTGGTGCTCAGCCTTCTTTATAGTCCAACTCTCACATCCATACATGACTACTGGAAAAACCATAGCTTTGACTAGACAGACCTTTGTTGGCAAAGTAATGTCTCTGCTTTTTAATATGCTGTCTAGGTTGGTCATAGCTTTTCTTCCATTGTTTTTACATCTCATATAATCTTACAACAATCCAGTGAGATAAAATGTTATTTTCTGCCTGTGTCATTAGTGACAAGCTAGCTAATCAAAAAAGCTGAGTAATTTATTTAAGGATATTTAACTAGGTAGATGAAACATGAGCCCAAATCTAATTCCAAATCCTGTTCTTTAGTCACTGCAACATACTGTTTTTTCCTGGTAGTCTGTAGTACTTGCTCATGTGCACTCCTATCACTTGAGGCTGCTATAGTGTTCACTGTCTGACTGACCTCTTTTGTAGTCTCAGTTCAGTTATAGCGACTTTCTTTCCATCAGTGGACACTTTGGGAAGATGGGAGATATTTCACCAAGTAGGCGTAATACAAAAATATCTTACAGCTTTCCCCCTCTGGAAATTGTTTCCAGGCCATCCAAAGTTGTATCCACAAGTGTTTTTTTATGTGTTTTCTGCGAAACTCTCACAAGAGAGGAATCTTCCTTATTGGGCCTCACAGGAGCTCTGTTTCCAGGAGGGGGAAGGTCTTCTGGGTGTAGAACCAGAAAGACAGCAACTAGGGACTGATGGAATCCACAGAGAAGATACTCCCTTTTCCATATTTCTGATCCTTCAAGGCTCCCACTAAATCTCTTCTCCAAGAAACCTCCCTGACTGGACATTTGGTCTCAGCACTCCCATGTCAGCACCACACTACAGTCGAAGAATCGCCTGTGAGCAGAGGAGGTATGAAATGTTTGTTATAACAATCTCTCACTCACTCCTACACGTCTTTATTTGCTTGTCTGTAATACACCAGACACTTCTGAGGTGAACAAGATATAACCCTTCCTCAGAGTGGTAGGGGAACCACATGTGAAGAAATAATTTCAATATCTGTGTTAGGGGCTAAAATAGTGGTATTTTTCAAGTAAGGTAGGAGCCCAGAAGAGATAGCAACAGCCTCCCTGGGGCTGCTCAGGAAGGCTTCGTGGGGGAAGTGACATTTAAGTGTGGTTCAGAAAAAAGAGCAGGAATTTTCCGAGAAAGAGAAAAAAAAAAGGGTGCTGAAGGCATTCGAGAAGGGTACGGTATAGAGGTGTAAACAGTAACAACATGCTGGGGATCAGCGAGACTTTCAGTTTGACTGGAAGGGAGGTGTACTGAGGGATGGGTTTGAGTTTGGTGCAAGACTATGAAAGGCCTTATGTGTCAGCTCCGAGGTCTCGGCTTTATCTTGTCAGCACTAGCATTTTCTTTTCAATTATTTGAATATCTTACTGCATGTCCCCCTTATTGTGTTACAAATATGGGTGATAAATAGAAGTTAGAAAAGACATAATAGAGAAGAGAAAAAGACAATGGTATAATTAAAACAGTTATCAAAGATAGAAACAATTTAAGCATAGCAATATCATAATTTTTAGCTTTAATTAAAGATATGTGGACAAAGGACCCTCCTATATGCGGTGTGAAGAAAATAAATACATTAAAGAAAATGCTTTGCTCTTTAAAAAAATTTCTGGAAGAAGGTTAGCAAGGAGACAGGAAGGTATATTTATTGAGTGCTTGTCCTGTGTTGTTTTTGCACAAAACTGAATTCATTCTAATCCTTAGTTCATGGTATACTTTCATCATGTTAGCAATGAGGAAATGTCCATCATCATTATTAATAGTAAAATAAAATATTCTCAAACTTGCCACCAAGTTCAACAATCAGAATTAGAACATTGGTGTTTATCCATGTGTTCCTCTTCTTACCTTTTCCCTCCACCCCCAGACAAATTAACCCTTCCCAAATGCTATAGACTCTCCCAGTGTTTATTCCTTACTTTTAACATACAGTATGCACACACACACATACATTTGCATTTATTATATTACAGAGATTCACCACTCTGGCACATATGGCTATAGTTTATTCCTTTTACTGCTGAGTGTCTTCTATTGTGTGACTGTGTCACTAGGAGAAGGAAATGGCAACCCACTCCAGTATCCTTGCCTGGAAAATCCCATGGACAGGGGAGCCTGGCGGGCTACAGTCTACGGGGTCACAAGAGTCGGACACAACTTAGCGACAAACCACCAAACCACCATATCACTATATATTTAGACATTCTGCTGTCAGTGGGTATTGGGGGTTTTCCTTGACTACCTACTCTTATGAAGAACTCTGATTTTTTTTTCCTTCTCCAGTTTCAAATCTCCCACCAACTCTTTGAGCTGGGTATGATTATCTTCATTTTACGTATGAGGCCACCGAAACTCAAAGAGCATTAGAAACTTTCCTGTTGTCACATGACCACAGAGTGGCAGAGCCAGGGTTTAATTCAATTCTCTGTGACCCCAAAGCCAGCAGTGGCACTTCCTCCCTTCCTTGGAGGACCAGTTCTCCTCTTGATCCAGTGTGTTTCAGGCTCAGGAGACTCCCCCAGCTCACTTTTGCTCTGAGTCGCTGTGAGTCACTGCTGGGGTGAAGAGGGGATTTCCTGAGCTGCCCCTGTCAATATATGTCAAAACATCCTGTTCAGTCAGACAATTCCACCGGTAGCAGTCAGCTGCACTAGGAGCTTCTGGTCCAGCCACTTGGGTGGGGCTGCATTGGCCCAGCAACCTGCTAGAATGAATCTCCTTCTTTCCCCCATTTGTGTCCTCAACTAGGTAACAACAATAATAACAGTCTTCTTCTTGTAAGGAGATCTGTACCATTTCCAAAACTCTCTCTGAATTAGGAAAATGATTTCTATTAGCCCCATTTTCCTGATCAGGAAACCAGGTAGTAAATGGTAGATGGAAAAAAGGACACCTAGTCCAGGGTCTGTTCTGATTTTCTGTACAAATATCTTCTACTTAAATATGTCACACTATGCTGAAGACTTTCTGAAAACCCAATATTCAGGCCATTCTCCCAACATCATCCTTACTACTAAGAGTGCCATTATTTCCAAAGGAAAAGTAGTCAGCTTTCTTTTTCTTTCAGCAAAACCACAGATTTGCTAAATGATAGTCACAATACATATGATGTGGTTTGAAGGTGCTAGAACATCATCCCCCTTAATGTCTCTTTTCACTGTCTGTCACAGGGACAGAAGTTCCACTTTTCCTACATTTGTGCCTTGGTTTTTGGCCCTCAGGAAGTTTTTTAGGAAAAGGTAAGATCTAGTATAGATCCTAGTTTAAAAAAAACAAAACAAAAAAAGAACTACCAAAAACTTAGATTGAATTTTAGCTCTGTATTCTTTCAGTATCATGCTGGAGCACTGTCTAACAGGCCTGTGTCTGGGTGTGCTCAGGCACTCAGTCGTGTCCGACTCTTCGCAACCTCATGGACTATAGCCCGCCACATTCCTCTGTCCATGGAATTTTCCAGGCAGGAATACTGGAGTGGGTTGCCATTTCCTACTCCAGGAGATCTTCACGACCCCAGGATCAAACCCATGTCTCCTTCATCTCCTGTACTGGCAGGCCTACTGTAGGGTTATTAATTTTCTAATGTTTGGCACATCATTTACTATTGTTTAAGGCCCAGAGTCTGTGGAGAAACATAGTATACAGATGCAAATGCTTTTTGTTTGGAAGAAAAATAACCCCAAAGGTTATGCTTTCATTGCCTATTTATAGAACATTAACCGGTTTTGTCCAGTTTTGTGTTTAACTGAGTAGTCTTATCCCAATGTACTTTCTTCAGTGCGTAAAACGTGTCTCACATGTTTTTTCAAATGACTTTTCGTAATCTGCTGGCTCCTTTATTAATGAGTTAGAATACTCTTGTGCTCACTTTGTAATTGTTGATATTCTTTTTTAAAGAAATTTGAGGTTTACAAATAGTTGATTTACAATGTTGTGTTAGTTTCAAGTGTACAGCCAAGTGACTCAGTTATACATATATACGTATATTCACTCTTTTTAAGATATATTTCCCATATAGGCCATTACAGAGTATTGAGTAGAGGTTCCTGTGGTCTATAGCAGATCCTTGTAAGTTATCTATTTTGTATATAATAGTATGTATATGTCAATCCCAATCTCTCAATTTATCCTCCCACTTACCCCTAGCTACCATAGTTTGTTTTCTACGTCTATAACTCTATTTCTGTTTTGTAGATAATTTCATTTGTACCCTTTTTTAGATTCCACATATATAATTATTGATATTCTTAAAAAATTATTCTTTGACAGTTCACATTTAATGCCAAAAATGATCGTTTTCTGATCATTATTACCACATAACAAAGTACCCTAAAATTAGTGACATAAAACAGCAACCATATAATTTCCTCCCAGTATAGTGGGTTGGAACTTTGGGAAAGGCTTACTGAGAAGCCTTTATTTGGGGTCTCTCGTATGGTTAGAGGCAGGGGTCTTCTGAGGCTGTAGGCCACAGTCTCAGTTGGTCTGGGTGTCCAGGGTGGCTCATTCCCAGGCTGCAGTTGCTGCTGGGTGCTGGCTGGGCGCTCAGCTGGAGCTGTCCACAGGAGCCCCTGTCCATAGCCTCTGTAGCATGGTTGGCTTGAATCCAGACTTCTTAGAGGGTGGTTGGCATCCCCAGGGCAAGCATTCTGAGAAGACCCGGTAGAACTGCGTGGCTTTACTGACCTACTCCAGGAAGTTGATAGCATCATTTCTGTGGCAACTCATGAGTCGAGGGAAGGGGACATAGACCCCACCTCTTTTTAGGCAGAGTGTCAAGGAATTTTCAGACTATGTCTTAAAAAGTGACATGGGAAACCTCTTTGAACCTCATAGTGAGAAGGAAACTTACATTCGCGCTATTACATTAGCAAAAAAATGACTGTGGACAAAGAGAACAAGAGAAGGCCAGAGAAATAGAGGTAGGAAATCCAGAAAGGAGGTTTTGTGCTACTTGAATTAAAAAAGTGATTGGAAACTTTATTCATTTAGGATCATAAGAGAGGAGGGGAAAAGCACATGAGTGCAAACTACGTTGCTTCAGTCATGTCTGACTCTTTGCGACTTCATGGACTGTATAGCCCGTTAGGCTCCTCTGTCCATGGGATTCTCCAGGCAAGAATACTCGAGTGGGTTGCCATTTCTTCTTCCAGGGGATCTTCCCAACCCAGGAATCAAACCCTCTTCTCTTATGTCTCCTGCATTGACAGGCCTGTTCTTTACCACTGGCACTACCTGGGAAGCCCCTAGAGGCACATGTTAGAGAGAATTCAAATTAAAAATTGAGAAGATGTGGTAGCTGACTGGCTGAGATCTGCCCTATTAGCTTTATAGTAAAGAATCTTACTCCTTTTTTTTTCCTTTTTTGATGCTTCTAAGCCTCACCCTCTTCTTCTCCCCCAACTCCATATCTGGGCACGCTGATAAGAAAGTCCAGTACTCCCTCCTTTGGCACCAGTGGGGAGTTAAATCATGCATGGGAGCCCTCACCCCGTCCTCACCCCGCAGCCGCCATAAAATCCCAGCCAAGTTTCCTGCCCCTGCCCTCGCTCAAGCCATTTTTGGATGTGCTTGGCAGCCACTCTGATCACCCCGGAAAGTCTCATTATGTGAGTAATAAATTATATGTCCCCTTTGTATTTAATAACACTTTTACTCTGTGAACAGTGTCATCATTCTGAGAACCACTGTTTAAGTAGGGGTCCATCCTTTGTCCTCAGATGACCATGACACAGTTCCAGTTACAGAAAATATAGCTCCTGAACTTAAAAATTAATAAAGCTTAGCATTTATTGCCTTCTATATGCTGGGTGCTAGGAGGGAGGCACTATTATTATCCCCATTTTACAAGTGCAGAAATGGGCCAGAAGAGAGCATCAGGTGGTGGGGAGAAATTGACTCAGATAACCTTACTGACTTGAAGTTTGATTGAGAAGCTGATGGCATCACTGACTAAGAGACGGAGACTTGGAGAGGGTCCACTTCTATGGGAAGGAAAGCTCCGTTTTAGACGCATTTAATTTCTGATGAAAGGAGCTGTATAACTGATGATGCCCTTTGGCAGTTAGAGATAAGGAATTTACTGGGCACCATATAAGTTCCAGGCTCTAGGTAGGTAACCAACAGAGCTCTGGTGAGAAAATGAGAATTGTAGAGTCACCAACATAGTGGATGCTGAAGCCAGAATTTAGATGTCAAGAGAAAGAGCAGAGCAGAGCAGAGGATTGTGAACTCATGTTTAGAGCATAGGAGAAACAGAAGGAGCCAGCAAACCGGATAGAGAAAGGACAGTGGCGTAAATGTAGTGGGGTATCTGAGTGGGGTCCAAAACACTTTTTTTAAAGTAAGCTGCCGTTTTAAAATTGCCTCTCTGCCTAGGAGAAAAGCCTGGACAGCAGTGGAGTCATCTTTCTTTGATCTGGAAGGTCTCTCTTCACATTATGGCCCTTTTTAGTTGCACATACATAAGGCAAGTGGGCGCACAGTGCCTAAGGGAATTCTGTAATAAAGCCTTTTATTTGTGGCTTTGGGAGGCTGCTCTCCCTTCATATTTGAAGAAAATCTCTTGGATGGCTATAGAAATATTTGCATAGAGACTCAAGGCATTGAGACCTGAACTTTCCTTTGGGTATTCAGCTGTAGTATGGACTAGAGACAGCCCAGCTGAAGTCTGCTGGCAAAAAGGACAGTGAGAGTTGCTTTAAAAAAAAAATGAGCTGCTTGACCTCATGCAGCTCAAAACCAGAAAAATAAACAACCCAATCAAAAGGTGGGCCAAAGAACTAAACAGACATTTCTCCAAAGAAGACATACAGATGGCTAACAAACACATGGAAAGATGCTCAACATCACTGATTATCAGAGAAATGCAGATCAAAACCACAATGAAGTACTATCTCATGCCAGTCAGAATGACTGTCATCAAAGTCTACAAACAGTAAATGCTGGAGAGGGTGTGGAGAAAAGGGAACCCTCTTACACTGTTGGTGGGAATACAAACTAGTACAGCCACTATAGAGAACAGTGTGGAGATTCCTTTAAAAAACTGGAAATAGAACTGCCATACGACCCAGCAATCCCATTGCTGGGCATACACACTGAGGAAACCAGAATTGAAAGAGACACGTGTACCCTAATGTTCATTGCAGCACTGTTTACAATAGCTAGGGCATGGAAGTAACCTAGATGTCCATCGGCAGATGAATGGATAAGGAAGTTGTGACACATATACACAATGGAATATTACTCAGCTATAAAAATAATGCATTTTAGTCAGTTCTAATGAGATGGATGAAACTGGAGTCTATTATACAGAGTGAAGTAAGTCAGAAAGAGAAACCCCAACACAGTATATTAATGCATATATGTGGAATTTAGAAAGATGGTAACAATGACCCTATATACAAAACAGCAAAAGAGACACAGATGTAAAGAACAGACTCTTGGACTCTGTGGGAGAAGGCGAGGGTAGGATGATTTGCAAGAATAGCATTGAAACATGTATATTACCATATGTGAAATAGACGACCAGTGCAAGTTCGATGCATGAAGCAGGGCACTCACAGCTGGTGCTCTGGGAAAACCCAGAGGGATGGGGTGGGGAGGGGGTGGGAGGGGAGTTCAGGATGGGGGTGACACATGTACACCCATGGCTGATTCATGTTGATGTATGGCAAAAACCACCACAATATTGTAAAGTAATTAGCCTCCAATTAAAATAAATAAATAAATTTTTTAAAAATCCATGAGGAAATTTCTTGACTGATTATTGTTACTGTTGTTTAGTTGCTAAGTCTTGTCCAACTCTTTTGCGACCCCATGTAGTGTAGCCTGTCAGGCTCTGTCCATGGGATTTCTCAGGCAGGAATATTGGAGTGAGTTGCCATTTCCTTCTTCAGGGTATCTTCCTGATGCACAGATCTAACCTACATCTCTTGCATTGGCAAGCAGATTTTTTTTTTTTTACCACTGTGAAATAGGGAAGCCTATTCTTGACTGATTATCCATGTTCAATATCAGCCCTCAAAGGTACAAAGGGAAGATCATTTCAGTCAACTGTGTGGCCTCTGATTCTGCTGGTGGAAATGCCTTGAGGATAGTTGGAAGCACAGATGTGGAGCAACCATGGCCAAGAATAGCACTGAGAAGATAGTGTTGTCCTTCCTTAAAAAAAAAAAAAAACAAAAAACCTCTGAAGCTTTGAAAGGGTCTGAAAAAGTAAGAATGGCACTAAGGCAGGAGGTGAGCATGAAGGTGACTAGGCAGGACCCGACTGTGATGATGACCCCATGCAGTAGTGTCAGAAGCTAGAAAGCAGAGCCACTCATACACGGATTAAAGCTTCCTTTTCTTCCTTTGAGAGTTATTAGAAATAGCCTGGGTTTTTGGATGAGGAAAGCAATTCAAAGAGAAAAAGCAAAATGAGAGAGGGAAGCCAGAGTCATGCTCATCAAAATGTTTAACCATGAAAATATGACCTTAATTGCAACCCAGGTTATGAAGCAACTCATGCAGTTATGAGGACAAAAAAGGCATATTTATAATCACCCTGCTCCCATCCTTTGAATACTGATTATGCACAGTATTTTTCACTGTTCCTGATACATAAAAGATGCTCAGTGTATGGTAACTGTGATCAGTAACATTATTATTAATACTAGTGTATTGTTGGTTAAAGTAGTTATAAAAGTACAGTCCTGGTAGAATATTAAGTAATGATGCCACGGTCGTCAGCACAGTCATTACCATCTCGTTCCTTAAGTGAACTCTGACCAGGGCGTGAAGAGCTATTGTTTGAGATATGGAAGGAAAGGCTGCTGCAAAAAACATCGTCACAGCAAGTGGTGACCATCCTTGCAGCTGAGACCTTAATGAAAGAGGAGAGGCATGTTCCTCACCCTCTAAGGATAGTTATTAACCAGGTTCCCAAGTAGCAGCAGGATATGGATTTGTCTACTTAATTTTTTACCCTCCACACAAGCCCAATTCTGGGGGATTCTGCCAAAGGAAAAAATAATTCCATGTAGAAAGAGGCAATCTGATAAATCTCTAGGTTTTGAAGGGGAGCCTTCATCCTTGTAGAGGTGTCTTCTCCCCCTCCTCCTTTTTCTCATCTGCCTTCTCTGTCTCACCCTCTTCCTCCTCCTTGACTTCTCTGCATCCTAAACACAAACCCCATATTTCTTCATATTCCCATCTATGTGACCTTGGGAACATTTCCCCATCCCACAGATGTTCCACCTACAGTGACTCTGTGGTTAAGGAGTTTTGGGAAACCCAGGATCCCAAATAACTATCCTTCCTAGAAATTCACAGTGCAACTCACCATGTGGAAAGTGCTGTGAAATCCTGTGGTAAAGTCACCCTTTAACTCTGGTTAGCCAGAGCTTCCTCATCTTCTTTGCTAACAAATGCAATCATATTTTTTTGCAATACTTATTAATAACCCTGGAGAAGGAAATGGCAACCCACTCCAGTATTCTTGCCTGGGAAATCCCATGGGCTAAGGAGTCTGGCGGCTTACAGTCCATGGGGTCACAAGAGTTGGACATGACTTAGCAACTAAGCCATTACCACATTAATATCCCTCATTATTAGACTCCAAGGGATTTGGATCAGGGCATTCCAGGAAGAGGGAAGAAGTGAAGAGGCACAGCAGTGTGAAACAATTTTGTTTGATGGTGTGTGGTAGGAGGAGGGCTGGGGGAAAATATTAACTAGTTGTATATGCCTCGTGTTTACAGAAAAGAAGAGAGTACAAAGAAGGGCCTAGTCCTCAGGAATCAGTTTCATGAAGGTGCCTACAAAGGCTACTCTGAAAGCAAGTAGGGAGGAAAGGTGGAAGGAAATTACATTGTCCCAGCTCCCCACTAAGCCTCATCTGTGACTATATCATGAAGGTGAATTGGAAGACTGTGACTGATGTACATGACAGTGAAATTAGAGAGGAGAACTAAGTTGTAAGCTAGATATTTGAATTTTATTCTCATTGGTGCTTTTCAGCTTTTGTCTCATCATGGTGCACACAGAAAATTAGAGCATATTTTATTTCCTATGGCACAGTGGAGTAAATGGAAGAGGATGCCTATTCCAAGGATGGAGGGACTCTATAAGTCATTTGTGACACAGCAGTGTGCCCTGATGCTGTTTGAAAGTGCTGTTCTAGGTGATGGGAAGTAATATAAGAGCTTTAGGTAGGTAAATGACCTGGTTAGGTTTGGATAAAGAGATAACCTTAGTGGGCTTTAACCAAGACCCGGAAACAGATCAGAAGCAGATGTCCTTCTAGTTGCACAAACCTGACTTGCTTCCACCATGACAGGATTTACATACATTTCCTTCCATCTAGAAATGTTCCCTCTATCATCCCAGGTCTTCACTTTGTTTTTGTCTACTCATCCTTCTGATCACAACTGACACATTACTTTTCCAAGGAAGCTGGAAAGTCAGGTTTTCCTCAAAGTCAGGTTTTCTTTATCACATCTTCATAAATATTTTCCTCCATGTCACTAAATTTAATTGACAGCTGCGTCTTTCTGTTATTACACAGTCAACTCCTAATTAGACTATGTATTTGTAACACTGCTTCCCCACCTGGTAAGGCCTCCCATCTCCATATGCTCAAATCATAGCCATCCTTCCAGGTCTGTTTGAAATTCTCTTTCCCACCAGTCTCCCCACCTGACAATATTGTTACCATTCTTCTCTCAGTTCAGTTCGGTTCAGTTGCTTAGTCGTGTCCGACTCTTTGCGACCCCATGAACTGCAACACGCCAGGCTTCCCTGTCTATCACCAACTCCCGGAGCTTACTCAGACTCATGTCCATCAAGCATCAAGGTGATGCCATCCAACCATCTCATCCTCTGTTGTCCTCTTCTCCTCCCGCCTTCAATCTTTCTCAGCATCAGGGTCTTTTCCAATGAGTCACTTCTTGGCATCAGGTGCCCAAAGTATTGGAGTTTCAGCTTCAACATCAGTCCTTCCAATGAATATTTAGATCTGATTTCCTTTAGGATGGACTGGTTGTATCTCCTTGCAGTCAAAGGGACTCTCAGAAGTCTTCTCCAATACCACAGTTATAAACATTCATTCTTCAACGCTCAGCTTTCTTTATAATCCAATGCTCACATCCATACATGACTACTGGAAAAACCATAGCTTTGACTAGACAGCGTTTTGTTGACAAATTAATGTCTCTGCTTTTTAATATGCTGTCTAGGTTGGTCATAGCTTTTCTTCTAAGGAGCAAGCGTCTTTTAATTTCATGGCCGCAGTCACCATTTGCACTGATTTTGGAGGCCCCCAAAATAAAATCTGTCACTGTTGCCATTGTTTTCCCATCTATTTGCCATGAAGTAATGGGACTCGATGCCATGACCTTAGTTTTTTGAATGTTGAGTTTTAAGGCAACTTTTTCTTTCTTGAAGCCAACTTTCCTCTTTCACTTTCATCCAGAGGCTCTTTAGTTCTTCACGTTCTGCCCTTATGGGTGGTGTCATCTGCATATCTGAGGTCATTGATATTTCTCCCAGCAATCTTGATTCCAGCTTGTGCTTCATCCAGCCTGGCATTTCGCATGATGTACTCTGCATATAAGTTGAATAAGCAGGGTGGCAATATACAGCCTTGATATACTCCTTTCCTGATTTGGAATTAGTCTGTTGTTCCATGTCCCTTTCTAACTGTTGCTTCTTGACCTGCATGCAGATTTCTCTGGAGGCAGGTCAGGTGGTCTGGTATTCCCATCTCTTTAAGAATTTTTTGTAGTTTGCTGTGATCCACACAGTCAAAGGCTTTGGCATAGTGAATAAAGCAGAAGTAGATGTTTTACTGGAACTCTCTTGCTTTTTTGATGATCCAGTGGATGTTGGCAATTTGATCTCTGGTTCCTCTGCCTTTTCTAAATCCAGCTTGAACATCTGGAAGTTCACTGTTCACATACTGTTGAAACCTGGCTTGGAGAATTTTGAGCATTACTTTACTAGTGTGTGAGATGAGTGCAATTGTGCAGTAGTTTGAGCATTCTTTGGCATTGCCTTTCTTTGGGATTGGAATGAAAAATGACCTTTTCCAGTCCTGTGGCCACTGCTGAGTTTTCCAAATCTGCTGGCATATTGAGTGAAGCACTTTGACAGCATCATCTTTTAAGATTTGAAATAGTTCAACTGGAATTCCATCACCTCCACTAGCTTTGTTCTTAGTGATGCTTCTTCTCTAATCATCTCTAAATATGGTTTCTGTACATCTCTGATTGCTTTGTAGAACAGACATCAGAGAAATTCCTGCCTACTCCTAGTTGTTTTCTGGAACTTGCTCTGCTTGTCCTCCAGCTCCAGTCAAATAGTTACTGTGGGACCTGCCATGTGACATGAGTATGACTCTACCCAAGACTCTAGCTCTAGGGGTGAGCAAGGCATATACTTGAACTCTGGGCCAATGAGCCCTTACTTTGGGATTTTTAGATTTGCTTTAGAAAGAGAGTTCTTTCAACCTGTCTCATTAGCTAAAGCTCCAAGATGTATGACTCCGGACCTCTTAAGGGCTATGGTCATGCTTTGTTTAAATCATGGGCTTCTAGTAAAAGGGAAGAATGAGGGTGTACACAGAGAGAAACAGAGACAAGATAATATCCCATCAGTACTGGAGTCTCTGGTTCCAATAGTTCCTGGGCTCCAACTATATCCAACATTTGCCTAGCCTTAGAGCTGTGAGATACCTGTGGGTGTGTGTTAAATGGCTTCAGTCATGTCCGACTCTTAGAGAACCTATAGACTGAAGCCCACCAGGGTTCTCTGTCCATGAGATTTACCAGGCAAGAATACTGGAGTGGGTTGCCATGCCCTCCTCCAGGAGATCTTCCCGACCTGGGAATCTAACACATGTTTCTTGTGTCTCCTGCCTTGACAGAAGGGTTCTTTACACTAGCACCACCTGGGAAAATACTTCCAATAATTCTCTCGCTTTGTCACCAAGAATATAAACTAATTAATACATCTTGATCTCTTTTGAGAGCTCCCTGAGATGGGATTTTTGCTTGAATTTAGGACAACCAGGGTAGAGAACGTTAAACTGCAATGAAGCATCTCAGATTTTAACATATAGTTTCTAAAATATGTTTATCTGAAGTCTCCAGTGGGAGAGAGCACGATATAATGGGAAGATTATGTGCTTTGAAGTCAGACTTGGGTTTGAGGCCAACTCTGTGTTTCCCAGTAGAAATTGTTACTCTAGACAGTTGACTGCACTGCTCTGAGCCTCGTCAAATGGAGATAATAGTACCCACATTAAAGAGTTATTATCACGTGGTGTAATGAATAATGCATTAAAGGACTTGACATAGAATCTGGTTCAGCATAGGCACTTGGCATTCCACATTTCACTGAGTCAAAGATGCTATCAGATGTAATAGGTATCATGATTTGGGGTATCACTGAAAAAGGAAAAGCCAATTAATCTGTGACATGCCATTGATGATATAAGGCATTGTGATTTCAGAACTTTTAAATTGTAAAAAAAAAAAAAATGCGTCTTAGAACTGATGAAATGCAGTATATTTATTCGGCACAGATAATATGAGCAATTGTGTTAGGCCCTGGTGATATGAGTGAACAAGACTGATATAGCCCCTCAAGATGCTGGGATCTAATAATTAATACAATTCAGATTTTCAAAAGGACTCACAATAACCTTATATGGTAAATTCCTGGCTTTCAAAACTGTCTCGGACCAAGAAGTAAAGCAGGAGAGAAATACTAGACTTTAATCCTCTTATATGTTGTTAGATCCTATAGCAGTTATATTTTCATGCTCTGCATACAATCCAAAACAAATTGTCTGCTTACAATTAAAATCCTGCTGAGTTTCCAAGAGCCCGGCCCCCAGGGAGCTATTTGAACACCACGTCTTATCCACAATGACGCAATTCTACTTTTAAGGGACAATTAAGGGGTTTCCTTGTAAGTCAGGCCAGACTTTCCCCAAAATACATGAAGGAAGTGCCTAGAAAAGAAAATGTTTGAGGCTTGTTTTCATACTGTCATTTAAGAAAAACAATTTCCAAAAAGGACTGGATTTTTTTTTTTAATTAAATTTGGAAGGCTTGTACTTTTATAGCCCTTTGCAGCCTTTTAGTAGAACAGAACAGAGTCCCTTAGGAAACTTAATGTAACAGTAACCAAATGTCCTTGTTAAGCAGCCATTTATTGGTCTATTAAATCTGATCTGAACTGTGATATTTTTGTGGTAAATCTCTTCTCCAACATAAATTGCTTAAGATGGGCTCCTCCAACATAAATTGCTTAAGATGGGTAGATAGGCATCTACCCCACTAGAGATGGCTTCAGCATCATCCCAGAAAAGACAAATGTGTTTGCATCTTCCTAGAGAGCTCTTTCAATAGGGGAGATCTAAAAAGAATGTTTTCTTTGTCTCTTTTGCTTAGGAAGAGTTAAAAATGGTTTTAGAGATCATTCATCCCAATTTTACAGATGAGATGGAGACCAGCAATTAATTATTCATTATAGGCTAGGTGCTATCTTAGACCCTGAGGTTGGAGAGATAAATAAGATATTTTCTCTCGCCATCCACTCGCCATCCAGTGGGGATAAGAGATCAGTAAATAGAGCAAGGTAAGTGCCAGGCAACAGAGTGAGCCCCCCAAATGAGGGCTGGCAGTTGGGAGAGGAGAGGAAAATAAGGAACCAGGATTCATTCAGAGAGTTTAAATGTAGAGACTGTAGTGAATAGTCTTAGAGAGTGACGAGAACAAGCAAAGGACTTGGGGGCCCCTGGAGAATACACTCAGTGTGAAGCTAGCATCTCCTCTAGAGCCAGAGGACAGGAGGTAGAGATAGTGTATTACAGTCTGGTAAGAACTGGAGCCTTGGAGAGCAGCCTTTCAGTAGGGGCTTCAGCCACAGAGAGTCACAACAGCTGCCAGAGAAATGGCACCAAAGCCAGGAAGAAATGCCCCAGCTTCTCTCTGCTCAGTTTCCTAATTTTCCATTGGTGCTTCCTAAATTTCCATTGTCTGAATCCAGTGGAAGCCAGATCACAAATGTGATATAATGTGACAGAATCAGCCTCTTGAAGCATAGAGGAAGGCAAAGCAGAGCAGAAAATAGGTCCTGGGAGAGGGTAAATGGAGACTAACTAACACATCTGGCATTCAAGGTTTCTCCCATGTATGTGTACATGTGCATACACACACATTATTCATTCATTTAGCAAATAATTTGAAGTACCTACTATGAAATAATAGAGATAAAATCTGCTGAAGACAGTTTACTTAACTATGGAGATGAAAAGGTAAACTAAATAAATACCATTTTACCCTTCAGGCTTTCTATCTAGTGAAAAAAAGACAAAATAAATAATTCATAAAGCTTAATGACTATTATGTTAAAGAGAGGTCAGGGGGCTTTGGGAGTATAATGAGTGGGAAAGTAGCTAATCAAATCTGGAGCCCATAGAATATTCCCCTGAGAAAGTGACCTTTAGGTTGAGACTTGGGGGAAAATAGAAGTCAGCCACCTAGAGGAGTGAGTTCCAGAGAGAGGAGTGTTCCTCGTGGAAAGAGTGCAAAGGCCCAGAGGCAACAGTGGGCATTAAGTTCAAGGGTCTGAAAGATGTTCAACGTTCTTTGACCTTGGAGCATGAGGTATTGAAAGATGAGACTGAAGTGACAATCAGAACCAGATTGTTTGAGGCTACATGTTTCCAGATTTTGATCCTAAAGGCAACGAGGAATTACCTGAAAGCTTTAATTAGGTTTTCTCCAGGTTCGAAGGGTCGCTCAGGATGTAAGTTTCTGTTGGCCATCCCGACTTATGGGGACATGGGCGTGGGTATGCTCAAGAGATGAGCCCTAAGGACAGTAGGAGCCAGTCATTGGTAACAATTAAGAATGTTGTTTCAGGTGGAGGGAAGAGTACATGCAAAGGCTCAGAGACAAAGCAGAGCGGAATCCAGGAACATTAAGTCATTTCTGCTGGTGGAACACTGACAGTGAGGAAGTTGGCGAAGTGGTGGGACAGGCTAGAGATGACTGAGTTATTATACCCTTCGTCCCGTGCACCCTGAATTTCAAGGCCTTCAACCCTCTTACTGCCACTAGTGCTTATGCTTTCATCTCTTAGATGGTCAATACCTGGTACTGGAATTGCTGAGCCCAGGGGTAGACATATGTTTCATTTTTAATAAAAGTTCTCAAGTTCTGTCTCTCTCTTGTGCTAATTCCTGTGTCTAGAATCCTCTTTCCACCATCTGTTGAAGAAAGCTGCTTGATAGCAGTTGCAGAAACTGAATATCAGGAGTGCCAGGGCAAGATAAGAAGATGGCCAGCAGGCAGTAGCCAATCTGGAGCAGGATTGGGGAGGCAAGTCAACAGGAATAGGACTTGCAATGCAGAACAAGAACCAAAAGTGCTGACAGTAATTTCAAGATGGAGTCTTTGAAACATGGAGCTTATAAGAGCAAGTTAGTTTCAGATCACCACATCCAGTCGACTTCTTCAGGATTGTTTTGTACTCACTTAGCTTCCCTGGTGGCTCAGATAGTAAAGCGTCTGCCTGCCTGCAGGAGACCCAGGTTCGATCCCTGGGTTGGGAGGATCCCCTGGAGAAGGAAATGGCAACCCACTCCAGTATCCTTGCCTGGAAAATCCCATGGTCAGAGGAGCCTGATAGGTTAAAGTCCATTGGGTCACAAAGAGTAGGACACAACTAAGCAACTTCACTCACTCACTCACTCAAAGCTGCAAGTCTCAGTACTTGTTGGCTAACCACACTGCTCTGTTCTTTCCTTTTAATCTGCTGCAACACCTGACCATAGTTTTCTTCATTAAATGGTGTGACCGGCCCTGTTGTAGTCTGGTGAATGAAATGTAAACTGGTACAGCCATTCAAAGAAATTGTGTGATGTGTATGGCAGACCTTTCATATGTCAATATTCTTTAATCCAGGGATTTCCCTGATGATAATAGGTACTTGTGCCATGCTTAGTTGCTCAGTCACGTCTGACTCTTTGTGCCCCCAGGCTCCTCTGTCCATGGGGATTCTCCAGGCAAGAATACTGGAGTGGGTTGCCATGTCCTCCTCCAGGGGCTCTTCCCTACCCAGGGGTCGAACCCAGGTCTCCCACATTGCAAACGGATTCTTTACCATCTGAACCACCAGGGAAGCCCAAATAGGTAATTATTAATCATTAATTTTATGTGTCAACTTGACTAGGCCAGAGGGCGCCCAGATATTTGGACAAGCACTCTGGGTATTTCTGTGAGTATGTTTTTGGATGAGGCTCACATTTAACTTGACAGATTAAGTAAAGTAGGTTTTCCTTGCTAATGCAGTGGGCCTCATTCAGTCAGTTGAAGGCCTGTGTGGAACAAAAGGCTGAGTACCTTCTGCCTGACTGCTGTTAGCAGGGGCATTGCTTTTTTCCTGCCTTTGGTTTCAAACTAAAGAAACATCTGCTCTTACTGGGTCTCAGGTCTGTTGGTGTTCAGGCTCTCCTGGGACTCCAGCTTGCTGACTGCAGATCTTGGACTTGGCAGCTACCATAATCGCATGAGCCAATTCCTTTAAAAAAAATAAAAAGGAAAATGGAAAAAAAAAAAATTTAAGTCAATCAGTGTTCTATTGGTTCTGCTTCTCTGAAGAATTCAGATGCAATTATCAAATACTTAGTATGTACAGGCAATGTTTTAAGTGAGTTACATATTAGGACAGTTACATCTCATTAAACCCTATGTTATAGATACTATGATTATTGCTATCTTATTGGTGAGGAAAAAGGTAAGGAAAGTAGAGCAGATATACCATGCCCACACTTGCACATCTGGTAATTTGCAGAGCAAGAATTTAAACTGAGGCAGTCTGACTTCAGAGCTGGCATGCTTAGCACCATGCTTCATGGCCTTTCCAATTTATGTAGATAGGTATAGGGGTTAAGATGTACATGCAAAAATATGCAGTGGTATATTATTTTTCCTAGGAAATATTTTGGTACTTTTTAAATGTATAAGTGACTTACAGTATTGCAAAATCTTAAGTGTTTAGTTCAGTGAATTTTTTCATACAAACATAGATCGTGTAACTGCCACTCACATCAAGCGATAGAACATTCCTATATCCTAGTGGTCTTCTGCTTTCCTCTTCCTCTTCAATAGCCCATACCCAGAGGTAATCACTACCCACCTTCCATGTACATAGATTGATTTTGCCTATTCAGCAACTTCATATAGATAGAACCATATAGTGTCTTCTGTGATTCTTTCATTATGCTTTATGTTTAGAAAGTTCATCCATTTTTGTGAATATAAATAGGAAATGGCAACCCACTCCAGTATTCTTGCCTGGAAAATTCTGTGGATGGAGGAGCCTGGTAGGCTACAGTGCATGGGTCGCAGAGTTGGACACTACTGAGCGACTTCACTTTCTTTTTTCATGTTACTGATTCCAATTACACTGCACACATTTTTCACAATGTTTCACAATCCATCCTCCTGCTGATTGACAATCATGTTGTTTTTCCAGTTTGGGTCCATTATGAATGAAGTTTCTATAAGTATTTTTGTACATGTCTTTAGTGTATATGTGGGCTTCGCTCATAGCTCAGTTGGTAAAGAATCCGCCTGCAATGCAGGAGACCCCGGTTCAATCCCCTAGAGAAGGGATAGGCTACCCACTCCAGTATTCTTGGGCTTCCCTTGTGGCCCAGCTGGTAAAGAATCTGCCTGCAATGTGGGCGACCTGCGTTCGATCCCTGGGTTGGGAAGATCCCCTGGAGAAGGGAAAGGCCACCCACTCCAGTATTCTGGCCTGGAGAATTCCATGGACTGTATAGTTCATGGGGTCACAAAGAGTCAGACACGACTGAGCGACTTTCATTTCACTTAGTGTATATGTATTTTCATCCATATCCTGCATCTTGGTTTTCATTGATACTGAAAAACAGTTTTCCAAAGTGCCTAAACTAGTTTACAATGATACCATTAATGTATGAGAGTTCCAGTTGTTCCATATCCTTGATTACCCTTGATATAGCTAGTCATTAACTTTAGCTATTTTGGTGGTTTTATGGTAGCATCTCATTGTGGTTTTATCTTCCCTTATGACTAATGAAATCAAATACTTCTTAATGTTCTTGCTATTTGAATAGGCTTTCAGTATTCCAAGTATTTTTGCCTTCAAAAAATCAGGTTGTCTGTGGTTTTTTAATTCATTTTTGAAAGTTCTTTACATATTGTGAGAATGTGTTTTATTTGTTGGATTTGTGTGTTATAAATTATAGCTTCCACTCAAACTATGGCTTATTCATTCACTTTTTGATAAACAGAAATTCTTAATCCATTTTATAGCAAGTTCTTTTGCATCCTATTTATTTTGTGTCCTTTAATATGTATTAAAGTCAGGATATTATTCTTCTATATTTTATACCATAAGCCTGATAGTTTCAGCCTTTACATTGAGATTTTTAACCCACTTTGAATTAGTTTTTGTGCATCCTTTGAGGTTGAGATCAAAGATCAAAGTTCAAAAAATGGATACCATAAGGATATTCAGTTTGCCTTGTACCACTTGTGGAAAACTTGCCTTTTTCCTACTGAACTTCAGGGTTGTAAATCAAGTGCCCATATATATGGGGATCTATTTCTGGATTCTATATTCTGTTTCATTGATCTACTTTTCTAACTTAGCACCAGTGCTATACTGGCTTAATTACTGTAGTTTTATAATAAGTCATGAAGTCTGTTGAGATCCTTCAGCTTTGTTCTTTTTTAAAAAAGATTACTTTGATAGATATATTTTTTTATGTCCAATAATGAAGAAATGTTATAACACTCCTATAAAAATGCAGTAGTATGCATCCATAAAAGTCAAGATTATAAAATTTTAAATGATGTAGGAAAACACATAAGAAATAATACTGAGTCAACAGAGAAGGACATAAACTTGGAAAACCTGTATGATCTCAATTATGTAAATGGAAAATAAATTAAAAGAGGATGAAAAGTAAATATGCCAGCATGTAAACCATGACTGTCTCTTCAAAGTGAAGTTTTAGATATCTGTTTCTGTTTTCTTGTTTGAGCTCAGACCCATTCACCACTTTTGTATCTTCATCGTAGTATAAAGAGCCAAGCCTTGCAAACTACATTTCTCATAATCACACATTCTTGCTTTCTATCACTCTCTTAGGACTGGCCAATGGAAGGCACTAGACAGAGGTGGGGGGTGGAAGGCGGAGAGAAGACAGGGCAGTTCTCTATGCCCCTCCTCTGTCTCAGGCAGCATTTCCAGATGGCAATGATTCCACAATTGTTTCATCTAACCCTGGCAACCCCTCCCTCTGTGCGGCTCTGCTTCTCAGTTCTGAGACCATATTTTTCCTTTGTCCTGCCATCCTTAAGGGTGACAATGGGTTTCTGCTAATTTCTGGGTTACTCCTCTATCCACTGTTTGTACCTTTAGTTCTCCCAGGACACATGAAATGAGTTTCTCCTATTAAATTTCCTCTATTGAATTACATGGCCTCGCTTCTGTTTTTCTAACTGGACTGTGACTGACCTGGTAATTATTATTTTCTTAATGGTATTCTTTTACAATTTTAGAAATTTGCTCAGCTTTACATAGATGGCTGTTATAATTTTTTTCTTCCATTTTTTACCCAAGATGCTAGAGAGGGAATCAAACCTTTGGGCAATTTAAAAATTATTGAGGGTCTACTGTGGGCCGGATACAAAGCTATCAATGAATTGGCCACAAATGATTGTGCTAGGTGCTATGGATACAAAAGCTACAAAAGATGCTACACTTGGACCAACTTGCTGCTAAAACTCTTCTGATCTAATTTTCTTTGTTTCTCACTTCTATAATCAGAAAGAGTAGAAAGTGTATCACATAGGAAATAAACAGAATAAACGCATTTATTTTTTTAGCAGAAAGGATAAACCAGATTTGTTTGGATCTTGGAATCATGTAGAAAGGGCAGGCTTGACATGCTGATTCTTGGGAAGGAGTCTAGAGACAGGATAATCTGAACTACAGAAAGAAAGATTCAGAGGGAAAATGTGAATCTGGAGTGTTTTTTTCTGCATTGGCTGAGTTCTCCTGAGGGTTGAGCTGGAGACAGAGCAGTGCCTTCTTCCCATTATGTCTTTCTGCTTTTATCTTAACTATCCTGTCAACATAAACCCCTAAGAGTCATAGGCATAGTGTCGCCGTTTCGTTCATTTGTCTTTCAGAAGCTGGGGAAAGGTAAACTGAAGTCTATAGACCAACAGAAAAGCAGGGTCTGGAAGTAAGGCGTGGCCAGGTGGGTGTTTCATCAGGGGTGGAGTCATATGGCGTCTCTGTGCTCTCCACGCTGGACATCTTGGGCGGGACCTTAGGACTCCTCTCTCCCTTTCAAAAGCACTTACACTCAGAGAGACTGTCTGTGTGTTAGTAGCTTCAGTCCAACTCTTTGCAACCCCATGGACTGTAGCCCATCAGGCCCATCTGTCCACGAGATTTCCTGGAGTGGGCTTCCATCTGCTCCAGGAGATCTTCACCACCCAGGGATCAAACCTGGGTCTCCTGCACTGCAGGCAGATTCTCTACTGCCTGAGCCACAGGGTGATGTCTAAAGAACCTGGGATTTGGACTCAGAATACCTGAGTCTTGGTTGAGGCTCTTTAACTCTCTCTCTCTCTCACACACACACACGAGTATGTTATTTATTCTGTGAACCATAGTTCCTCCATCACTATAGTTGGGGATAATAAAACTCACCTAACAAGGCAATTTGTAAATCAGATCTGCTGCTTTCCATGATGTAATAGCTCCTTATCTCCATGTGCTGGTGGTGGCTTGCCTGGTGGCTCAGCGGGTAAAGAAACTGCCTGCAATGCAGGAGACCTGGGTTCGATCCCTGGGTTAGGAAGATCCCCTGGAGAAGGGAACTGGCCACCCTCTCCAGTATTCTGGCCTGGAGAATTCCATGGACTACATAATCCATGGGGTTGCAAAGAGTCGCACATGATTGACTGACTATCATTTTCACTTTCGCTTTCTATCTCCCCGTGGAGAGTCCATATTCCTTACTGTGACATATGAAGCCTTCGTCTCACTCTGTACTGGCTGCTCTCTTTTCCTATCACTGTCCTCTGAGTCTTTGTGACTTCCCCATACCTAAGGGCTGGCATGTTTCTCTCAGTGATTTCCACAGCCCTAATTCCTTTACTACACAAATCATTTTCTCTCATGCAAAACCCCTTTCTCTATGATCTGGATAGCAAACTTCTCTTACTTGAAAACTCAACTCTTCTTGGTTGTCTTCCCTTTGTTCTGCAGGCCTAATTAAGTACTTTTGGCTAATCCACTTCACCTGTGCAAACCTCTAATAGTAACTGTAACTGTCTATCTGTCTTCCCTAAAGGACTAGGAGTTCCCGTAGTGTAAATCTTTGTATTCTCTGAGACTAAACCATTAGTTGTCCCATAGAGAGTGATGAGTAAATATAGACCAAATAAATAAACACAATTTCAAGAGTTGAGAGGTGAAATATTTCTGGTGAGGTGTCAGGAAGTAGCAGAAAGGCTGATGAAGAGGAGAGATGCATTCTGACTCTGGTCTCAAATCATCCAACAACCCTGTCTCTCTGGGTCTTGGTTTTCTAATCTTAAAGCAAAAATATGGAACCAGATGACTTTCTTTAAGGTCCCTCTCAGCTCAAGTATCTTCTTCCTGTCCTTCCCTTGTGTAACACAGCAGAGATTCTAGCTCTTTGGCTAAAGGATCACATCTGATGGCAGTTAAAAATAATGAAAAATTAAAGTACAACTGACAAAACTTTGGTATGGGGGAAAGGTGTTGTATTAGACAAGAAAATCTAGTTTTAAGTCTTATCTCTGCTACTTCCTAAAAACGATACAATTTTGCTTAGATAAGTCATTTCTTTCCTGGGAACTTTATCTTTCTTATTTGTAATGTGGGGTAGAATAAAGGCTCCACAAAATCCATGTTAAAATTAAATTAATATATTTTAAAACTCTAACCATCTCAACCAAACAACAGAGTATTATTATTTTGATTATTACCTCTCTCACCAATTTGGGACCTTAAAAGATCTACCTTGAAAACCAGAGGAGCTTTTTTAGATGATTTCTTAAAATGGATCATTGATGTTAAATTACTGGCCAGAAACTTGCACTCTAAATTTTGTAGTCAAAGCGTTTTTTACAGTGTTCACCCTGCCAACTGTTTCATTGCTCAGCTGCAGCCCTCAATTGCTTCAGCTTTGAAGTTAGACATGAATTAAACTGTCTCCAGCTTCAACATTTGGAGGGAAATTATTCAGTGGTAAATTGTCTCATAAACCCTGATCAAATGTACCATAAAACCAACACAGTGGACAATGTAAGCTGTATAATAATTTCTCAGTGACACTGGATGGAGCATGGGGGCTTCCAGAACTCAAGAGAAGTTGATACATATCTCCTCAAATAAAGCAGTTTTTCTTCTTAACTGTTACTCCACTGAGAATAAGCTGTCAATGGCATATATCGGTATACTTGGATATCTGTATATGGTAGTTCATGACCCATATGATTCAGGCACCAAAAATATAAAACAGTTCATAATGTTTTCATGATAATGAGGATTGAGAAGCAAATGGTTTTCTTGCACCTTTTCACCCCAGGTTTTTCTCAGAATCCAACAATTGACCTATAGCTAAACTTTCTGGATAATATAGAGGATACAAAGCAGATGCTCAGTTGTCTACATGGGCTGGACCACTCATCACTCCTTGTCCCTATTAAGGGCACTGAGAAGCATCAAGCCAGATGGATTTGAGAGTCACAGAGCACCACCCTGCAATTTCTGCCAAGGCTATAGAGTTGTAGGATGGGGAGAAGGAAATGGCAACCCACTCCAGTGTTCTTGCCTGGAGAATTCCAGGGACGAGGGAGCCTGGTGGGCTGCCATCTATGGGGTTGCACAGAGTCGGACACTTGAAGCCACTTAGCAGCAGCAGCAGCAGCAACAGGGTTCTGGAATGACCTCAGAGAGGACCTGGACTCCAAGGAAAGAGACCAGATGACTTCTTCCCTTATCTCCCACCCCACACAACCTTCCAGAGAAGTGGGAGAGAGAAACGCTTTCCAGAGAAGAGGGAAAGGGAAAGATGTGGGAATCACTTTACAGTTTGTCAAGATACAGATTCACGCAGGACCTCCTTAGCAGTCCAGTTGTTAAGACTCTGTGCTCCCAATGCAAAAGACTCAAATTTGATCCTTGGTTGGGGAACTAAGATGCCACATGCTGCATAGTGTGGCCAAAAAAATGCAGACTGATTCTTTTTTTTTTTTTTTAAGATATAATTTGTACAACTGGTATTTTCAGCAAAATAGCATTGAATGTATTACTTGACCAGTACTGCTTTCTATTAGTGATTCTGTTTTCATATACAAAATAAGTAGTAATATATGATGGTGAAGGACTCAGACCCTGAGATCAGAGAATTTGGAGCCAAATCCTGATCCTGCCATTTATTAATTCTGTGACTTTGAACAGGTTACAATAACTCAGTGATCTCAATTTTCTCATCTCTAAAGGGAGATAATCTGAAGACTTACCCCATAGGGATGTTGTGATGCTTAATGGAATACCACCTGTAAGGCACTTACAAGCATGCTCAGCATTTAGACTTTCCCAGTGCATGTTAGCTGCTTATTTCTCTGCCTTATGATCTTCTCAGGGGCAGAGACTATGGATTCATTCATCCAATAAACAGTTTTTAACCATGTACTGTGTGCCAGGAATGGCAAAGTGCCAAGAAGGGACTCAGCATCTAGTGAAAACAAATAAGTACCTTTCTACAAATACTAAGATAAGTACTATACCAGGTATGTGGGTGATTTTAAGGGACCCTAGTGTTGTAATGAATAATTCTGCTCAAGAGACCCAAGTAAGACTGAGTCTTGAAGTTTGAAAAGCATATGCCAAATTAACAAGGCAGAACAGTCTAGGGAATGTCTCTTTTCTCTGTGTTAGAAACGTAAATGTATCTGTGTCTGTCTGTCTGTGTGCAAATGCATATGTATTGAAGATTGAATACATTTCAGTCATGATTATATATTTCCTGATGTGTCACTTTTTATTCTATGTATTTCATTAGGTTTTAGGTAAATACAGGTTTATGATTTTTCCATCTTCTTGGCAGAATTCCTTTTAATTATTATTTCATATTCTTTACTTCACTAATCCCTTTTTCCTTAAATTGTTTTTGGCGTAATTCTAATATTGCTGTACCAGCTTTATTTGATTCATATGTGGCTGTTAACTCCTGTTTCATACACTTAGTTTTGATCTTTGGGCCATTGTGTTTTGGCCATGTCTCTTTGATGAGGCATTTAATAGGATGTCTTAAAAATCCAATGTGATAATCTCTAGCTTTCGGCAGAGGAATTTATTTCACTTATAATCAACTTTATTATTACTTTTTGTATATATTTCTACCATTTTTGGGGTAATTTTCATTTCTCATTAGTGATAAATAGCTTTTAGTGGTTCTTGAAGCAAGTATCTATAGGTAATAAATGCTCTAGTTTTTTGTGGGTCTGAATATGTCTTTCTCTTACTCTTTGCTATGGATTGAATTGCATCCTCTCCCCCAATTCATATGATAAAGCCCTAAACTCCACTACATCAGAATGTGACTATATTTGGTAATAGGGCCTTTGAATGGTTAAGTTAAAATGAGGCCATTAGTGTAAGCTCTTATCCAATCTGATTTCCCTCTATGAAGAGAAAATTTGGACATGCGAAAGAGACACCAGGAGTTTATGTGCCTGGAGGAAAGACCATGTGAGGATGTAGCATGAAGGCAGCCATCTGCAAGCAAAGGAGAGAGGCCTCAGAAGAAATCAAATCTGCTAATACCTAGATCTTGGGCTTCCAACCTCCAAAACTGTGAGAAAATAAATTTTGATTGTTTAAGTCGCACAGTGTGTGGAATTTTATTATGGCAGCCCTAGCAGTATACTAATATACCTTTGCTTGATAGTCACACGGGGTATAGATGTCTAGGTCAGATCTTCCCCCCATCAGCACTCTGTAGGTATCTGTTGAGTTCTGGCAGAGATTGCTGCTGATGAGGAACCTGCCATGTGCCTCACTATCATTCTGTGTTAGACAGTCTGTCCTTTTTCTCTAGTAGTTTTGGAGATTTTCTTGGTATCCATAATGTTCTGCCCTTTGTGTGTAAATACAGTTCAATTTTTATTTATCTTTAGCCTTCCTTGTGTTTCAAAGTCCAAGGGTCTATCATGCATGCTGGAAAAGTTCTCATCCATTATCTTTTCATATACTGCTTCTCCACCCTTGTCTAGAAGAGGGTCAATAACAAATCACTTGACCCAAATCCTAGTTGCACAGTTGTCTGTTTCCTTCCTAGAGCATTATACAGATCATAGCCCTGGACAATGGGTGGTATGACTTTAAGCCTTTCTTCATGGATTGGAGAGTCCTGCCTGAGACTCTCAGTTTTAGCTTATGAGATTCACTCGGTTCCCTGCCGCATGTGGTTCTCCTTGCCTCAGAAGCTCAACTACTCAGTGTTGGCTAGCTAGGTGAAGAGCCTAGTGGACCACATCTTTAGCCCCTGATTATTGCTGTATTTTGGTTCTATTTCTGGGCCACAGAGATGCTTATCTTTTTTTCTCAACCACAGTTATTTTTTTTTAACTTTTCTTTCAAAATACTTTTGGATTCTCAGCAGAATTTCAGTGATAGTACAGAAAGTAACTGAATACCTCCCACCAGCTTCTCCTAAATTAACCTCTCATATAACACAGGTTTTTAATGTTTTTTCCTTTTTGTAGTTGATCTCTCATTTCTGGGTATTTGGCACTCAAGGACACTGGAAGCATGAACTCATCAAACCGTATCGACCAGGAATCTGGCCCAGGAATCTTCCCATTGACTAACCATTTAATCATCTACCCATTCATTCAATAAGTATTTATTAAGCACTTATTTTGTTTCAAGTACTATTCTAGAAGTTATAGCAGTGATCAAAATAAGCAAAAATTCCTGCTCTTGTGTTGTTAAAATGTTAGTATTGGAGACAGAAACTTAAGAAGATAAAAATGGTAAAATATGCAGTGTATTATATTGTGGTGAGTAAGTACTAAAGTGAAAAGGCATGGAAAGAGGATAAGAAGTGTTGGGGGCAGGTAGGGGTGTATTCAGCATTAAATATAAAGCTTGGGGAAGTCTCCACTGAGAAGGACAATTGAGTGAAGACCCAAAGAGTTGTGGTCATGAGGCATACAGATATCTGGGGGAAGAGATCAGCCCTCAAAATGTTAGGTAGTTAGAATAGGGAAAAGGAGTCCAAAATGGCAGTGGCTAAAAGACAAGGAAGGGAAAAGCCTGTGAAAATAGAACAAAGGAAGGTCAAAGAAAGGTCCGAGGACCGGAGTGAGGACTTCAGGTAGAACAGCACTCCTGGCTGAGCCCAATTTGCATCGGGCAGGCCCAGGGGGAATAAAACATATAAAAGAAGGAGCCAAGCTCACTCGCGCGCTCTCTAACCTTCCCCCGACTCCCCGCCCCCCACGATAGATGTCAGGCAAGTGTATGCTCCTCGGTTCTTGTCTTGTCACAGCAATGATTTGGAGCGATGGACATTAAAGCCCTCAGCGCATCACAACTCTCGGGTTTTGGACAAACCGTGTCATAGCTCTTAGACAAGTCAGTGTTACAGCTCTATTTTATTTAGAAGATAGCAGGAGAATCCATCCTCAAAGAAGAGAAGAGAGTGGAGGAATGCGCCAGTGTGTGGAAGGCGGGGGTGGGGGGTTAGAGAAAGAGCACGCGCTTGGCTCCTCCTTTTATATATTTTCTTCCCCCTGGGCCTGCCCTATGCAAATTGGGCTCAGCCAGGAGTGCTGTTCTACCCGAAGTCCTCACTCCGGTCCTCGGACCTTTCTTTGACCTTCCTTTGTTTTATTTTCACAGGCTTTCCCCTTCCTTGTCTTTTAGCCACTGCCATTTTGGACTCCTTTTCCCTATTCTAACTACCTAACAAAAATAACCTGAAGAACTAGGCATTAGAGCCCCCCCAAAAAACTGAGGTTCAGAGGAATTAAGTAACTTGCCTCTATACAGAAGTAGTAAATGAAAGAACTGTGATTCTGACCCAGGTCTTCCTGACCCCAGAACTTGTGTTCCTATCTGGTTGACTAAGCACAGATTAATAGAGACACACATCCCTTCAAAGGTGCATTCTGGTCCTTTCACTCACATAACTTAGTGCTAAGCCATGGTGTTCTCATAAACCTTTCAAGAAAACCCTAGAAATCTATTTACAGACTACTTGAGGTTTTTCAACACAGTGTTTTCATTGAACTAGCTGAGCTTCATAAAATACGACTTTGACTTTTCTAGCCATTGGTCTGGAGCTTGAGTGGTCATGGCCAGCCTGGAAGGTAGCCAGTGCCTCTGTTTTGTCAGCTCCTGCACTAATAGGAAAGCTAATAATTCTTTCCAAGAGTGTTTGTTCTTATTTTCCTAACTTTGGGTACTCATATCATGCACTTCTATCAAAATATCTTGTGGAAAATGAGCCCTTATGAGCAAACTCTCCTGACTCTTACAAAGCAGAGAGACAGCCAGTTTATATTAGAAAAAAGTTTGGATTACACAGAATCTTGAAGGACAAGAGCACCTATAATTTGTTCTTTAGGAAGAATGTAATAATAACAACCTGTTCCCAGGTGGAGGTCTCATGGAGTCATTTTATTGTTTGTGAGACTATCCTGGACTGTTTAAATGCAGATGATTCCTGAGCCTAACTTTTATGAATTGGATTCAGGTCTTTCGGATGACAAAGAATGTGCTTATTCATCACTTACCCCTCCTACAAGTAACCATTCTTTGGTCCAGAAGGTCAAATGCCGATCCCTTATGAAGGAACTAATGGCTTCTCCAGGCTCAGCCCCAGCCTCCATCATAGTCCTGCCACTCCCTATCCCTTGCTCTTTCCTCCTTACCCTTATCATCTCATGTACACATGCTCTGACCACTCACACTAGTTCTTATTTCCTTGAATTTCCCCACCAATATAGTTTTGATCCAATGAGTCCCTTGCCTGGAGAGCTTTTTCTCTCATCCTGCATATTAAAGTCTTGCCTCTTGTTCATGACCCTATTCAGTCAGGGCTTATATTCCATAAATCTTCCTAAATCCTCCAGTTAGAATGAATTCCTCCTTTATCTGTGCTTCTATAGTTTGAAAGAAAAAGAAGGAGAGGGAGAGGATAAGAAAGACAGAGGAGTGGGGAGGAGAGGAGGAAAAGGAGAGAGGAGGAGGAGAGACGATGCAGCAGATCAGGGAGGGGGAGGGAAAACGGAGAAGAAGAGGAAGGATGGGGAGAGGGAGGAGAGGAAGGAATATCACTATGATGGATCTTAACATGGCTTGCCCTCTGTAGGTTCAAATGGATAATTTTTATCTTTCTATCCCTCTGAGGCCCAGCCCTGTATTTTGCACTAGAAGATATTCACTAAAGTCCTATTGACTCAACAGATGAGGATCATTAGCAATTAGCACATGGATGATTACTGTGAAATAAGTGAAGTTCTACTCAAGTGCTGGAAATCATAGGTTTCCTAAGTAGATTAAATGATTCTGCAACAATCTTGCCTATATATTTATATACTTGGCTAGAAATTGTTGCTTTTTCATTTTCCTTTTCACATTTAAATTTTTACAATAGACTATGGATCAAATCTAGTTAAATTTTTTAAAAGTCATTGTTAGGTAGACTCTACACTCTTGCTGAGGCTGTGGAACACACCAGGATTTAGAATAATAAGCATAGATTATCACTATGTTATCACTTCCATCCATTGCCAAATTGATAAATCTTTCTTTTACTTTTTAAATTTTTATTGATCTATAGTTGATTTATTAGGACTTCCCTGGTGGCTCAGATGGTAAAGAATCTGCCTGCAATGCAGGAGACTTGGGTTTGATCCCTGTGTCAGGAAGATCCTCTGGAGAAGGGAATGGTTACCCACTCCAGTATTCTTGAGGGCTGTTCTCTCTCTATATTTTTGTGCCAGTACTATTTTGTTGATTGTAGCTTTGTAGCATAGCCTGAAATTCTTCTTTTCTCAGAATTGCTTTAGCTATTCAAGGTCTTTTATGGTTCCATACAAATTTAAAAATTATTTGTTCTAGTTCTGTGGAAAATGCCATTAATAATTTCATAGAGATTGCATTAAATCTATAGATTGCCTTGGGTAGTACGGTCATTTTAACAGTATTGCTAAGTCTCCCTTTTATTGAAACAGTTCTGTTTTAGAAAACAAATATGTCTCCTCCCATTTCCTAAAATGTGGACAATACCTCTCTCAGAGGCTTCTCTACATCTTAGGTTAGATAATATATGAAGGACAGTAACACAAAGACTAACTCAATACGTGCAAGATAAATGGTGTAATTATTATTAGAGTTGTTAACAATGATTCCCTCTCCTAAGTCACTGTCAGTCCAAAACTGTCCTCAGTGGACACATCTGTAACCCCTGTACCCAAAAGGTCAGATACCATCCTAGGCTTGAACAAGCCAGGCAAAACTGTTCTGTGGTTGCTCATGCCTTGTAGGTATCTGCCTATCTCTGATGAACTTGATCAAAGTGATCACCTCTTTCTGCCGTTGGTTCTTTCCTTTCCCAATTGAGCAAGGACATATAGGCTTTGGCGGTAGCTCTTCCCACCTCTGAGGAGACCAGCTTATTCTCGATATAGTCCTTCAGAGAAAGTACAATGATGGCATTCTGGGTATAATTTTTTAACTTTCCATTTTGAAATAATTTCAGACTTATAAAAAAGTTTCAAAAATAGAACAAAGAATGTCTAAATTTTACTCTAATTCCCCAAATGTTAACTTTCTTCCAAATAGCCATTGTATAACTGTCAAGTTTATGAGAGGAACAGTGATACAATGTTTGGTATCTAATTCAGGGACTTAATACAAAAGTCTCCAGTTGTTCCACAGATGTCAATTTTTCTGGCCTAGTGTCCAAACAGGTTGAATTTTATTGCCATATCTACATGATCTCCTTTAATATAGATTACTTCCTGAGTCATTCTTTGACTTCATACTTGGTGTGTGGCTCAGCAGTAAAGAGTCCACCTGGAATGCAGGAGCCACAGGAGACAGACTTTAATCCCTGGGTAGGGAAGATTCCCTGGAGGGAGGCATGGCAACCCACTCCAGTGTTCTTGCCCGGAGAATCCCATGGACAGAAGAGCCTGGCAGGGTAGAGTCCATAAGGTCGTAACAAGTTGGACAAGACTGGAGCAACTTAACATGTGCAAACACAGGCACGCACACTAACAAGGAAATTTCCCTTCTCATCATTCATTACTTCTTCCATCCATATATTCATTTATTATTATCAATATGAGCTCATTGACTCTTATTTTAGTCTCTGGTTATCATCTATTACATTCACTATTTTGTGGCTAACATTATCCCAGACTTGGCCATCTGGAGCCATTTCAAGTTGGCTCTTGAATCCCTTTGGCAGATTCTTTTTTTTTTTTTTTTTTTAATTTAAACCCCAACGTTTCTTGAAGAAATTTTGTGGAAACCTTCTTCTGAATATTTTGGCAAGTTTTATGTCTTCTGTTCCATGTCCAGTATAATTCAGAATTATATACTTGTTTCAGGGCCCTTGTTCCATCCTACATTATGAATTGATTTTATGGGAAAAAAATCTTTACAATGAATACAGTGTCGCCCCCAAAGAAACTATTTTGAATAGATAAGTGTATATCTGAAATGGGTCTCTCTCTTTTTTTTTTTTTTTTTAACAAAAAATCCTCTTTCAACCTGTAAATTCATCATAATAGGTTAACTATATAACAAATCACAGCAGATGCCGTTAATAATTCATTTTTCTATTTATCCCTGTATCTATTTTATCTTTTGCTTAAACAGCTTATGATCTTACTTACTTGCTAAAATATGATGAATCAAAAAACAGCAGAGTCTAACAGTTTTGAGTATTTTAATGGTCCTAGATAGTGATTAAAATTACGGAGTGGCAGCTGTTATTTTTAAAGAAAATCATGATATACTATAAATCTATCTACAGACTCACCTACAAAAAGTTCATTGGTAAACCAGTGAATCAATCTTTTAATTAGTAGGATATTTCATTTATTAGAATAATTCAAAATACATTCTGCACATATTCTGTTCGTATGAAAAAGTGTCAAATTCTAGTTGAATAAGTGCCAAGATTGAGCTTTTGGACGTATTTCATTTAAGTATTACTCTTGATTTATACATTTCATGAAAATGGATTTATTTTTACTGAATTCAAATTTGAATGTAAAGTGATGTAGTGTTTTTGTCACAGCTTCTGGAAAGATTGGTAACTTCTAATTTTACAATTTCAATGTGCTCAAAGGTAGTTTTCTGTAGGAAGCCGTGGGCAGGAATGAAAGTGAAAGTTAGTCGCTCGGTTGCTTCTGACTCTTTGCAACCCCCTGGACTGTAGCCCACCAGACTCCTCTCTATGGAGTTCTCCAGGCAAGAATACCAGAGTGGGTTGCCGTTTCCTTCTCCACCTTTGGCAGATTCTTACATCTTACATTGTTTTGCCTTCTGAGAGTTGTGTTGAGATTATATTGATGTAGATCAGAAAAATAAAATGTCTCTGATCCACCCCAGTCAATTTAAGTGGCTCTGTTGATAACACTGCCCTTCCAAGGATTGTGATTTAGCTGTGCCTGAAAGCTGTTCTATATATCTTGTATGTAAGTATTATATAGATGATGTTTGTGTGTACATCTGGTTTTTTCAGCTACTCCTATGTGGTCTGCCATTACTGCCTCTCCATTGGTAGTTTCTTTGAAACCTGACAACACAATTCCCTATGGCCTCTTGGGCTCTAAACCACACTCTTTCTGCATCGTTCTTGCACTGGATTCTATTTAATTAACATTTGATTTTGCCTTGCAAGACCCTGATATACATTAGGAGGTCACCACCCAGCCATTTATCTTTTAAAGTAACTGGGCTGGTTATTTTTTTTTAAAGTTCCATCAGGTTAAAACGGTTAGCAATTTTTCTCCTTGCAGTATCCCTTCATCCGGGACCAGACGGATAATAGATCAGTGTAGGTTCAGATGCACTGCAACATTAGTCATCAATTAGGTTTAAACCGGCACTGTAATATATCATTTATCTTGCCTGCCATGGTTCTTCTGAACATTTAATTTTTTAAGGCCTCTTAGATTGTTTTTTTTTTTTTTCTTTCTAACTGGCCTTCTGCCTCTCTCCTTTGTCTCCGACATAGTCATCTCCTTAAGGAACAATAAAAATTAGATTTGTTTGACCTGCTCTCAGGGTTTGTTTCAGCAAGATGGATTTTAATAGCTTTGACTGGTTGGGCAGACAGCTTTTATGTAATATTCCAGACATTTACGCACTGTCTTCACTGCGCCCTGAGCAGGTGTGTATGTGAGAGGATGTGTCTGGGTGCCACTAAAGAGCTCCTTACTATTCCTTTCACATCAGATAATCCTCTGGGAAATTGCTTCCTCCTAGATACAGTGGGCATCTCATTAAAAGCTCGAGTCATTGGCATGTCTTTCTCATTCTAATAACGTTTTTCTAATCTCCTGCGTTCAGCATGTATTGTATTGTTAATGTTAAAAGGATGCTCTTTGTTCAATGGGGATCTTTCTAAATTGACTTGGATTGTAATGGAGGTCTCTCGATTTTTTCTAGGTGTGCAACAACACCTCTCTGTGAATATTTTAATTGAGAGATGGGTCAGTTTCTCATTGCCAGGTAGATTGAGGTCATGACAAGAGCAATAGTTTTGAGGCCACACACACTAGGGTTTGAATTGTGACCCAGCACTTTATTAAGTGAACTGCTCTGTGATCCGAGCTGGTGACCCTATCTTTCTGAGTCTCAGTGTCCATTCTACTAGAATAATGATATTACCTACATCACAATGTGTCACCAGTTTTCAGTGAAAGTGTGGAAGACTTGGAGTGTCTGACACAAGATCAGGAATTTTTTTCTTAGCATCACTGAATTTAGCTTTTTCTATGCAGGTAATGATAATATTTATTCAGTATTCATGCCATGGATATTTACTGAATATAAACTTGGTACCAACACTCTTCCAGACAGGGGAAGCAGACAAAATTCAGACCTTGTGGAGGCTAAATTCTTATGGAGGAGACCGATAGTAGACAAGGTAAATAAATAAAATGTATGGTGTGTTAGATAGTGCTAAGCACTGCAGAGAAAAAGATGAAGCAGAGTTGTTGAAAAGATGAAATAAGATGACATGTAAAATGTTTCTGGCCAGTGTCTGGTGCATAATCAATTGTCCATTAATAGTAGTCATCCATATCAATCATTTATTCATTATTTCACACATTTATTAAATATCTGTTGAAACAACATTTCAAGCTAGGCACAGATGTTGTAATTTGGATGTACTTCTGGAACTTTTAGGCACTAAATTCATTTATTCATTCTCACATTTTTTGAACTCCTATGTTACACAAGACCTTTGGCTAAGTGCTGGGATCTGGAGATGAATAAAGTAGGTCCATGTCCTCAAGTTACTCAGAGTCTTATGCAGTCTTAGGTATGAAGCCAAAGAGCTGAGAAGAGAAATTTGAGAAGCCCCTCCTTCTAGGGACCTAGAAGGAGGTGGGATTTGGAATGTTACCATAGAAGAAAGGAGGAAAGCAGGTTAAGATTCCTAGCTTGCTGTGATCAGGCTTCTGGTAATACTTAGAATTTCTTGATGCTGATGGTAATGTCCTTCGATGTCCCAGGCTCTTAGACAACCCCCCTCCAACATGTCAGGTCTTTCTCTGAAGCCACCTCTGAAGCTTATCTGTATCTCAGTGAGAGCAGAGCATAGATGCGAGGTGGAACTCAAGCCCACATGCTCTGCTGTTAGACAACCCTCAGCTTCTGTTGGAAGAACTATGAATTACAGGCTGAATTGGCATTTCTTATGCTGGGGGAAAAACATCACTGGAGAAAATAAGTAAAATTAATCAAGAATTTTTACTTTATTTTAGTATATTGAAATGACTCAGTTTTAATCTTAACCCTACCAAGAATGTGTTGTTTACATGTGGGCTCTGAAAAATGCAGGGGTTCAATTAAATGAACTTCTGGCTCTGAAAATAATTCTACAAAATGAGTTAATTTAATCCCTTTATTCTCATTCACAGAGTGTTCATCTAACTATCCATTTGTTCATTATTTTTTCTTTCAACTAGGTTTTTGAGCGTCTTTTCTGCCAGTCACTGTGCTGCAGGACATAATACAATAAACCATGGTTCCAGTCTCAAAAAATTGACTCTCTGGAGAGGGTTTTTCAGAGATTTTTTAAATTCTCTTTTACTTTACTAGACAGAATAATAATAATAACAGTATAATTCTCCCTCAACATTACTGTATAGAATAATAACCCTGTGAGTGACACAGGGCAATTATTAGTCCCCTTTGTTCCCATCCTAAAGGGAAAGAAACCAAGGCATTGAAAACTCCAGGGAAGCTAGCAGAGGCTCATTACACACCAGGTACTAGCAAGGCTGCTAGTAATACAGTAGGGAACAAGTAGGTGATCAACCATCCAGACTTGCCTGACACTGTTTAGTTGTAAAACTGAAAGATCTTGCATCCTAAAACCAGGATGCAGCCAGGGCAGGTTGATCCCATAAGTTATCCTATAAAATTGTACCCCCATCACAAGACACTAAGTGTCATGCCAGGAACGTGAAATGAAGTTCAGTATGATTTTATTGATTTGAATTTAAACAAATGGAAATCATGACAGAAATATTTATTTCCCTAGAGGCCTGAAATGTGCCTCGTTCTTTTCCTCATGAACCCCCAGTTTAGATAACTACTAAACAGATAGGAGACATCTGCTTCACGGAGAAACCAAAGATAATAGAAGACATTGATATTATGATGTTGCAGAGGACCAATTTAGGCCCCTTCCCTTCACTGTCTTGAGTGTTGAATAATGAGCACAGGGACCGCAGGCTGTCTTTGAAGGATGTATTATTTAGGGTATCTTTGACAAGTAGTTTTACTTTGGGGGATGGGGGTTGATGGGGAGACAAAATTCCGTGAATGCTATCAGCCACGAATGAACCACTTTACATTCCATAAACTCTAACCTTCTCGAAGCAGACAGCTTCCTGTCTCTACTTATTTTAAAGACAGCCTTATGCAGGTCATTTCATTGAGTGAAGAGGGTGGTGGATTGAGGATCAGGGAAACCTCAGGCCCTTCATATAGTTTGAAACCTTAGGCTAGTGCGTTTCTCTCCTGAGGTCTCAACATTTCCACCTGGAAAGAGGCACAGATGCATCTGCCTTTCTGGAGAGGCCAAGAAATAAAGAGGTGCCCCCACACCCCTTGCAAAATTTCCTGAAATCTTGGAAGGGAGGTCCAGGTGATCATCATTTCATGATTAGACTGTTCAGTTTTAATCAACAAATAATCCTGGCCCTGGTACTAAACCATGGGTTATGCTGGGCAAATCACATATCTTTTCTGATTTATTTCCTTTTCTGAAACTTGGGGAATTGCATTCCTATAACAAAATGTTGTTGTAAGGATTAGAGACAACATTTAAGTAGAGCCCCCAGCATAGCACTGAACCCTGGGTGAGGTAATAAGATGTTGTGAGACCTTGCATTGGACCCGAAAGGTGTTTATGGTTGTTACTACATGAAACACCTATTTTCATCAAAATTGTACTCATATTTATCCAAAAATTTCTTTTCTGGAGCAAACTCTATTGAGCCAGTTTATAACTTTGAATTTCTATACAGTACCATTCACTATTTCTGAGTGTCCTACTTACATTTTATTAGAATCAAATATTTCTTTGTAAATTGTAAACTGAATATTATATTAACCAATCATCATTTTTTCCATATCATATTGATCTGATAATAGCTTCTGGCACTGCCAGTTTTCTTTTGTAAGCATTAATTCTATAAAATTCAGTTTGAAAATCTATTCTTACTTAAGAAGAGTTGATATTTCTGTTAACTGATAGCCAATAACATGTTATATTATGTATGATTTTATCATTATCAACTGTGTTTTATGCCAGTTATTTTTACCAGTGGTGTTCATTAAGAATTAACCAGCATAAATCAATTATACTTCAATTAAAAAAAAAAAGAATCTACCAACAATTGAACATAGAAGGCTGAGAAAATCAATGGTATCTGTGTTTTCTTTTTTAATAGCAAAGGAGAAAGGACCTTTGTATAGCAGAGAGGTCATCCAGTATGATGGGATTACCTGGTGGCTCAGAGGGTAAAGAATCTGCCTGCAATGCAGGAGGCCTGAGTTCAATCCCTGGGTTGGGAAGATCTGCTGGAGAAGAAAATGGCAACCCATTCCAGTATTGTTGCCTGGAAAATCCCATGGATGGAGGAGCCTAGCGGGCTACAGTCCATAGGGTCGCAAAGAGTCAGACACGACTGAGCAACTTCACTTTCTTTCTTTCATGTAGTATGAGTCAGAGTCAAGATGATGGGGTCAAAGCATCTGACTTCTCTCCTGATCCCTCCCTCACCCCACCTCGCCTGAGCTCCTGACCTTGGCCTTTGCCTGAGCCCCACCTGAACTGGCCTTATTCCTGAATTATGAAGTACTGGAGCAAAGGGCTACACTGAAGGTCTTCGTAAGCTTGTCAGTTTCCCCAATCACTTCATGCTCAGTGCCAGCCTTCTCCCCGCTTCACTAGCTCATCTCAGCAGGGCTTGCACCCAGGTCTAGAAGAAAACTTGTTTTAGCAAAAATCTTGTTTTGAACAAAAGTTTATCTTGAGGAGTGAAAGAGATAGCATTAATAATGAACTTCAGCTTGATACCCGACGTGGCAGCCCTTGATATGTAAACTTCATTCCTCTACCCTCGTCTTCTGGTTCCTTCCTTCTTAGGGAGAGAATGTAGCCCAGTGAATGCGAATGGGCTCTGAAATCAACTGAGCTGGGTGAAAATCTTCTCCTATTTTTTTTTTTTCTGTATGTTCTTCTGTGAGTTATTTGGTTTTTTTGAGCTTCCGTTTTATTAACAATAAAATGGGAGAAAAATATCATTTCTATCTTAACATTGTTGTGGAGATTTTATGACAGTGTATGTGAAACAGTCATCTAGGCACTGAGAATACATGATGAACACAAGCCCCTGTCTACATACAATTTAGTGGGGGACCCAGCCTGTCACAAATAATGATCCAATTGATAAATTATTACAGTCATGATGACTGTAGTGAAAGAGGTGTTATAAAGGCAAATAAGAAAATCTCATCCCATTGAAGGTTGGTTGGGAGCATCACTGAAAAGGCACACATGATGGTTATGCCATGTTTTTCTCTGTGTGTGTGTGTGTGTGTGTGTGTGTGTGTATAAGCAGTGATTACAAGTAGAGTCTTTATAATTAGGCATTCATAATCTTGAATCTTGGCTTATAAGTGAATTTTAGCAAAGTACTAAATTTCCTAAATCTCACTTTCTCATCTGTAAAATGAGGATCATAACCTATTTACCATGTAGATCTGGCCTGAGGATTGCCCTCCCCTTTCTCCACATCTCTTAACTTTATTGAATGTTTTCTATGTGCTGGGCACCATATACTTAATATGAATAATATCATGAAATTGGGACTATTAATGCCCTGAGAAAACTGAGGCAACCAGAAGTTAGGCAACTTGTCCAGAGTCATACACTTGAGATAGAGTAAGATATAGTTTCAACCCAAAAATCTCATAAGGCTGTGTACTTTGCATGCACTGATCGTATGGAAAGAGAGTCTAATATCTGGGTGTTTTTGCTGTGATTCTTTATCATTGGGCTCGTTTTCCTCAAAAAGAGCATAGGAATGTACTTTCCTCTCATCCATCTCCCCAAGACCCCTTGCTCACAATAACTGTTCTGTAAGTGTGTCTTGAATAGATGAGTGAGCTGGACCTGGCAAAGGCAGCTTTGTTTTAGAGCAGGTGGGTAGAGGTGGGAAGGGAGTGAAGACCCACACCCCTCCCCAGTACCTTCTGAAAGGCTTTCAACACCCTTGATTGCTATGTGCTCTGACAAATGCATAAAATATGGTTCCCTTCCAGCTGTTCACTCCATTCATCTCTGGAGAGGTGCCAGCCACGTATTTGATCAGCTTTGAGCAGCAGTAAGGTAGTTAAGGCTGAGCAGGGTGCAGTCGGTTGATAAAAGGGTAAATATTTTATAAACTGTATGGTAAATAATGTACACATTCAGAGAAACAAGGTGAATCTTTTATAGGTCTCAGTCCCTGTTAAGTCTGGAATTAAATGCTGGTGCTGGAAGAAATAAATGCTAGTCTTAAATCTCCCTACCTTACAGAGAGTCAAAGGCTTGCTCTTAAGCCCTGGATAAGAAGTTTTCTCTCTGTTCCTTGCTGCTGAATTGCTCAAATTGTGGTATCTTTCCTCCAAGAAAAAGTGTCCAAGGACTTCCCTAGTGGTTATAAAACCCCATGCTTCCAATGCAGGGGGCACGGGTTCAGTCCCTGATTGGGACCTAAGATCCCATGTGCTGAGTGGTATGGCCAGAAAATTTTAAAAGAAAAGAAAAAAGGTCCATTTCCTTATCCCAATGCCATATATAAAGATAGATAGATATATATACAATATATATATAGACACAAACATTTCTTTACCAACATTTATATTTTTATATTATTTTTTGGATTAAGTTTCTACTGTGAACTGTATTCTTACATGTAGGAGATTTTAGTCCTCACAGAAATTCCAGTGAGATGTACAGGGTAGGTTCATATACATATTTGGAATTTCATTTATATTTGTTGGGAGCCTGTCTTGTGCCAGGTCCTCTTCTGGGTAATGGGTACCCTAAGTCTGGAGTATATAGTCTCATGGTAAGAGATAAATAATAAACAAGAGTTTCAGATGGAAATAAGCCCAGTGGAAAAAAAAGAAACAGAGTGAGAGGAACAGCAAGTGCTTAGGGAGAGGCCTTACTCATAAGATGGCATTTGACATTCTCTGGCAGTGTGCATGGTGGTGGTAAGATCGTTCCTATAATCTCATGGTATTGTAGAGAATGTTGTATTGTGTGGCCCACATCAGGACCAAGGTATTCATTTCCCTGGCTTCTGGAAGCTGCTGGTGGCTCCCACCTGCACCTCTCCCCTGGAACTGCCCCTCAGCAAAGGAGCTACCTGGATCACATTTTGCCCCTACTGTCTGCAGAGTTACAAAGACCTGACCCCTTGTCTCAGTGGGGGCTAACTCAATGGGCATCCTGGGGAGCAGTGAGGGCCCTACTGCTGGCGAGATGTAGAGCCCTGATAGCCCTGGCAGTACAACTGTTAACACTTCAGTTAGTGGTGAATGAGAGACCAGTGGAAAGGAACGCACTAGCTATGCTGCATCTCAGCCACTTAAGAGGTTTAAAGGAAAGAGTAATTATAAAGACAATGGAATCAGATGGTTGAATGTAATTAACACATTGGAAAGACATATGAAAGGCTGGGGTGATTAATCACCAATTTATGGCAAAATGTGAAAGTCAGCGGTCCTGCTTGGCAGCATACAGACAGACTCCCATGTAATGCAAGCAGAGGGCAGGAAAAAAATACCTGAATCTCAGTCCCAGAACTTAATTATAATGATAGCAGAACTCTCTTTCGAGAAGATTGAATTCTCAACTACAGTGAACCAGCTAAACCACCTTCGAGTTCATTGATTCTGCTATTATATGATAGGGTCATGGAGGGATCAGTCTGACACCCAGGGGAATCACAGGGGCATCATTTGATTCCTGTAACCAATTTTGATAGTAAATGGACAGGAAGAACATGATGGCAGGGTCTCAGACTTCATAGGTGAGAATCTGGATTACCCTCTATCTTCCCATGTAAACCACCTAGATTAACAGAGGCTCTGGAAAATAAGAGGGATACAGATGGGTAAGGAGAGGGAAGTGATGCAAATCTGTTGCCTCCAGGAGGCCAACTGAAGTGTCACAGACTAGTTCATCCTACTAATTTTCCCCTTGTAAGTTTCCCTGGGAAAAGAAAACAGACTCCAAGAGGAGCTATTCAGTTGAGGTGAACTTATTATTCAAAGCACATAGAGTTGAATGGTACAGCTGTAGTGCTATACCCCCAGGTCATACACTCATTCTCCCAGCTCCCAGGTGTCTGATGAGCTTCCAAACTGGTAAATTTTTGGAGGGGGAAGGGACCATGGGCTGAATTTAAGAATGAAGACACCTAATCAGTCAAATTGCCCCCATCCGTTGGATCACAGAGAGAACAAGGGATTTCAGAGAAACATCTACTTCTGCTTCATTGACTACACCAAAGCCTTTGACTGTGTGGATCACAACAAACTGTGGAAAATTCTTAAAGAGATGGGAATACTAGACTACCTTATCTGTTGCCTGAGAAACCTGTATGCAGGCCAAGAAGCAACAGTTAGAACCAGACGTGGAGCAATGGACTGGGGTTCAGAATTGGAAAAGGAGTATGTCAAGGCTGTATATTATCACCCTGCTTATTTAACTTATATGCAGAATACATCATGCAAACTGCTGGGCTGGATAATCACAAGTTGGAATCAAGATTGCCAGGAGAAATACCAACAATTTCAGACATGTAGATGATACCACTCTAATGACAGAAAGTGAACAAGAACTAAAGAGCCTCTTGATGGGGGTAAAAGAGCAGAGTGAAAAAGCTGGCTTAAAACTCAACATTCAAAAAACTAAGATCATGGCACCCGGGTCCCATCACTTCATGGCAAATAGATGGAAAATGGGGGAACAGGGGAAATGGCAAATAGGGGGAAAAGTGGAAACAGTGAGAGATTTTCTTTTCTGGGGCTCCAAAATCAATGCAGATGGTGACTACAAACCATGAAATTAAAAGACACTTGCTCTTTGGAAGAAAAGTTATGACAAACAAAGCATTTTAAAAATCAGAGACATCACTCTGCCAACAAAGGTCTGTATAGTCAAAGCTATGATTTTTGCAGTAGTCATGTACAGATGTGAGATTTGAACCATAAAGAAGACTGAACATGAAGAACTGATGCTTTGAAACTGTGGAGCTGGAGAAGACTCTTGAGAATCCCTTGAATATCAAGGAGATCAAACCAGCCAATCCTAAAGGAAATCAACCCTGCATATCATAGGAAGGAGTGATGCTGAAACTGAAGCTCCATACTTTAGCCACCTGATGTGAAGAACCAACTCATTGGTAAAAACCCTGATGCTGGGAAAGATTGAAGTCAGGAGGAGAAGGGGGTGACAGAAGATGAGATGGCTGGATGGAATCACCAACTTGATGACTTGAGTTTGAGCAAACTCCGGGAGACTGTGAAGGATAGGGAAGCCTGGAGTGCTGCAGTCCATGGAGTCTCTGAGTTAGACGGGACTTAGTGACTGAACAGTAGCAATCAATCTCCAGTCCTGTTCCACTGATGCAAGAATGTAGGGGAGGAAACAGCCACTGCTTGAAAGACTCATTGAATGTTGGGTTAATCAGTTCCTTCTGTTTAACAACAACAAAACCCAAGATATGGGATGGGGTGGGTATAAGAGTTTGAATTACCAAAAGTCCCAGCGTAGATTTGCAGTAGATATGGGATTTGAACTCAAAGATTTTATTTTCTGTATTGAAGTATGATTGCTAAACAATATTATATACATTACAGGTGTACAGTATAGTGAGTCACAATTTTTAAAGATTACACTTCATTTGTAGTCATTATAAAGTATTGGCTATATTCCCTGTATTGTACAATATATCCCTGTAATTTATTTTATACATAATAGTTTGTACCTCTTAATCCCCTACATCTAATATAGCCTCTTCTCCCTCACTCTCCCCGCTAGTAACCATTAGTTTTTTTCTCTGAATCTATGAGTCTGTTTCTTTATTGTTATAATCACTACTTTGTTGTATGTTTTAGATTCCACATATAAGTGATATCATACAGTATTTGTCTTTCTCTGACTTACCTCACTTAGCATAATACTGTCCAGAGCTTCCCTGGTGGCTCAATGGTAAAGAATCTGCCTGCCAATGCAGGAAACACTGGTTCAATCCCTGGTCTTGGAAGATCCCACATGCCACAGAGCAACAATGCCCGTGCCCTACAACTACTGAACCTGTGATCTAGAGCCCAGGAACCACAGCTACTGAACCCATACACCACAACTTCTAAAGCACACACGCCCTAGAGCCCATGCTCTGCAACAAGAGAAGCCACCCCAATGAGAAGCCTACACAGCACAAGAGAGTAGTCCCCACTCTCCACAACTAGAGAAAAAGACCCAGCAACAACAAAGACCCAGCACAGCCAAAAATAAATAAATAAATAAATAAAATTATCAAAAAATACCATCCAGGTTCTTGCATGTTGTAAATGGCAAAAATTCATTCATTTTTGTGGCTGAGTAGTATTCCACTGTGTGTGTGTGTGTGTGTGTGTGTGTGTGTGTGTGTGTGTGTGTATGTGCATATTATGAATATATATATGTTGCTTCCATATTTTGACAATTATAAATAATGCTGCCATGAACATTGGGGCACATATATCTTTTTCTTTTTTTTTCATTTTATTTTCATTTATTTTTATTAGTTGGAGGCTAATTACTTTACAGTATTGTAGTGGTTTTTGCCATACATTGACATGAATCAGCCATGGATTTACATGTATTCCTCATCCCGATCCCCCCCTCCCACCTCCCTCTCCACCCGATCCCTCTGGGTCTTCCCAATGCACCAGCCCTGAGCACTTGTCTCATGCATCCAACCTCGGCTGGTGATCTGTTTCACCCTTGATAATGTACATGTTTCGATGCTGTTCTCTCGAAACATCCCACCCTCGCCTTCTCCCACAGAGTCCAAAAGTCTGTTCTGTACATCTGTGTCTCTTTTTCTGTTTTGCATATAGGGTTATCGTTACCATCTTTCTAAACTCCATATATATGCGTTAGTATACTGTATTGGTCTTTATCTTTCTGGCTTACTTCACTCTGTATAATGGGCTCCAGTTTCATCCATCTCATTAGGACTGATTCAAATGAATTCTTTTTAACGGCTGAGGAATATTCCATGGTGTATATGTACCACAGCTTCCTTATCCATTCGTCTGCTGATGGATATCTAGGTTGCTTCCATGTCCTGGCTATTATAAACAGTGCTACGATGAACATTCTTTTTCAATGAGTGTTTTTGTTATTTTTGGATATAAACTCAGGGGTGGAATTGCTGGGTCACATGGTAGTTATATTTTGAGTTTTTTGAGAAGCCTTCATATTGTGTTCCACAGTGACTGTACCAACTTACATTCCCACCAACAGTGTACAAGGGTTCCCTTTTCTTAAAAACTTTCATTATTTGTGTTTTTTTGATGATAGCCATTCTGACAGGTGTGAGGTGATATCTCACCATGGTTTTGATTTGCATTTCCCTGATAATTTGTGATATTGAACATCCTTTCATGTGCTCATTAGCTATCTGCATGTCCTCTTTGGAAAAATGTCTATTTGGGTCTTCTGCACATTTTTAAATCAGATTTTTTTATATTGAGTTGTATTAGCTGTTTATATATTTTGGATATTAATCCCTAATCGGTCATATCATTTGCAACTACTTTTCCTTTGATATACTGAGTTTGATTAGGTCCCATTTGTTTATTTTGCTTTTATTTCCTTTGCTTTAAAAGACAGATCCAGAAAAACATTGCTATGATTTCTATCAGAGACTGTTCTGCCTGTGTTTCCCGTTAGGAGTTTTCATAGTTTTCAGTCTTATGTTTAGGTCTTTAATCCATCTTGTGTTTATTTTTGTCTATGGTGTCAGAGAATGTTCTGATTTTATTCTTTTACATGTAGCTGTCCAGTTTTATCAGCACCAATTGAAGAGATGATTGTTTTTTCATTGTATAACCTTGCCTCCTTTGTCATAGATTAATTGACCATAAGTGTGCGGAATTATTTCTGGGCTCTCTATTCTGTTCTGTTGGTCTTTGTGTCTGGTTTTGTGCCAGTACCATACTGTGATGATGACTGTAGCTTTGTAGTATAGTCTGAAGTCAGGAAGCATGATTCCTCCAGTTCTATTCTTGTTTCTCAAGGTTGTTCTGTCTATTCAGAGTTTTTTGTTTCCATTCAAATTTTAAAATTATTTGTTCTAGTTCTGTTAAAAATATTCTTGGTACATGTTTCTTTTGTAATTTGGATTCCTTTTTATTTCTTTTTCTTGTCCTATTGTGGTTAGAACTTCCAATATTATGTTTAATAAAAGTGGTGAGAGTCTGCATCCTTGTCTTGTTCCTGATTTTAGAGGAAATGCTTTCAGCTTTTCATCATTGAGTATGATGTTAGCCATAGGTTTTTCATATACAGTCTTTATTATGTGGAGGTATGTTCCCTCTATGCCTGATTTCTGGAGAATTTTTATTATAAATAGATGCTGAACTTGTCAAAACGTTTTTTTTTTTTTTTCTGTATCTACTGAGATGATCATATGGGTTTTTTACTTTTCAATTCATAAGTGTGTTTTAGCACATTGAATAATTTGTGGATATTGAAATACCCTTGCATCCCTGGGATAAATCCCACCTGATTATGGTGTGTGATCATTTTAACATATTGTTGGATTTGATTTGCTAATGTTTTGTTGAGGATTTTTTCATCTTTGTTCACCAGTGATATTAACCTGTAGTTTTGTTTTGTGTGTGATATCTTTGGTTTGGGTATCAGGCCAATGCTAATGTCACAGAATGAGTTTGAAAGTGTTCCTTCCATTGCAATTTTTGGAAACAGTTTGAGAAGGATAAGTGTTGGCTCTTCTCTAAATTTTGGTAGAATTCACCTGTGAAACCTTCTGGTTTGGGACTTTTTTATTTATCAGGAATGTTTTATTAGATTCAATTTCATTACTGGTAATTGGTCTGTTCATATTTTAGATTGTACAATTCTAAGAATTTGTCCATGTCTTCTAAGTTGTCCATTTTATTGCCATAGAATTGTTCATAGTAGTTGCTTATGTTTTATATTTCTTTGATGTGAATTGTAGCTCGCCTTTTTTCGTTTCTGATTTTATTGATTTAGGTCCTCTCCCCTTTTTTCTTGAGTCTGGCTAAAGTCTTCTTACTTCTGTTTATCTTTTCAAATAACCAACTTTTAGTTTCATTGATTTTTCTGTTTTTTTAGTCTCTATTTCACTTACTTCTGCTCTGATCTTTATGATTTCTTTTCTCCTACTAATTTTGGGTTTTGTCTTTTCTTCTTTCTCTAGGTCCTTTAGTTGTAAGGTTAGGTTGTTACCTGAGGTTTTTGTTTTCTGAGGTAAGCTTGTATCTCTATAAACTTCCCTCTTAGAACTGCTTTTGATGCATTCCACAGATTTCTGATTATTTTGTTTTCATTTTCCTTTGTCTTCAGGTAGTTTTTATTCCCTCTTTAATTTCTTCAGTAATCCATTGATTATTCAGTAGTATGTTGTTTAGCCTCCACAAGTTTGTATTTTTTGCATTTTTTTTCTTGTAATTGATTCTGGTCTCATAGCCTTGTTGTCAGAGAGGTGTTTGATTTTATTTCAGTTTTCTTAATTTTACCAAGACTTGTTTTGTGGCTTAGTGTGTGATCTATTCTGGAGAATGTTCTGTATGCACTTGAGAAGAATGTGTATTCTGTATTTTTGGATGAAATATTCTGTATATATTAATTAATCTATCTGATCTAATATCTAAGATCATTGTTTTCTTATTGACTTTCTACCTGTATGATCTGTCCATTGATGTAAGTAACATGTTAAAGTCCCCTACTATTATTGTTTTAGTGTCAATTTCTCCCTTTATGTCTGTTAATATTTGCCTAATATATTGAGGTGCTCCTATGTTGGGTGCATATATATTTTCAATTATATATCTTCTTATATTGATTCCTTGAATATTATGTAGTGTTCTTTGTCTTTTGTAACAGTCACTATTTTAAAGTCTATTTAGTCTAATATGAATATTGCAACTCCAACTTTGTTTTGCTATTTGCATAAAATACCTTTGTCCATCTCCTCACTTTCGGTCTCTGTCTTCAGCCACTCTGTCTTTTGATTGGAGCATTTAGTCCATTTACATTTGAAGTAATTATGTATAAATATGTTCTTATTGCCATTTTGTTGTTTTGAAGTTGTTTTTGTAGAATGTTTCCCCCCCGTCCCTGCTTATTTTGTTCTCTTCTCTTGTGATTTGATGCCTATCTTTAGTGTTATATCTGGATTCATTTTTCTTTTCTGGGCGAATATCTATTATAGATTTTTGCTTTGTGGTTAGCATGAGGTTCTTATATAGCAATCTCTCTATATATGTGATTGTTTTCAATTGCTGATCTCTTAATTTCAAGTGCATTTTTAAAACATTGCATTTGTACTCTCTTACCCTCATGATTACTTCTTTTGATATCATATTTTACATGTAATTGTTTTGTGTATTCCTTAACTGATTATTGTAGATACAGATTATTCTTACTCCTTTTTTCTTTTAACCTTCCTATACTTGCTTTGTGTGTAGACAATTTCCTGTCTTTACTGTATCATTGCCTTTACTGATGAATTACAAAATTCATCTTGTAATTTTCACATTTCTAGTTGTGGCTTTTTTTTTTTTTTTCACGTAAAAAGGTTCCTTTAATATTTCTTGTAAAGTTAGTTTGGTGGTGCAGAACTCTTTTAGCTTTTGCTTCTCTGTAAAGTTTTTGGTCTCTCTCTCCATCAAATCTGAATAAGAGTCTTGCTGTGTAGGGTAGTCTTGGTTGTAGGCTTTTCCCTTTTACCACTTTAAATATATTGTGCCGCTCCCTTCCATCCTGCAACTTCTGCTGAAAAGTCAGCTTATAGCCTTGCAGGAGTTTTCATTTAATTTCATTCTTATTTTCTTTCTTTTCTATAGAGCAACAGTGATTTCCACTACTTTGTCTTCCAGCTCACTGATCCATTCCTCTATATCATTTAGTCTACTGTTGATTTCTTCTAGTATGTTTTTCCTTTAAGTTATTGTATTTGTCATCTCTGTTTGGTTGTTTTTATATTTTCTAATTCTTTGTTTAAAACTTCTAACTTTTCACTCTGTTCATCTTTTTTTTTCCTGAGTTTTTTGGTCATCTTTATGATCACCACCCTAAATTCTTTCTTGAGTAGTTTGCTTATGTCCACTAAACTTACTTATCTGGGGTTTTGTCTTAATCCTTCATCTAGAACATGTTCCTCTGTCAACTCATTTTGCCTAAGTTACTGTGTATTTTTATGTACCTGGTAAATTCATTACATTTCTCAAACTTGGAGAGTTGACCTTCTATAAGAGACATCCTAGCAGTACACTCCCTTCTTATCACCCAAGCTATATGCCCTAGGAATTTCCCCTATTAGGGTTTCATGGGCCCTTCTCTTGTGTTGGGCTGACTGTGCAGGTGGTCTGGTAGTCTTCAGTGGCCTCTGATCTGGTTGGTTACCAGGCTTTGCCTTGTGCAGATGTTGCCAGCTGCTGGTTGACACATCCAGGTCATGAGGTAGCTGACTACAGAACCCCAGGAGGCCCTGAGTCTAGTGCTGGCTCACTGGTGAGTGAAGTCAGTGTCCAAAAGACTCTAGAACTGTTGTCTACACACTGGTGGTTTAATCTAGATCCTAGGGTTAGTGCCAGATGGACCTACTGGCAGGCAGAGCCAGGTCTTAGATTCGATTGCGAGGCCCTGGGATCCCTGGTATCAGATCTGGTGGGGGCGGGGGAGCTGTCTCTTAACACAATTGGGTATGAGGCTTGGGGTGTCCCAGAGCTTGTGTTGGCTTGCTAGTGGACAGTGCTGTGGCCCAGCTAGTTCCAAGGCAGGGCCTACCCTGCTGTCAGCTGGCTGGGTCTGCAGGCCAGATTGTGGCTTTCTTGCATTTGGTGTCTGCCCTCTGGTGGGTGAGGCTGGTCCAGAGGCTTGAGCAGTCTTTCTGAAGGGCAGGGCCAAGGCTGAGGGGGATTCTGGAGCTAGTGGCTGTCCAGTGGTGGTGGAACCCGGACCTGGACCCTCTGGTGGGCAGGGCCATGTCCAGAGGGGAATACGGGCTCAGGAAGTCTTGAGGCAGCATGTCTGCTGATGGGTGGGGCTGTGTTCCTGCCCGGTTGGTTGCTTGACCTAAGGCATCATAGCACTGGCACTTATAGGATGTTGGGTAGAGCAAAGTCTTGGCCATAATGATCTAAGGGAGGAGTCTACAATGGTGCCTGCCAGCCCCATCATCCACGTGACAGAAAGAGCTCTGAGGAATGGCTGCTGCCAGTGTCTGTGTCCCCAGGGTGAGCCATAGCTGACCCCTGCCTCTCCAGGAGACCAAGATCAGCAGGAAGGTCTGGCCCATCAGTTCAATTCAGTTCAGTTCAGTTCAGTTGCTCAGTTGTGTCATACTTTTTGCGACTCATGGGCTGCAGCATACTAGGCTTCCCTGTCCATCACCAACTCCCAGAGCCTATTCAAACTCATATCCATTGAGTCGGCGATGCCATCCAACCATCTCATCCTCTGTCATCCCCTTCTCCTTCAGCCTTCAATCTTTGCCAGCATCAGGGTCTTTTCAAATAAGTCAGTTCTTCGCATCAGGTGGCCAAAGGATTGGAGTTTCAGCTTCAGCATCAGTCCTTCCAATGAACACCCAGGACTGATCTCCTTTAGGATGGACTAGTTGGATTTTCTTGCAGTCCAAGGGACTCTCAAGAGTCTTCTCCAACACCACAGTTCAAAAGCATCCATTCTTTGGCACTCAGCTTTCTTTATAGTCCAACTGTCTCATCCATATGTGACTACTGGAAAAACCATAGCTTTGACTAGACAGACCTGTGCTGGCAAAGTAATGTCTCTGCTATTTGGCCCAGGTTCCTATCAAATTACTGCTTTGGCCCTGGGTCCCAGAGTCTGTGAGATTTTTTATGTGTCTTTAAAGAGTGAAGTCTCTATTTCTCCCAGTCTTGTGGGTCTCCTGAAACTAAGACCCACAACCCCTCAAAGGCAAATCCTCTGGGGACTCATCTTCCCAGTACAGGACCCCTGGAGTCTGATGTGGGGCTCATAGCTCTCTCTTCTGTCAGAGAATCTCTGCAATATAATATTTCTGCAGTTTGTGACTTGCCTATCTTGGAGTATGGGACTTGACTATATCATAAGTCCACCCGTCCTACCCATCTCTCTGTGGTTCTTTCTTTATGTCTTTAGTTGTAGATCTTTTATGGGAGGTTCCAGTATTTTTCATCAAATAGTTCTGCAAATGGTTATGATTTTGGTGTGTTCATAAGAAGAGGTGAGCCCAGGGTCTTTCTATTCTGCCATTTTGGCCAATCTCCCTTGAGTTCAAAGATTTTAATTCAAGGCCTAAGATATTTCTGGCATCCAAGTGGGGTCTTTCTAGGCTTCTAGTCCTAAAATATGATTTTGCAGTGGAGGACACTGAGTTTCTGGTAGACTAGATGATGTTTCCATTCTTGCAACCAGGTCTTCTGACTCAGAGATACAGATTCATTCTCCAGCACCATTTCAGTGAAACTCATTGTACCAGAACATGAGCTTGGTGTCTTTGAGGTAAGTTTTGAGGAATTGGGCTGTCAAACACTGCCCAGTGTCACCCTACTAGTCACAAAGTTCTGTCTGATTTCCAAGCAGGTCTCCTTAAATTGTACATCCTTCTTTATATATTGCTAAGAGTTATTGAGGACTTCAGCACAGGTCAGTCCATGGCAAGTGGCCAGCACAAGGAAGATGCTTAATAAATATTTGTCACTTGAATGAAGCATCCACCTTCTGCCGTGGACTGACCTGTGCTGAAGTCCTCAATAACTCCTGATTAAAGGAGGCCGTTTGGATTTGGGAAAAACAGAATGGCCTTATGTCTGAGAACATGGGCCTTGGCATTGGATACCTCTAGGTTCAAATCCAGGTTCAAGAACATTTGCTGACTGGTTGACTTTTGGTAAGTTGCAATCTCTTTGAGTCTTAGCTTCTTCATTTGTAAAATGAAGGATAGTAAAACCTACCACAGAGAACTGCTGAATTATTAAATGGCAACAGGTATCCCAAACTAACAGGGCTTGGTACATGGAAGCATTCAGTCAAGATAAGATATTATTAGCTACTCTTTGGCTTGAATCCCGACTTTCTCTTTGTACCTCAGGTTGTCTACAAATTCTTCTTTGTTTTTGCTCTGCTGCCAAATGTGCCCAGGTTTCATACTAGGTATTGACCCCTGGAATCCTACTTTCCTTCCCCTTTGTTGTCACTGAGTGCCCTCTGCTCTTACCCACTCATTGCTGGATCCAGGACTGGTTCCTGCCCTATTCATGGGGTTCATTACTTTTTTTGTAAGAACCCAGTTCAAAGAACTCATATTGATACATTCTGACCATGCTAATTATTAGAATAAAAACAATTTAATTTATTGGTGCTTTGCTAAGCCCTTGTATTTGCTATCTCATTTAAAACTCATAGCAATCCCAGAGGTAAATTGTTTTTTAATTTCTTTTACAGAGCTGGAGAGTAAATCTCCCAGAAGTTAAGTAATCTGCCCAGGTCTCAGATTTTTAAATTAGTGGGATGAGGTGTCATCTTCAGCTGTCTGACTTCAGAGCCTGTTTTTTAACCTCAGAAAATCACTCCTGCTGACATCTGTGGACACTGCCCACCTGGGGACAGAGGCTGTGGCCAACCTGTGGGCCCCTGCTAGGCCTTCTGCCTCCCTTTAGAAAGCTGAGGTTGATTTGTCTGAATCAGGGAAATACATATTACCTGAAAGATACCAGTTTATTTTGGCATTTTAACTCCAAGAAGACGAAGGCAATGATTTATTCTCTTCTGTGTCTCCAGTTTCCAGAACCAGGGGCTGACACACAGTGGATGCCCAGCAGAGAGTTGTTGAATGATTGCTGAATGAATCCCATGGAGCTTACCACACCCCTCAGACCCCACCCTCTCAGTGTTGGCCCAGCTGCAGGTCCACATTCAGGCAGATAGCCAGGCCTGCTGCTTGGCCTCTTGGAAGCTCTGTTTCTCCCTTTATGTTGCTGGAAGAAGTCTCTGCTTTCCCTCCCCACGCCTTCAAAACCTCTGGAACTGTGAATGGAAACCAAATCAGCCTCATAATTTGTATTCATCTGTAGGGACCCAGGTGATTCAGAGAGGGCTTGAACTGTGCGTGTGGCACATGGCCCCCTCCACCCAGCTGCCTTTACCTAAAATATTAACTGTTATTGATGGAGTCCCTCCTGGGATGCTGGACCTAAGGCTTTATTACATTATTTCATTCAGTCCTTAAAAAAAAAGTTAGGGAATAGATGTGTGTATCCTTTGGGGACAGGTGAAGAAATTGAAGCTCAGAAAGATGAATTCACTTGGCCAAAGTCACACTGTCAGTGGCACAATTGGGTGTTGAATCCAGATATTTGATTCCAAAGGTAGTTCTCTTATCCACTAATCAGAAGTTGGATACATCATCAGTGGGTTTGCCCTGGAAAGGACTCCTGTATCCAGAAGACAGGGATGGAGACAGGGGGAGAGACGTCCCACCCTGACATGGGCTCATGTTACTCTCTGCAATCAGACCTGAGAAAGCACCTGGCTCTGCCTGTGGCAGCTTTAGCTGCTCACCTCTCCCACTCCCCCAGGCGTCCCCTGGGGTAGCTCATATTTCTCTCTGAAATTCTTGGAATATTTTATGATTCATCCTTGGAGCATGACCTTCTTAACTCTTTTCCCATGGAGGAATTTCTTCTTCCTTAGCTGCAGGGCTGCGTGGAAATGCACAGAACTTACATGAACAAGAAAGAGGGACACCCTTTGGTGCTTCATCTCCTGTTCCTCCCATAAGCATAACTTATTGGAGTCTCATCATCCTTTATTAGCTTGTTTTAGAGACCATCAAGCCTGGACAGGACCAGAAGGGACCTCATCTTCCAGAGAAGGGACTTGGCCAAGGGGATAGACAGAGATAAGAGCTCAGGACTTATACTTGGAGTCCTAAGCTCTTTGCATTCCAAGTTCATAAATTTGTGATTCCTGACATAGTACAGTGTACTAACAAGTTCAAGACAAACCAAAATTTTCAGTTTGGTCAATGGCCTCCATGTTTTCAATTAATATGTTCCCTGTTCCTGCCCTGCAAATAGGTTCACCTTTACCATTTTTCTAGATTCCACATATATATATGTTAATATATTGTCAACTAATATTTTCCTAAATCTCTTTCAAGGGCAGAACAACTGAACTGAGTGAGCTGTGGATGACCAATAAACAAGTGAAATTCCACAGGAGAAAATTCTTGCAGAACTAATATATGCTGCGAAAGGAAAGTGTTAGTTGCTCAGTTATGTCCTACTCTTTGTGACTCCATAGGCTGTAGCCAGCCAGGCTCCTCTGTCCATGGAGTTCTCCAGGAAAGAATACTAGAATAGATTTCCATTTCCTTCTTCGGGAGTTTTTCCTGACCCAGGGGTTGAATCTGGGTATCCCTCATTGCAGGCAGATTCTTTACTATTTGAGCCACCAGGGAAGCCCATATACTGCCAAAGATAATTACAAGTATTTTCTTCTATGGTGCTCCTGATAACCCTGTGAGAGAGACATTGTTATCTCCATATAGATATAGATATATGTTCATATAGATATATGTTCATATAGGTAAAGAACTAAGACTCAGAGAAAGTAATTAATTTGCTTAAGATCTCCCAGCTTGTAACAGAGCCAGGATCCAAACCCAGATCAACTTCACTACAAAGCTTGAGGTCTTTTCACAACCTATTGTTTCCAGAAATAATTTGGGTTTTACAAAAAGTTGAATTTCTCCAGAAGTGAAAAGACTCTTTGATCAGCAGCCTGGGGAGGGATTTGCAATTTCTCAGGAGGAAGGGGGGGGACGGTGATAGAAGAGGTTACACCCCACTCCATTCCCCATGCGCCACCCCTCTGACATCATGTGCATGCAGCTCATTTCTGGAAGGCCCTGCCTAGCGAGGCTCCACCCAGGTGGCCCAACACCATGGAAAGGAGCCCATCCTCTGAGCCAGGGGTGTCAGTCCTTGCTCCCAAGGCACAGGAGGAAGCCAGAGGCTGCGTGAGTTTCAGGCCAGACATCAGAGCCTAGGACCCAGAGGTTGGAGGCATCCAAGAAATTCCAGTAGTTCCATTTCAGTGACTTAAGATCCTAGTTCTGTGGAATATTCCTCAAATGGCTCTCAGTAGCAGTCAGAATAAAGTTTGAAGTCTCATCTGGGCATACGAGACCCTTCATGACCTAGTTCTTACCCTTAGCACCTATCTCCTTCTTGCTTATACCTTTTCTCTAACCGCACAAACCACCACCACTGTTCCATGCCCTGATTCTTCTCCTACTCCCTACAACACATATTACTTCTTTGTTTGGATAATTCCAGCCTTTCTTTCAAAACTCAGCTTTCAGCCATAATACCTCTTCTGGGAATTCTTCTTGAAAGTCCAAGTCTGGGTGCAATGGCCCTTCTTATCAGTACGACTCTCCTCCATCACATTGCTCTGTTTCATGTCTGCCATCTCCCTTAGAATGTGAGGTACTCCAGAGCAAGGGCTGTATCTTAATCTGTGTTGGTGTGCCCAGCACTTAAGAAAGGTTGATCCTCATTTGAACAAAATGTCAAAAAGAGCTTGTGGGTATTTCTCATCATCAAAATGAAAATGATGCTTTTTACTTCTGAGCACATGTAAAGATGATCTGAAATGTTTGTTTTCTCACTTTGCCATCTCCCGTGCCAGAGTCCAGCTGACATACACATATGGGATCCAGGGACTTTGTTCTTCTGTTTTCTATTCCCTTCTTTTACTACGCTTGCTTTGTGTCTATATGTCTCCTCCCCTGCCCAGAATCTCAGGTTCAATCCAAAGGGCAACAGTAAATCTATAAAGCTTTAGGATCTTTCAGTTCTTCTGAGTGGAATAGCAGCATTCAAAGCCAAACCAGCATTTTGATTCCTAATATTGACCAACTTTCTTAGTAAACCTTCAATGTATTTTTGTGCTGACACAACCATTTTATCTTCATTCTGTCTTACTAACATCACTTCTTGCAAAGGATTTGTGGCAGGAGAAAGAAGGAAGTGAGGGGGAAGTCAAATGCTAAGTTTTATGGAAAGATTTCATATAGAAAAAGATGGGCAGAGGGTTGGATGGTTGAACAAATGAAGGGCAGGATGTATAGATGAGTAAATAAGTGAAGTGCCCTGGTTTGGCCATGGCCAAACATGGCCATGGTTCTGCAATCCTAACCTTTCTTGTGCTTGCCCCCCTGTATGGTCACTGTCTTGAATCCCAGGGCCCTAAGCAGAAATACTGATTTGGATTCAATTATTGCAAAATCCTACCTGAGACTGATCACTGTAACTGTCTTCCTCGTACCTCCTAAGCTTCTAACTTCCTGGTATCTCCATATCCATAGACCCATGTACTTGTCAATGTAATCCTCTTCTTATCAAGGAAGTCACAGAGTAGCCAGACTCATCAACAGTTATTTATGAAGAATCTACTAAGTCCCAAGCCCTGTTATTGGCTTTTTAAGTAGACTATAACCTGCTGCTGCACCACAGTCTCTCATGGTCTAATTGTTCCACACGCCAGCTTGACCCCCCTCCTAGAATTTGTAGGTATACCTGTGTACCCCAAAAGTTGTTGTTCTTTAGTCACTAAGTCATGTCCGACTCTCTGCAACCCCATGAACCATAGCTCCTCTGCCCATGGAGATTTCCAAGCAAGAATACTGGCGTGGGTTGCCGTTTCCTTCTCCAGTGGATCTTCCCGACTCTCAGTTTCAAATGCCTTTTGCTCTCCCTTGAGACAAAGTCCTTCAGCATTCAGTGTCACCTCACCCTAGAAGTCTTCCCTGAGCTGCTCTACGCGAGTGATGGGCCCACTCATCGTGACAGACACAGAGATGAACCACATGGCTCACAGAACCCTCTGCACCCTGGCTTGGCCCTGCCTCTCACTACATGGTCTCTCTGCATTCTCTTGCCACCTGCCCCTACCCCACCCCCAGTCCCATCCTCACTGGGCTTAGTGTCTCAGTTCAGTTCAGTTCAGTCACTCAGTCGTGTCAGACTCTTTGTGACCCCATGAACTGCAGCACGCCAGGCTTTCCTGTCTATCACCAACCCACAGAGCTTACTCAAACTCATGTCCATTGAGTCGGTGGTACCATCCAACCATCTCATCCTCTGTCGTCCCCTTTTCCTCCCACCTTCAGTCTTTCCCAGCATCAGGGTCTTTTCGAACGAGTTAGTTCTTTGCATCAGGTGGCCAAATTATTGGAGTTTCAGCTTCAGTATCAGTCCTTCCAATGAATATTCAGGACTGATTTCCTTTAGGATGGACTGGTTGGATCTCCTTGCAGTCCAAGGGACTCTCAAGAGTCTTCTCCAACACCACAGTTCAAAAGCATCAATTCTTCAGTGCTCAGCTTTCCTTATAGCCCAACTCTCACATCTATACATGACTACTGGAAAAACCATAGCTTTGACTAGATGGACCTTTGTTGGCAAAGTTATGTCTCTGCTTTTTAATATGCTGTTTAGGTTGGTCGTAGTTTTTCTTCCAAGGAGCAAACGCCTTTTAATTCCATGGCTGCAGTCACCTTCTTCAGTGAGTTTGGAGCCCCCAAAAATAAAGTCTGTCACTGTTTCCATTGTTTCCCCCATCTATTTGCCATGCAGTGGTGGGACCCGATACCATGATCTTAGTTTTCTGAATGTTGAGTTTTAAGCCAACTTTTTCACTCTCCTCTTGCACTTTCATCAAAATGTTCTTTAGTTCCTCTTCACTTTCTGCCATAAGGGTGGTATCATCTGCATATCTGAGGTTATTGATATTTCTCCCAGCAATCGATTCCAGGTTGTGCTTCATCCAGACCAGCATTTCACATGATGTACTCTGTGTATAAGTTAAATAAGCTGGGTGATGATATACAACCTTGACATATTCCTTTCCAATTTGGAACCAGTCTGTGGTTCCATGTCCAATTCTAACTTGTTTCTTGACCTGCATATAGATTTCTCAGGAGGCAGGGAAGGTTGTCTGGTATTCCCATGTCTTTAAGAATTTTCCACAGTTTGTTGTGATCCACACAGTCAAAGGCTTTGGCATAGTCAATAAAGCAGCAGTAGATGTTTTTCTGGAACTCGCTCACTTTTTTGATAATCCAACGGATGTTGGCAATTTGATCTCTGGTTCCTCTGTCTTTTCTAAATCCAGCTTGAACATCTGGAAGTTCATGGTTCATGTATTGTTGAAGTCTGTCTTGGAGAATTTTGAGCATTACTTTGCTAGTGTGTGAGATGAGTGCAATTGTGCGGTAGTTCGAGCATTCTTTGGCATTGCCTTTCTTTGGGATTGGAATGAAAACTGACCTTTTCCAGTCCTGTGACCACTGCTGAGTTTTCCAAATTTGCTGACATATTGAGTGCAGCACTTTCACAGCATCATCTTTTAGGATTTGAAATAGCTCAACTGGAATTCCATCACCTCCACTAGCTTTATTCATAGTGATGCTTCCTAAGACCCACTTGACTTTGCATTCTAGGATGTCTGGCTCTAGGTGAGTGATCACACCATCATGTGTGTGATCTTCATAGAACTGTTTGGCTTCAGCTTCTTCAGCATTACTGGTCAGAGCATAGACTTGGATTACTGTGACACTAAATGATTTGCCTTGGAAACAAACAGAGATCATTCTGTCATTTTTGAGATTGCATCCAAGTACTGCATTTCAGACTCTTTTGTTGACTATGATGGCTACTACACTTCTTCTAAGGGATTCTTGCTCACAGTAGTAGATATAATGGTCACCTGAGTTAAATTCACCCATTTCAGTCCATTTTAGTTTGGTGATTCCTAAAATGTCGATTGAGAGTCCCTTGGACTGCAAGGAGATCCAACCAGTCCATCCTAAAGGAGATCAGTCCTGGGTGTTCATTGGAAGGACTGATTTTGAAGCTGAAACTCCAATACTTTGGCCACCTGATGCGAAGAGCTGACTCATTGGAAAAGATCCTGATGCTGGGAAAGATTGAGGTCAGGAGGAGAAGGGGATGGCAGAGGATGAGATGGTTGGATGGCAGCATCGACTCGATGGACATGGGTTTGGATGGACTCCGGGAGTTGGTGATGGACAGGGAGGCCTGGCGTGCTGCAATTCATGGGGTTGCAGAGTCGGACACGACTGAGCGACTGAACTGAACTGAAAATGTCGATGTTCACTCTTGACATCTCCTATTTGACCACTTCCAGTATGTCTTGATTCATGGACCTAACATTTCAGATTCCTATGCCTTATTTCTCTTTACAGCATCGGACCATACTTCCATCACCAGTCACATCCGCAACTGGGTGTTGTTTTTGCTTTGGCTCCGTCTCTTCATTTTTTCTGGAGTTATTTCTCTGCTGATCTCTAGTAGCATATTGGGCACCTACCAACCTGAGGAGTTCATCTTTCAGTGTCCTATCTTTTTGCCTTTTCATAGTGTTCATGGGGTTCTCAAGGCAAGAATACCGAAGTGGTTTGCCATTCCCTTCTCCAGTGGACCACATTTAGTCAGAACTCTCCACCATGACCCATCCATCTTTGGTGGCCCCACACGGCATGGCTCCTAGTTTCTTTGAGTTAAACAAGGCTGTGGTCCATGTGATCAGATTGGTTAGTTTTCTGTGATTGTGGTTTTTATTCTGTCTACCTTCTGATGAAGGATAAGAGACTTATGGAAGCTTCTTGATGGGAGAAACTAACTGAGGGGGAAACTGGGTCTTGTTCTGATAGGTGGGGCCATGCTCAGTAAAACTTTGATCTAGTTTTCTCTTGATGGGGGGCGGGGCTGTGTTCCCTCCCTGTTATTTGACCTGAGGCCAAACTATGGTGGAGGTAATGAAGATATTGGTGACCTCCTTCAACAGGTCCCATGCACGCACTGCTGCACTCAGTGCCCCCAACCCTGCAGCCGGCCACCACCAGCCTATGCCTCTGCTAGAGACTCCTGGACACTCACAGGCAAGCCTGAGTCAGTCTCTTGTGGGAACACTGCTCCTTTCTCCCGGGTCCTGGTGCATACAAGGTGATGTTTGTGCCCTCCAAGAGTCTGTTTCCCCAGTCCTGTGTAAGTTCTGGTGGCTCTGTGGTGGGGTTAATGACGACCTCCACCAAGACGGCTTATGCCATACCCAGGTCTGCTGCACCCAGAGCCCCTGTCCTGCAGTAGTCCACTTCTGACCCGTACCTCCACTGGAGACATTCAAGGACAGTTCAGTCTCAGTCTCTGTGGGGTCTCTGGGTTCTGGTGTGCACAGGTTTGTTTGAGCCCTCTGAGCGTCTCTGGCGGGTATGGGTTTTGATTCTAAACATGATTTTCCCCTCCTAACATTTTTCTGGGGCTTCTCCTTTGCCCTTGGACGTGGGGTATCCCCTCAAAGTCACTCTAGCATTTACTGTCCTAGCCATATTGAATTACCTGTAAGTCCCTGCAGAAAATGGACTAATTCAGGCTTCTGGATCTTGGTTGCTGCTTACTCTTCCTTGATATTTCTTTCTTTTAAAAATTTTTGGCATCTACTTGGCTAAATTCTACCTTCCCTTCACCAAAAAGCTCTACTTTATTATGTGGAAGAGAAATATTAATTCTTTTCTATTAGACAATAAATCCTTTGAAGGGGAAATCTTTGTCTTCTCCTTTTTGTGCCCCCTTCAGTGCCCAGCACTTGACCTGTAATAGAGCACAATCACTGTTCTGGTTGGAGGAAATGAAGGAAGAAGCAAGGGAGTGAACAGGGTGTGGATCCGACACCAACTAGAGACAGGTAAGGAAACACACAGTTCCAATGCAAAGTGCCAGGTACTTTCACAGCTAAATTCTAAACACACTTAGAGGGAGGAACACCTCCAGTTTGCCTAGGGAAAATAGAGACAAGACAGGGATGATGTCCTGGGGAAGAGGACACTGAAGCTAAGTCTTTTTTTTTTTTTTTTTTAATTGAAGGCAAATTACTTTACAATATTGTGGTGGTTTTTGCCATACCCTGACATGAATCAGCCATGGGTGTACATGTGTCCCACCATCCTGAACACCCCTCCCACCTCCCTCCCCACCCCATCCCTCTGGGTTGTCCCAGAGCACCAGCTCTGATTGCCCTGCATTGAACGTGCCCTGGTCATCTATTTTACATACGGTAATATACATGCTTCAATGCTATTCTCTCATATTGTCCCACTCTCACCTTCTCCCACATAGTCCAGAAGTCTGTCCTTTACATCTGTGTCTGTTTTGCTGTCTGGCACAGAGGGTCATCATTACCGTCTTTCTAAGTTCCATATAGAAGCTGAGTCTTAAAGGAAGATCATGTCTTCATTGTGCACTTTGGCAGGAAGGCGTTGCTCGCTGAGGTATGGGGTATGCTCACCTGTACCAAGACACAACAGAGCTCACGCCCCAGGGAAAGACGTGTCGTGCAGCACAGGGGATCCCAGCAGGTGATGAGCCCACACAGATCACAGGCTCCTGCCTGGAGTTCTGTCCTCAGGAGGAGAGGGCCTCCAGCCCTGAACACTGAACACGAAGTTCCTTAAGAAGATAAAAGAGAATGAGAATGGACCAGGCTTGCTCTCACGGCCACCACTGATGGCTCCAGGATCCTCAACATCTTTTTCAGGATTTACAACTTCCTCTTATATTTTTAACAAATTTGAAAGACCATTTCATTACAGTTACCTGCTTCCCCCCTTAGGATGAAAAATAGCACATACTGATTTTTAATAAAGAAAATACCTTAAAAAATAAGAAAATCTTGTATCACCACATATAAACATAACCATGGTTTGCCTATTGGCAGATTTTATCTTATTTTTCTAAGCACGATATGAAAAAAATATAATTTTGTGTTTCATATTTGTGTCTAATAATATAGCCTGGAGAAGTTTGAATGTTATTTGTTTTGGAAGGACACAATTATGAACCCTTCCTTTCAAGAGAGACTCAGGATACAAAGGCAGATGGAGAGCAAAGCTACTGAAGCCTTATTACCCAGAGACTGGGGCTTCAGCTGCACAGCCAAGTGCTGCCATGAGGCTGCCCTCTGAGTAAGACTGACCCACACAGCAACAGGTACCGATGGGCCGGCCCAGCCGCAGAGACCTGCTAATCCTTACCATACACTTTTGCAGAGAATCTGGGAAAAGGATGGTAGGGGTAACAGGGGACAGACTGTTTCCTAAATAGAGGGGGCCCAGAAAGGCTGAGCTGGGCATGCTCCATGACTGTTCCCAACTTGACAAGAAGGAGAGAAGCTCAAATTCTTCCTTGTATACCTTTGCCTCCTCTCACCGACCCCCTTCTTTTCCTGTGCTGTGCTAAGTCACTTAGGTCATGTCTGACTCTTTGCAACGCTAAGGACTGTAGCCTGCCAGGCTCCTCTGTCCATGGGATTCTCTGGGCAAGAATACTGGAGTGGGTTTGCCATGCCCTTCTCCAGGGGATCTTCCTGACCCAGGGATTGAACTCACATCTCTAACGTCTCCTGTATTGGCAGGCGGATTCTTTACCACTAGTGCCACCTGGCCTTACACATATAAAGCCAGAATAGTAGGTTAGATAGAGCACCTCTTAGATAGGATATCTGCCATTGGAAGTCTTCTCTGATAGGCCCTCATTCGGCTCCTGGGTTACCTGTCCCTGCCATGTGCCTGCAAAGCATCCTAAACTTCCCTGCATCCCTGGTACTGGTCCTCCAGAATTGACCTGTTTATCCATCCTGTGATAAACCATAATGGAAAAGAATATTAAAAAGATGTATACATGTGTAACCAAGTCTCTTTCCTTTATAGCAGAAATTAACACAACATTGTAAATCAAATTTAAAAAAGAAATGACCTGTTGTCTCCTTTCCCTTCCATACTGCAGTGAGTTCCCTGAGGGCAGAGACTCATGGTTTTGCTCACTTTTGGACTCCCAGACTTTCAGGGAAAGCCTGGTACAGTTCCTGAATTGCTGCTTTGAGGCATGCATGAAGGAACATACCCAACCTCTGTTTTATAAAACTGGGTCTCTGAAAGTTCTTGTTTCTTGCTCAGTCTGTCCCTTGGTGTCACCTGTCTGGTGAGGTCACACACTCAGGACAAGTAAGTCCAGTCACTGCAAAGGGGTAGGAGCCTGGATGACCGGGTCAAACCAAATGGTGGAGCACCCCCCTCCCCGCCCCGACCCCAGAAGGTGTGTGTTGGGGGGACGGCGCTGGAATGCACGTGATGTAACCACATTGCTAGGCCTGGTATTAGACCCCTCTAATTTGGTTTTGAAAACATGTGGTTTTGTCCTTGTTCAAATATTGATTTTAAGTAACTTGAGCCTGGCAGAACAGGCCTTTGCCAAAGCCAATGGGGCTGTTTGTTGCCTTAATGACATTTCTGTGTGTTTGCATAACATGGGCCGGCGGTTGAGTTGTCGCTCCCCAGGAAGATTTACGGGACTTTACACTTTGGAAGATATTGAGGCAAACTGTTGATGAAGGCCCAGGGCATAAATCAGACCCACTCGGGCCAACAAAGGACACTTTGGAAACTTGGCCAACCACCCCTCTGGTGTGAGTGAGGGGTTTGGATTAGGTCAGCTGGTTCCAGAGTGTGCTGCCCACAGCCCTTGGATTTCAAGGAACAGTTGGAGGGAGGCAGAGAAGAGGAGCACTTTTGGGTGTGATGAGGAGCAGGCAGGGTTCCATGACCTTCCAGAATTTTGTCAGTTTTGTAATTATGGTTCTTACTAGAGCTCTGCAAGTAACAATAAAAAAAAATTGAAAACCATGGAAGTAGTAGACTCTCAACATGCCTTCCAGACCCTAAACTCTCATACTAAATTGCCCTGGGTCCTAACAGGAAACAGATGGCTGATTTGAATGGAATGATTGAGGACAGTTTAATGAAGGGACTACTAACAAAGGTATGAATGGAATTAAGGGAAACAAACAAGAGTAACCAGGCCTTTAGAGAGAGCAGGAGCTATGCGGTGGCTCCAGCAGAGAGCCACCTAATGGGAAGTGAGGACTTCGGTAAAGGGGCACAACCACTGCCTACCTGTGGTCTCGGAGGAGGGAGCATGGAATACTCTGCTCTCAAATCTCCTGAGGTTGCCTCCCATTGGTTGAACCCAATGGAAACTAGAGGGTTGATGGGGTCCATGGAGGCCATGCTTCTGGGGCCCAGAGAAACTGAAGTGGAAGGGGGATTTGCAAGGGTGAATGGAAACCACCCAGTTTATATCAGGAGTTTTGCAGGCCAGTGCAAGACGGCAGGAGGTAGAGGGCCCTGTGTCTCCTCCACCCTCTGTCCATGGCCAGCCTTCAGCCAGGCATCTCACATCTTCAGCTACCTTGTTTCTGGTTTTGATCAAATAGAGTTTGGTGATTTCTCCACATCTTTTCCTGTGAAACATCATATCTACCTGAACAGGGAAATGCTGGTTAGCAGAGTTTAAAGAGAAAGAGTGAAGGCTATTGACTAAGATCCTGGACCATAAGGTCATAGACAACTAGGTTTCAACATTGGCTCCTGTCTCTTAATAGCTGGGTGACTTTGGGTAAGTTATAGCGTGTCTTAGAGCTTCAGCTTCTCCCCTGTGAAATGGAGACAATTATATTACCTTACAGCTTTGGAGCAGTGACAAAATGAGTTTAAACATGTAATGAGTGTGCTTAGAGTTAAGCACCTGGTTAGGAATCAACTGGCAGCAGTTATTCGAGAGTTCACACACATGTATAACAGTATTAACATTCTCATTTCCTATTAATCTTTGCCTTCTTCTTGCTCTCTGTCTTCATCTTTTTGGATCAAGAATCCAGCAGTTTGGAGGGAGTTCTCTTGGGTTAGCACCAAATGACATTTAATGAGATAGCCTGTAACCCTTGAGCTGAGCAAGTTAACTCTTCAAATTCTGCCCTTGGGGAGGAACATCCTCTCACCTGTCGGAGACTAAGGTTCTTCAGCTCTGCCATTCTTGTCACGACAACAAACTGGCATCTTCAGGGCACACCAGAGTGTCCTGGAGTCCTCACTGAGCATGATAGTTTCCTGCTTTCTCTCTCTTTAGGTGTGAGAGGTTCAGCCAGGGCAGGTTGGCCCCCCTGCACCTCTTGGCACATAAAATCCTAGCTCCTATCAAAGCCAAATGGACAGAACCATGGGCACTGGTGACCTAAGGCTTCCTCCTCCTCGTTCTAACAAATGCCACTCCCCTGGGGCCTGCAGAGACAAATAAGCAATTCACATCTCAGCAGCTGGCCCTGGCTGTAAGTCTGCACGATTTACCTTGGCTCTCACTGGCATTGTGAATGAGGTCATAGAGGGAGGGGACAATGGAGAAGACCTCTAGGAGGGCAGCAGTAAAACACGCCATCGGGAGGCGGGAGAGGACACTTAAGTCATGGGGTCCTTGGCAGCTGTCTTTGAGAGGTAAATAATTTCAAAAAGTCCTTGACTGGAAGATAAAATGTGTGCTTTTATGCTTACTAAAGGCCATCTCTAGACTCTTCTCTCATTTATTTTTACGAAATCAATTTCCTTAAGGCCCAGGAATATGGTTTGGTAAAACGAACAAGACCTGGGGTAGTGAGAGGAGAGAGAGATTTCCAGCACCATACAGGGGTCTGTGGTGGGCTAGGAAATCTAATCCATGCTTACCTCTCTGGGACTCTCCTCCTCACTCCCCATGTGCCAATTGTACTGGAATATTTCCATCAGTTTTCCTGAGATTTGTACCCTCTGAGTCCTGGAAATCTCTTCTCATCACTCTTCCTTCCATATATTCTTCAAATTTTTATATATCTATGTCATTCTTCAGGGTCCTTCCCTATTTCACTTCTTTTTTTTTTTCTTTTATCCTTTCTGATATCTGAAATGCAGTTGCGATTACTGAGATTTGAGAAGCCATTTTGGACCATGAGGTAAAAGTTAAAGCTGTACATAGCAGAACTGCAAGATAGAAAGAGGGTGAATCCCTGAAGTTGTCATAAAGATGAATACCAATTTTAAATTTCCACCTCTGGATTTATTTTTTCCTAATTGAGGTAAAATTTATGTAACATAATTGGCCATTAACCATTTTAAAGTGTACAATTCAGTGGCATTTAGTATATTTACTAGGTTATGAAATAATCATATCTGTTTAGTTCCAAGATCTATTAATCACCCCCAGAAAGAAACATCATACCCATTATGCAGTCACTGTCCATTCCATCGTTTCCTCAGTTATTAGAAACCATGAGTCTACTTTCAGTCTCTATGGATTTGCCTATTACGGACATCTCATATACATGAAATCATAGTATCTGTGACCATTTGTGTCTGGTTTCTTTCATTTAGCATAATGTTTTTGAGATTCATGCACATCAGATGGATTATGTATCAGTACTCTGTTCCTTTCTATGCATGAATAATAGTTCCTTATGTGTTTATACCACATTTTGTTTCTCTCTTCATCTGTTGATGGACATTTGGGTTATTTCCACTTTTTGACTATAGTGCATAGTGTTCTATGAATGTTTGTGTACAAGCATCTCTAGATTTCTTTTACACAAGATAGGAGTATGGTTCTGCCTATCTAACCCATTTTTGTTTGAGGTTTTGTCATTCTCAACTGGTCATACTTTTAGCTTTTATAATGTGTAATGTGTTCAACTGCTCAGTCATATCTGACTTTTTGTGACCTGCTGGGCTCCTCTGTCCATGGAATTTTCCAGGCAACAATACTGGTGTGGGTTGCCACTTCCTTCTCCAAGGGATCTTTCCAGCCCAGGGATCGAACCCACGTCTCTTACATCTCCTGTATTGGCAGACAAGATCTTTACCATTACACCACCCGGAAAGCTTATATATGGAATCTAGCAATTACAATTTTTAAAAATCTTATTTATTCCTTATTTATCCTGTCTAGAAGTACAGAATATTAAGAAGCAGAAAGATCTGTGTTATCATTTTCTCTCCACCAACATTTCCTGTGTTTCTTTGGACCTCAGCAACTTTATCTATAAAATGGGGATAAACAGGCCCTTGAAAGCAGAGGTCTAAGCCAGATAATCTCTCCCGGTCTCTTGTGTTTAATTCTTCAAAGTGTGTTTTGAAAGGGCTAGAGGTTACAGGAAACTGCATGAAACCCATTAAAATGTCATGTCGTTTTCTTTGGAACACTTTCCCAATTTCATCCCCTTCTATTGTCCTTGAGCTGGATTTTTTGCTTTCATCTCCCTGCCCTGTCACACTTCTAAAGCTGCATTTTTCACAGTCTACCTTAAATTTGTTGTATACATATCTGTTTTCTTTGTAGAACCTATAGTCCTTGAAAAATAAGTCATTTAAATGGAGTCTGCTCTTCCAAACAGAGGAACACGTAAAACCTAAGCACAGAAACAACATATATTCTGGGTGTTTCCCAACTCCTTGTCATTCCCGTGGCCTTCTGATCTCTTGGGCCTTGGTATCTATATTCTGGTATCTCTTCCAGTACTCCTTGATAAAGACATTGTTCTTTCGATGCCAGTCTTGTCCCTCCTCAATTCCATCTGATCATTTGAGCCACAGATACGGCTTAGAGTCATGCCGTACTCTAGGCTGTTGCCTTGGACTGTGAAACTCTCAGTGGCTGAAAGAAAGACCTCAGTTGATCAAAGTTTTTGTTTTGTTTTTGTTTGTTTGTTACCAAGGAACAAAACCTAGAGGCAAAGGGCAATTCTGGTCCTTGTGGTAATCTAGGTTGAAGATGGTGAATAAAACTATTAGGCAGAATTCTTTAGTATAAGTCTAAAGATATGCTTCTAGTTCCTGTTTCTCTCTAAACTGCCTCCCTCTCCCTTCCGCCCCCGAAACAAGTCAATTCTTGGCATACACCAAGGGCATGTTAAATGAATTAAACTTGGAAACTTTAAAAAGTTAATAATAGCTAATATGTATATCATACAAGTACTTATCACATGCTAGGCATAATGAAAATTCCTTTATATGGACCCTCTCAGTTATTACCTGCAAAACTCTATGTGGCAGATACTTTAATTATTTTTATTTTATATCTGAAAACATGGAAGGTTTTTTGACAAGCTAAGTAACTTGCCCCAAATCTCATAGCTAATAAGTAAGGGGACCTTGTTTTCACTCAGGTCATCTGATGTTAGTCTACACACATAACTACTCTTCTATGCCCAAATGAAATTCGGATTTATACAAGTATTTCCATGCATCCCTTTTTCCATTCATTAAGCTTATACTGAGTGTCTCTGCCTAACTACTTGCTTAGGATAAAGAGGTAGCTAAGCGGGACATCTATGCAAAACATAGAAATATGAAGACATTCAACATTATTTCTGGTATACTCTGATAGTCCCTAATCCTCAGCTTCAGTCACAAGGTATTTTTAATTTTGAAATCCTTCTGAAGCCCTCCATATCTCTATTTTTTAAAGGGTTTTAGTTCAGTTCAGTTCAGTCGCTCAGTCGTGTCCGACTCTTTGCGACCCCATGAATTGCAGCATACCAGGCCTCCCTGTCCATCACCAACTCCCGGAGGTTACTAAAATAACGTTTATTTCTTAAAAGTTAGCATGTGCATAGTATGAAACCAAAAATCATAAGCAAAAAACAAAGTCACCCATAATCACAAGCAGTTTACAATTTGATGTGTCCTTCTAGGTCTAATTTTTGTATTTAGACAACTATTCATCCATCTTTATGTAATTAAGTTAATAATAAAGTGGGATTCCCTGGTGGCTCAGCAGTAAAGAATCCACCTGCCAAGCAGGAGATGTGGGTTGGATCCTTGGGTCGGGAAGATCCCTGGAGAAGTAAATGGCAACCCACTCCAGTATTCTTGCCTGGGAAATCCCGTGGACAGAAAAACCTGGTGGGCTACAGTTCGTGAGGTTGCAAAGAGTGAGACATGACTTAGTGACTAAACAAGAACACAATAAGCATGGTAGGCAAACTACTACTTAAATATCTCTTAAGTATAGCTGAATAATAGAACTCTAAGATATCAGGTCCTAATCCCTAAGACCTATAAATGTTACTTTATGTAGCAAAGACATTGTAGATGTAATTAAATTAAAAATTTTGTGATGAGGATATTTTGGGTTATTCAGGTGGGCCCTAAATGCAATCACAAGTGTTCTTGTAAGAAGGAGGCAGAGGGGGATTTGACTACACACAAAAGTTGGTGTCATTTTTGTTCAGTCTCTACATCGTGTCTGACTCTTTGTGACCCCATGGACTACAGCACACTAGGCTCCTCTGTCTTCCACTCTATCATGGAGTTTGCTCAAATTCCTGTCCACTCAACTGGTGATGCTATCTAACCATCTCATCCTCTGCCACCCGCTTCTTTTGCCCTCAATCTTCCCAGCATCGGGAACTTTTCAAATGAATCAGCTCTTTGCATTAGGTGGCCAAAGTAGTGGAGCTTCAGCTTCAGCATCAGTCCTTCCAATAAAAATTCAGGGTGGATTTCCTTTAGGACTGACTGGACTGATCTTGCTGTCCAAGGAATCTCAAGCGTCTTCTCCAGCACCACAGTTCAAAAGCATCAATTCTTCTGTGCTCATCCTTCTTTATGGTCCAACTCTCACATCCATACATGACTACTGGAAAAACCATAGCTTTGACTATGTGCACCTTTGTCAGCAAAGTGATGTCACTGCTTTTTAAGGCAATGTAACCATAGAGGTTGAGACTAGGTTGATGCGGCCACAAGCCAAGGAAGCTAAAAGAGGTAGGAATAGATTTTCCTCTGGAATCCCCAGACAGACATCCCAATTTTGGATTAGTGAAACTGATTTCAGACCTCTGGCCTCCAGAACTATGAGAGAATAAAATTCTTTTGTTTTAAGCCACCCAATTGATGTTAATTTGTTACAAAAGCCACAAGAAACTAATAAGCCAACTTCGCGTACTTTGCTGCTTTGATGACCTCTGAGATCACTAGGCCAGGATGAATATGAAACATACAACATAGAAAATTGTTTCAAACAAGCAGATTAACTTGCCCAGGGTCACATGGCTAGCAGGCAATGGAGCTGGGATTAAAACCTACTACTGATTAACTTCTGAGTTTTGCAAACTACATTATAGTTTTTAACCACCTTTACTTAACTATTTTTTTTTCATTTTCTTTTTCTTTTTTTAATTTTCATGGACACCCAGAGCAGATTTTACTTCTTTTAAAATATTTATGTAGATAGGGAATTTGAGGTTCAGCAAGGTGAAGGGACAGACCTTACATCCCAATGGAGTAGCTGAGTTTGGATCCTGGTTGGGTCTTTGGGTTTCCCTCCCCTGCACCCACCTCCCTTGACTGAATTAGGGGTTCCTGCCATGAGCTTCCTGCAAGCCTGGTTGCAGGCACCCCCAGCTTATCAGTCTGACCTTTGGTTTTTCACAGCAAACCCCTATGTGGAGGAAACTGCCATTAGGCAGTCAAGTCTCTGCCTTGTCCTTATTTAGAATTGCTTTCACTTAAACTGGCTCTGCTCTTGCAAAACATGTTTATTCTGGTTTCCTCTCCCTCCTGGCTGCTTGACTGTTGTGAGCCCAGGGCACAGCAGCTCCAGCTATCAGACCTGGGCCAGGCCAGGCAGGGCCAGGAAGAAAACATGAGACTCCAAAGAGGGGGCACAGGAGGGCTCCATTTCCCTTCCCAAGTTGTGTGCCAGACAGGATAGACACCCTCTCTCTGTGGTGTTTCTGTAGGTCCTGGGGAGAATGGGCCGTTCCACACACACCCCTGCTGAGACTGACCTCAGAGAGTACCAAGAACTGAAGGAGAGACCTTTACTTTCTTGAACTCCTAACAGCTTTAGAGTCCCAATAACACTAACAATAATAAAGATAGTTTGGTACAGCTTTACTTTCTTGAACTCCTAACAGTTTTAGAGTAACAATAACACTAATAATAATAATGATAGTTCTAATAATATAGCAACTTCCTTTTCTTCAGTACTGACTGTCCACCAAGCAAGCTACTAAATATATTATGTAGTTTATTTTGTTTAATCCTCAGGATAACCATATTAGATAGATACTTTTAATAACTTTGTTTAGTAAACAAAGGAAACCTTCCTAGTAAACAAGGAAACTTTAGAGAGGTCAAGGTTATATGGCTAATAAGCCCGAGGAAGTGATTTGAAGCTAAGTACGTCTGTGTCTAGAGTGTGTTCTCTTATGCAACACTCCCCATTAGGGACCCCACTTTGTAGAAGAGGGAGGTTCACAGAGTGGCTTGCCTAAGGTCACACAGTGAGTGCCAGCAGAGCTCATTGTCCAGGATTCCAGAACAGTGTTCTTTCCAATAGGTTACCCCAATGTGAACTGTAATTTTAAAAAGTAGAAAAAGTAATTCAAGATTTCCCACTTGCCATCATTTGAAAGGCTTTTTCTCCCCTCTGTTTATCCCTTTTGAGTTCATTTTCAAGATGTTATTGTCTTTGGGTCAGTACATTTCTTCCATGGGCATATCTGGGTATAATTTTGCAGCGAGAGGAGAAAGCAAGCTATGAAGTTAAAAAGGAGTGAACCTGCCAAGTTCACTGTGACAGCTTTACATGGAGAACATTTTATGAAGCATGTTTCCTGGCATCACAGAAGAGTCTTCCCACTTCTGGGGAGTGTCCTCATTTTACTGTTGAGTAAAGTGAAGTTCAGAGACAGTATGTCATGTATCCCCTGCAAATAGCCAGTAAAGGAGTAGAGCTGGTCCCCTGAGTCTTCTGCCTGCCTGGTGACAGGGAACAGAAACACTGCACACACGCTGGGTTTCTCCCAGGCCAGAGAGTCCCCTTCCCAGCCATCATTCCACTTTGTTATCTTTTGGAAATCAGAGTGTGTTGGCTATTTGGCTCTTGCTCTGGAGAGTGGAGAAGGAAACAGAGAAGGAAAGCTTCTCAAGTGAGTTTTCTTCATTGTAGGGGAGAAGATGACAATTTGAGAAGAAAGCAACCCAAAAAGCAATACAATAATTCTTTTACTCTCAAGTCACTCTCTCATGGGATCTAGAACACATATTTTCAAAGAACTTTTTAAAAACATGTGCCATGCACAAAAGGGTTTAGCTCTCTTCCAGGTGTCTGGCCCCTTGTTGAGTTCTGATGCAAATGTCAACATCTGCATGGAGAGTGTTGTCAACAATTAAAGGGGGTGGGTGAGTGGATGGGTCCGGGGTCCTACCCTGTCCAGCAGATTCGGCAGTGAAGATTCCTTTAGGGGTCAGCCATTCTGTCCTTTGGATATATCTGGTTTCCCTTCATTTGCCCCATGGTTTTTGTCTTACCCTTGTTCTGATTATCTTCTGTTTATGGTGCTCTTCCAGGAATCTCACAGTTTTCAATGAGGTTTGTGGTTGGCCTTTTAAAAGGTGACATGACACCAGTTTAATGAGGATGAAAGAGCCATACTCACAATCTTCTTATTCCCTCTAATTTTTCTGCCTCATAGCAAACAGTGTGATCAGCATACTCTCCCCAGAGTAGGAAGGGAAGCCATGGGCATTTTGCTAAAAGTAAGGTTTGATTTTCTCATCTATGTAATAGACGTGATAATCTTGGCCTTTCCTGTTTCATGTGGTATCAAAGATCAAAGAAACATGGAAACTTTAAAAATGCTAAAGTGCTAGAAAAGGTGATAAATTACTGAGCAGACTATGATTTGGAGAGTGGCCTCCCCTTAGTGGGAAAACAGTCCTAAGTAATCATTAATTTAGCAAATGTTGCTACCCAGAATCTTCTCTCTGCTTCTTAGAGTAGAATACCAAGGATGAATATGTGGGCAGTGAGGGTGGGAGTGATGAGTAGTAGGGTGCTTCCAAGGTTGAATCAAAGATGATTTTAAAGTCTCAGAGATGGCATTTGCTAGCTATTTGTGCTAAGCAAAGCACGTACTCTTTTCCAGGTCCAGTTTCCTGACCTGTAAAATGGGACTACAATGCCTACCTCCCAGAGTACCAACATGATTGCCAAATACTGAACACTTGGTTTGTATCAGCTATTTGATTAATGACTTCAGCACTCATAATGTCTTGGAAACCCATGCTTCATTAGACTGTTTTTAGAGTTAAGAGAATCTGAAGCTCAGAGGAGATCAGCAATTCACCTAGAATCATAAAGTGAGTAGAAGAGGTAGAATTCTAACACAGATCTAAATATTCCAAAATCTGGTAAATTCTCACTGCCTCACTTTGCTTTTGAGGGAATATGTGGCAATGCTTTAAAATCAGTCAAATGATGTGGAGAGCCACTTGCTTCATGAAGAAACACTTACTTAGGATCTGTTTTGTCAAGAACCTGGGATGCAGTCTAGGGACAGAAGCCATGGGTTTAGTATTTCCTTCCTTTGGGCATCATTTTTCCTGTAGGTCAAATTAAAGAGGAATCTCTTAGATCCTCTTTAAAGTGCCATTTTGCCTAGCTCTGACTTTGTAAAAGTATGTACCAAAAGGACTTTGGAAAAGTAATGAGACACAGTAAATATGGGGAGGAGAGAACAGATGTTCATCCAAGTCTGTGATATGCCATGTATGTATATGTCATATACTGTGTGTTTGTGAGTCTCCAAATGTGGCTGCCCCCAAAACTCCCCTCTCTGTACCTGCATTCTGCTCTTCACATGAAGAGCTGAATTCCAGTTTCATCTTCCCCTTGAAACTAGTCTGGCTTTAGTGACTTACTTGGCCAACAGAATCTGCAGAAATGATGATCTGGGACTGCCAGGACAAGGGCGCAAGAAGCTTTGTTAGTGCTGGTTCTGGGAATGCTCCTTCTTGGAACCCAGCCCTGTTGCTGTGCTGTTGTTGTATGTTTCTGTTCCCTGCCACGTGGAAAGTCCGTCTTAGGTGTTTCAATCAACAGAAGCTTAGCTGAGCTCCCAGGTGACATCAACTGTCAGCCGTATGAGTGCCCCATCTTGGGTATCTAGTCCAGTTGAACCTTCAGATGACTTTGGCCCCAGCAAATATCTGAGTACAATTCATGAGAGGCAGTAAGCAAAAACTGCTTGGCCAAATCCAGGCAACTAAGAGAACTGTGAGAGACTGTTCTAAATTGTTGTTTGAAGCTACTAAATTTGGGGTGGTTTGACAGGCAGCAGTAGATAACTGAAACACATGATTTAATTGCCACAATAAGACTTGTGATTTTAGTCCTTTTTATAGGGAGGACATCTGAAGTTCAAAGAGATTAAATTAATTGTTTAAGGTCATCTGGAATGTGGCAAACCTTTGTTCAGAAAGGAAATCTATTTGATTTTAAATCCTGCATTTTAAACTTCATTATCAAAGGACTTTTTTTTTCCCTTTAGCCATTTATTTACAAAACCATTAAGTTGAAGTAAAAGCTGAACCTAGATACTGCTATATATATATAATAAGATTTGGGGGAAATTATAAAATAATAACTCTAATTTTCCTTTATTGGCTAATAATTATATTTTAATGACATGTGTTTATGGCTTATAAAACCAGGATTATTCTTCCCACACTTGCAGTGAAAGTTTGGCCAAATTTTTGGTCCAAATCTTTGTGAAATATCTACACATGAGTCAAAGTGTATGGGATCCCTTTGTCTCTCCCAAGTTTTCTCGGCCCTGTCTCCAACTGTGCAGATATGTCTGCCACCTACCACCTCTATTGCCTTGAGAACCTGGCCCTTTATTCAAAGCTCACTCAGAAGATGATAAGTGAATGTTGATTCTGGAAAGGCACCATGCTTGGTCCTGGGGACTTGGGATCTGGGATTGAGATTACAGACAGACAGACAGACAGACAAAGAATCACACATCCATAACCCAGAGTCAGAATGGGGTGGAGAGGCGCTTGAGAGGTTTGTGAGCCCTTCATTCCCCTCTGCTCACGTTCAGCATACACTGAGCTACTTTTAAGTCCCGAACGTGCTGTCCTATTTCTCAGCCCTGGCTTTATTCATGCTGTTTTTTCCTGCCCTTCTTCACCTCACAAGCCTCTATGAAGTTTTATTACCTCGACTGGCAAACTTAGCAAATGGCTATGCAATTGTCTGCTACTCTGTGTATCTCCCCTTTTAACTGCATTTCTTCAAAGCAGGGATTGTCTTTTTTTTTTTCCATTTTGTTTTCCCTGCCTTTTAAAAAAGAGATCAAATTAATAACATCTAATGACCGCCACTAAAAACAATAAAACTAGATTAATGAATACAGACACTTTTCAATCAGTGTCACCCATAACACTCTTCTGCACTTTGTTTTGGTTGTTTGGTTTGAAAGACCCAAATTGCTTTGGTGAGAAGTTTCCAATCCTGTATTTAAAGAGTGAGCTTTCTAATTTCAGGGGCATGGGGTTCATAGAGGGGACAGGCAAATTCTCATTCAAATGTCCACAAAGACAAATTAACTTGGCAGCATGTGACATCATTACTTAACAACAATGCAGTCAAAGAAATACACAAGGTAAGTATAGATTGTGTTCCAGATTAAAGAGGTTGAAAAGAGAGTGATGTTTCAGAGAGTAACTGGAACACAGAGAGGAAAGGGGGATTTGAGGTAGGAGCTGGGGAAAGCCCCTTTGGAAAATGGCAAGTTTGAGTAGATAACTAAGAGTGAGAATAATCCAGGTATGCAGACAGCAGAAGGAAGAACATTCTGAAGAGTACAAAAGCCCCTGAGCAGAAAGAAGCCTGGGAATGATCCTGAACATTCCTTTTAGGAAACCACACCAGGGCCTTCAGATAAACCTAGATATTCCCAGTGACCCCATGTAGATGCCTGACCTCTTTTCTCAAACACAGTGTCACTTGAGCAAACTTGGGACGCACTGGACCCATTTGATAGCTGAGGAGTAGGATGGAAATATGACAAGTGGTTACTGACAGGCCATAATGAGGTCCCAGCAACAGTCTGGCTTCAAGTCCAAGAGTCCTAACCAGAGCTTCACACCACTCTGCAGCAAGAAGGTAGAGTCGTTCCTAAAACCCAACCTTCTTCCACCAGAAACCGGGGACTTGGTGCCAGGGCAGAATTTATGACCTAGTAACTGAGGACAGAAATAATTGGTTGCATTAGTGCCTGGCAGTCCCAGACTGGGCTCCACTCCGGAGGGGCAGCATGGATTGAAATAGCTGAGGAAAGTTTACTTTTCTCAGCCCAGGTGCTCTACTGTGGCCAACGTAGCCCTAATGAGCTCTGCATATTCAGGACACAAATAATTGATGGTCCAATTTAAAGTGTGCAGAGGCCACATTTCTTTCCAGGCTCTGAAGGAAAAACACCAGCTGAGGAAGAATGAAGAACTGCCTGTTCTAAGTTATTTTCCTTCTGTGGTCATTCAATCCCCGCGAAGACTGTGCCTACCCAATCAAGGGCCTGGAGAAAGCAGGCAATTACCCAGAGAAGTCAAGCAAAAAGGAAAGGACAAAGGGAAATCATGCACTGGGGATGAGGGGCTGGGCGACATGCTAGAATGAGTACAGCCTTTAACATAGCCTGCTGTGCACCAAAGCTTGAGTTAAGGTCTTGGACTTTGGGGTCGGATAGGTCTAGATTTGAAAATGAATTCAACTACCTTTAAATGGGTGATCTAAGCAAGATTTAACTGCTTGGTGCCTTGGTTTACTCATTTGCTAAGTGGGGATGAACAGACTTTGGGGCAATCGGACTTGGATTTACATCCCATCTCTACCACTGACTATGTCATAAAGGGCCAGTTACTCAAACTCACATGTTAATTTCTTTATTTCTAAAGAGAAAGTGAGTAAGTAGTTAATTATGAGTTCTTCTGGGAGGACTTCTTGAGATGAGACATAAAATGAATGTTCACGGCCCTCAGCAGGATCATTGTGAATTTGTTCCTTAATCTCTAGAACAGTGGTTCTGAAAGTGTGGTCCCTAGACCAGCAGCGTTAGCCTCACCTGGGGACTTATTAGAAATAATCCAGACCCAGTAAATCAGAAACTTTGGGGGTAGACCCAGCATGCTGTGATTTATCAAGTGTCACAGAAGATTCTGGTACATGCTCAAGTCTGAGAATCTCTTCTCTCCATGGTAATCCAGAACACACCTGAGACATGGCAGTTCTGCAGCTGTCTCATACTTTTAAGTGCTGTAATCTTTCCAAATGAGCTCTTTGTTCATTCCTTTCTGCCCTCAAAATAGGGAAGAAATACTTTATCACCCAGGATAAAGTACTCATCTCATATGAGGTAACATATGCTATAAGTATACTAGATTCCAGGGATGCTGATAACAGCATCACATGGATTTCACGTGGATTTGTTTCACATGGATTGTTGCAGTTTGTCTCTTTAATCACCCTCTGTGGTAGCTGTTTTGGGTTTCCCCAGTGGCTGAGCAGTAACAGATCCACCTGCAATGTAGGAGATGCAGGTTCAATCCCTGGGTCAGAAAGATCCCTGGAGAAGAAAATGGCAACCCACTCCAGTGTTCTTCCATTGGGAAATCCCATGGACAGAGGAGCCTGGTGGGCTACAGTCCATGGGGTCCCGGAAGAGTAGGGCATGACGTGGTAAATATTATCTTTGTTTTATAGACAAAGAACTGAAGTTCTGTGAGGTGGAGAAAATTGCCCAAAGATTTACAGTTAGGAAGTAGTGAAGTCAGGAGTCAAACCTCAATACTCTATGTCTAGAGCCATCATACTGCCGTTTTATACCAATATGAGGAGCCTGGGTACATGGAGGCTGGTAGTCCTGTGGGATCAATCTTAACCCCTCTGGGCCTCCATTTTTTCATCATGTAGAGGGGTCAATAGGGGATCCCTTACTGAGGCTTGAAGGATTCGAGGAGCTTGAAATATGGTTCATCATACCCCATGCTTCTCTCTAGTCCCCGCTGCAACTTATAAAATGTCTTTGGGGAGAAGATATTATTTTTCTTTTCCTTTTTTTCTTAAAGTATAATTGCTTTGGAATGCTGTGTTAGTTCCTGGTATACAGCAAAGAGATACATATATGTTCTTTTTCATACTGTTTTCCATAATGGTTTAGTACAAGATATTGAATATAGTTCCCTGTGCTATACAGTAGGAGCTTGTTGTTTGTTCTATATATGAGTGTAATATATAAGTGCAAGTCCCAAACTCCCAATCCAGCCCTCCCCCACCCCCACCCCCTTATCAACCAAAAGCTTGTTCTCTGTCTGTGAGTTAGTTACTGTTTCGTAGGTAAGTTCATTTGTGTCATATTTGAGATTCCATATATAAGTGATATCATATGGCATTCGAATTTCTCTATCTGACTTACTTTGTTTAGTATGATAATCTCTAGATCCATCCATGTTGCTACAAATTACATTATTTCATTTTTTCTTTTGGGGGCAGCTCAGTGATTTTTCATTATATATATATATGGACCACATCTTCTTTATCCAGTAATCTGTTGATGGACATTTAGGTTGTTCCCATGTTTCGGCTATTGTGAAAAGAGCTGCTAGAGTTTTGTCCAGATACACGCCCAGAAGTGTCATTGCTGGATCTTATAGCAAGTCAATTTTTAGTTTTTTGAGGAATCAAAAACAGAAATATAGGTATTTCTCATCTGAAATATAGGTATTCTGTGTCTATAAATACATAACTGCCTACCTATTATGTACCACATATTGAATTTAAGAACAATTTAACAAATAAATGCCCTTTCTCCTTTGCTACCAGTTATCTGATAGACATTCAATCTGGGTGAACATTTTCTTAGACACACCATAGTTCCTGTGAATCTGTGTGTATGCACTTAACAGAATAATCCACAACACCCCATAATATGAAGAGACCTATAGGAGGAAAGAGGGAACAGGAAAGAAAAACCTGAACTAATCTCTCTATAGGCAACTAGTGGAAATTTTGTGGTTATTTAGGGCACTTGATTACTGTGGAAAGAACCTAGTCTCTGGGGTAACAAGCCTCACACAAACTGATCTCCATTTTGAACCCGTTTGACAGGGAGCAGAGTGTTTCAGGTGCAGATTCTAGAAGACTTAAAAGCAGGTCTGTTTTTAAGCACACTGCATATTGAACTTTCTCCACTGTGGGAGGCAGGCCAAGTAGTGACTTTTGAAGCTTTTAAAGGCTCACTGGCCCTTCAAAAAATGGCTGTTGTGGACATATGGTTTTAGAAGTTTTTTAAAAAGCCTTGTGAGCTTATTTTTAGAGCAAACCTTAACCTTGTAAAACTTCTTAAAGGAGCCACAGAGGGTCCAATCACTAAAGCCCCCAGGCAGCTGCTCCCAAGGTTTCCAACATAGCTTCTCCCTGTGCTTGATGTGAGTACCAGGCTGCCAGAGGAACCTGGAGTTAGCTGCCTCTTGAGAGGGTTGTGTCCTTGGAGCCAGGAGACCTGAGACCTGGGCCATAGGTGAGTCATGCAAGGAGGCAGGGTTTTCTCCCAGTGAGTGGGGACCCTAGACACAGACTCATAGAATCTCAGAGACTCCCCTGAAAGAAAAGAACCTTAAAAGTCATCCAGTCAACTCTGATCTGATGCTCAAACCTCCCCTGAAACACATTTATAAAAAGATGGTTCCACGTCTGTGTGCATACCTCCAGCTGCAAGATCATTGTCTGAACACTTATTATTTGACACATTTGTGACTGAGCACACATTACTTCCCTGGCACTGTGCAAAGTGCTAGGGACGCAACAGTGAGTAAAACATTAGTCTCAATACAGACTAAACATTGGTCAGAAAGTGATCAAGTGATTACTTCCATCCATAATTGCAAGTGAAAAGTATCATTCAGAAAAAACTCAAGGATTCATAACTGCTTCTGGCCAGACCTGATGTGGTCTGAGGGATCAGGGAAAGTTTGATGAAGAAGCAACCTTTGAACCAGGACCCCATGAGTGAATGTTAACAAAGCAAAGGAGGTTGGAGGAGGGCATAGAGAGCCAGGGAATGTTAACAAAGCAAAGGAGGTTGGAGGAGGGCATAGAGAGCCATCTCTGAGAGGCTTTTAGGCAGCTGGGAATGCAGTATTTTAGAGGAAATGAAAACAGTCCAGGTATAGATGGTAAAGAATCTGCCTGGATACCTGGGTTCAGTCCTCGGGTTGGGCAGATCCCCTGGAGAAGGGAATGGCAACCCACTCCAGTATTCTCGCCTGGAGAATCTCCATGGACAGAGGAGCCTGGTGGGCTACAGTCCATGGAGTCACAAAGAGTCGGACTCGACTGAGTGACTAACACTACTACTACTATATAACATAAAGGGGAAAGACCTGGTTTGAGGCTGGGGACATGCAGTGTGTGGGGCATGCTTGGCCTTGCTGTCATGTTGAGGATTTTGATTTCAAACCGAGAGGTGCTGGAAACCTTTGGTTTATTTTAAACAAAGGCTAGGCAGTTCACACCAGAGCTGCAAATTCTTTCTCATTTGCTAAGTGTAGTGGTCAAAAATATGTCCATCATTCTCCTCTGCCTAGTTTCCTTCCCTTAAATGTAGACAATCTTAATTCTATTAATAGCTAATAAAATGTGACAGAAGTGTCTCTATGTGGCTTCTGCAGCTAGGATAGCTCCCCTGACATGCTCTCTCTGCCAAACTGCATGCTTTGGGGAAAGTTAGTCACCATGCTGTAAGGACACTCAAGCGACCTATGGCAAAGTCTAGATGGAGAGGAACTATAACAACCAAATTGCCAGCCGTCACAGCTGGAAACAGATCCTTCAGTCCCAGTCAAACCTGTAGATAACTGTAGCCCCAGCTGACACCTTTTTGAAAAAATATTTACTTATTTGCCTGGACTCAACATTCAGAAAACTAAGATCATGGCATCCGGTCCTCATGCCATCACCTCATGGCAAATAGATGGGGAAACAATGGGAACAGTGAGAAACTATTTTTTTGGGCTCCAAAATCATTGCAGATGGTGACTGCAGCCATGAAATTAAAAGACACTTGCTCTTTGGAAGAAAAGCTATGACCAAACTAGACAGCATATTAAAAAGCAGAGACATTACTTTGCCAACAAAGGTCTGTCTAGTCAAAGCTATGGTTTTTCCGGTAGTTGTGCATGGATGTGAAAGTTGGACTATAAAGAAAGCTGAGCGCTGAAGAATGGGTGACTTTGAACTGTGGTGTTAGACAAGACTCTTGAGAGTCCCTTGGACAGCAAGGAGATCCAACCAGTCCATCCTAAAGGAAATCAGTCCTGAAATATTCATTGGAAGGACTGATGCTGAAGCTGACATTCCAATACTTTGGCCACCTGATGGGAAGAACTGACTCATTGGAAAAGACGCTCATGCTGGGAAAGATTGAAGGCAGGAGGAGAAGGGGATGACAGAGGATGAGATGGTTGGATGGCATCACTAACTCGATGGACATGAGTTTGAGCAGGCTCTGGGAGTTGCTTGCTGATAGACCTGGTGTGCTGCAGTTCATTGGGTCGCAAAGAGTCGCACACGACTGAGTGGCTGAACTGACTGACTGCTGAGCCTTAGTTGTAGCATGAGGGATCTTCAGTCCTTGTTGCAGCATGTGGGATCTTTCGTTGTGGCATGCAAACTTTTAGTTGGAGCACGTGGGATCTAGTTCCCTGGCTGGGGATTGAACCCAGTCCCCCTGCATTGGCAGTGAGGCATCCTAGCCACTGGACCGCCAGGGAAGTTCTTCCAGCTGACATCTTGACTGTCTCCTCATGACACAGTCAGAACCGCCTAGATAAGCCAGCCCTGAATTTCTGGCCCACAAAAAACTGTGAGATAATAAGTGCATCTTGTTTCGAATTATTGACTTTGGGTCATTGTTAGGCTCTAATAGCTCATAGCACTAATAGTGGGAATTCCTATAGCGTAGTGATAAAGAATCTGCCTACAATGCAGGAGACTTGGGTTTGATCCAGGGAAGATCCCCTGGAGGAGGAAACAACCCACTCCAGTATTCTTGCCTGGAAAATTCCATGGACAGAGGAGCCTGAAGGGCTACAGTCCATGGGGTTGCAAAGAGTCGGACGTGACTGAGCGCGCACACACATACACGTACAAAAGCTATTTTGGTAAGGCATTTCAAAGGATAAGGATGAAAGTAGGGACTCTGGGGTTGGAAAGACTTGTATTTTGAAAACCAACTCTTCAGTTTCCTGTTTGTTGGAGTGAAGGCATGTTATGTTACCTCCTGGAGCTCCCACATTACATCTATAACATGACATGAGGCCCGCAGAACTCCCATGATATAGAACCATACCATCATTCTCAGTTTCCTTGTCCTCTTCCATTTCATATACAAGTGAGACATGCTACTCTCAAAGCAGAGAAGAGTTTAAGAAAGATTGCTATATATAAAAAAAGATGACTAATAAAGACCTACCATATAGCACAGGTAACTCTACTCAATACTCTGTAATGGCCTATATGGAAAAAGAATCTATAAAAGAGTGGATATATGTATATGTATAACTGATTTCACTTTGCTGTATATCTGAAACTAACAACATTGTAAATCAACTATACTCCAATAATTTTTTTTTCTTTTTTACAAAAGATTGTATGTCAATAAGCACTGTAGACTATGGGTTATCATGATTCTCTTATAATGAGAGGGCTTAAGAATTGTTTGGCTGAAGTTGCCTTAGGCCAGGTCTTATTAAAGGATGATAGATTTTCAGGCCTATTCCCTGTTGGGGTCAATGAGTTTAACAAGTCTGTCTCCTGCCTTGGTAACAGAATTGCCTTTTATTTATTTGAAATTCACCTCCTTATAGTTGCATATCTTATTTTCTTCATTTGCAATGCAATAAGGAGTAGATTTATGATGAGTATTCTTATGAAAGGGCTTATTACATCAGTTCTTACTATGTGTCATATACTTTGTGAGAACATTTTTAGTTAAATCTCAAAACACAATCCTGAAATATCTGTCATTTGTGCCACTTTATGGATTAGGAAACAGATATAAAAGTCAATAATAATACTTTGCCACCTAGTATTGTGTGCCCTTGTCTAGTTATTAAACTTCTAGTATATCTTAGTTTCCTCATCTGCAAAATGGTATAAAAGAACAGAACCTGTAGAAAATAAGGTTGATATGAAGATGAAAGGAAATGATGTGTCTCAAATACTTAGAACAGTGTCTGGTATATTCTGGTATTTGTCTGATTATTATTTTTATTATTTTTTAACCAATATTTCAAAAATTCAGAGCAAAAGTTCCTCCTAAGCCATTTTCCTTCAGCCATGATATTTCTCTCCTGTAATAATAGTTCTTCCCATTTTTTGTAACATTTTTTACATCCAGTTGATTCTTTCAACAGTTTAGTGCCTCAGCATCATTATCTTGTTTCTTCTTCAGCTGAACAAACTAAAGCTCAGAAAGGTGAATGAAAATTGCTCAAAGAACTTTAGCAAGCTACAGAAACCAGCTGAATCCAGCTTAAGCTGAAGTTCATCTCAAGATGCAGGGGTGATTCAGGAAACCTGGTCTCATGTATGAACCACATGGAAGGGAGCCAGGAATGAAAAGATGTGGGAAGAAGGAAGCTCCAGGGAACTTGGGGAATGCTGCTTCTCTCACTTGCTCCTTTTCTCTGTTGCTCATGGGCTGTCTCTGTAATTTTCTCTGAAGACTGGCTTTCTCAGCTGCTCAGAACAAATGGTTGGAAGAATCAAAGTCTCCCACAACTTCCAAATTCACAAGTTATCACTCCAACCATAGGAGAGATCGACCTCCTGCCCCTCTTTGTTTGGATTCCACATGACCACAGGTAGGACCTGGATGGACCAGCTTGGGTCTGGGACTTTCCCCTGGTCTGGTCAAACTTGGTCCATGAGCGGCACCGTGGTGTACACACACTGCTGCTGGACACTCACTCCTGTAGATTCCTTCAACTGTGTCCGATTCTTTGTGACCCTATGGACTATGGCCCGCCAGGCTCCACTGTCCGTGGGATTCTCCAGGCAAGACTATGGGAGTGGCTTGCATGCCCTCCTCCAGGGCATCTTCCCCACCCAGGGATTGAACCTGCGTCTCATGTCTCCTGCATTGGCAGGCAGGTTCTTTTACCACCTGTGCTACCTGGGAAGCCCAGGAAGTTCATGAAAAACACTCCAGAAGGAGCCCACAACATGAAGTAAATTTCCTTCCATTTTACTCATTGGGTTGACTGAAGCAGGATTATCTTCTAGAGTTTCTTTATCAAGAGGCCAACACTTTTCCTACAAGATTTCATCTACTTTCCTTCAGGAGACCAGCAATCCTGGGATTTGGGCTGGGGTAGATGTGGGTACTTTTCTAATTGTGGTCTTTCTACAGATGGAACCAGCCTTATACACAAACAGTGTCATATATTATTCACTTCTCCTGGTAAGAGAATTCTATATTCCTATCATTTGCCCTGTGACTTGCAGTGTCTTCCTGGAGAAGGAATATACTCTCCCAGATTACTAGTATCAAGACTGTGGACATATGATTTGCTTTAGCCAATGGAACCTTAAATGGGAGTGATTTAGACTGAGACCAGGCAGAAGTATTGAGCCATTGCAATTGTCAGCCATGTCTGTTTCCCCCTGCCATTAGAATGGCGTGTCCCTCAGTTTGGATCTTGGAATGAAAAAGACACACAGAGCAGAGCACTGCCACCTGCATTTGCCTCTGACAATAACCCAAGAGAGAAATGATCTTTTAAAACATAACTCATCTGAGACTCTTTCTTGAGAGTAGGCCTTTAAAAGGGGTAAGGGTAGGAAGGAGAGAGAGGCAGTAACTGGGTGAGTCCAGGTATTTTTTTTTTTTTTTTTTCGGCTATCAGGGGAGATGGTTATTAGACCTTTCACCAAGAGCAAGAACTTTGGAGGAGATGGTTGGTGGGGAATTGTGATGTGTTTGGTTTTGAACATGCCAATTTGAGGTGCATGGGGCGGGGGAAATGCAATAGATAGTAGGGTTAATTAGTCTGTATTAGGAAGGAGACCAAGCAAGAGGAATGGGTTGGTGTTTGTCTGCTCATAGAGCTACTTGAAGCCTTGAAAGTCAGTGAAATAAAAAAGAATAGAAACATAAGAGAAGGGAAGAAATGATGTTAAGGCACACCAATGTTGGTGGAAATGGTAGATGAGGAGAAGCAGGGTTAGGGGATGGGTGGAGCCTAGGCAGGGAGGCGGAGGAAATGGGAGAGATATATGCTACAAGGGATAGTGAACTAAACCACTGGCATCTGAATTCCTCATGGGAAAAGAGTTGCCTTTTTTTCTTTCAAAGTCATCAACTTATATGAGCTTCAAAAGAGTCCCATGAGGTGTCTTTACAGGGGAACATATATATTTATCCCCAATTACCAGTGAGGAAACTAAGATTCAGAAGGATACATTCCTTGCCCAGAGGGTTTTTTAATTTTAACTTTTAATTGAGGGGGAAAAATAACATACAATTGACCATCTTAACTATTTCTAAGTGTGCAGGTCAGTGGTGTTAAGTATATTCACATTGTTGTGTAACTCATCTCCAGAATGTTTTCATCTTATCAGACTCGTTAATCAATTCCTCCCCATATCTCCCCTCCCTCCAGTTTCTGGCAGCCACCATTCTACTTTCTGTTTCTATGATTTTGACTACTCTAGATAGTTCATATATTGGCTTGGCCAAAAAGTTCATTCAGGTTTTTCCGTATGATTGTATGGAAAAACCCAAACGAACATCTTGGCCAACCAATAAGTGGACTAATACAATATTTGTCTTTTTGAGACTGGTTTATTAGTATAATGTCCTCAAGGCTCATCCATGTTGTAGCGTGTATAGGGATTTCCTTCCTCTTTAAGATTGAATATATTCCATTGTGTGCACATAGCAGATGTTGTTAATCTACTCATTTGTCTTTGGCCACTTGGGTTGCCTTCTCCTCTTGGCATTGTGCATAGAGCTGCTATGAAGATGGGTGCTTTGAGACATGTTGGACAGAAAAGGAATCCTAGGAACATAGTGTGAAGATAACAGAAGGGATGTCATTACTGCTCCATATGAGAAAATGAGGAGAGCTTACCTCCTGAGAGGGATTGGGAGAGAAGAGAGGATTGGGGCCAGGCAGGAGAGGTAGGAAGAGATGATCCAGGGAAATGAGGTGACGTAGGGAACACCTGGAATGAGGGGCCAGTGTGTGTGTTCAGAGACCAGAAATGTAGTTACAGATGAAGTGGTTACGGTAATTGTTTTACTCCATCCCCACTACTTAACATATTTGAGAAAATCTCCTATACACACATACACACACACACATGTTCTGTGTAAGTTGCTTTTGGTGCAAACTGAGAAAGGGATTAAGTTTTCAGTCTGGTTTGATATGGAACAGGCAGTGTGTGTGAGCAAAGGAGAACAGAACAGGCTTTCAATCGTCCCATGCAGGAGAACAGTTCTCCCAGAGTTAGCAGAGGCGACTCTGAAAGGGTTAGCTCCCTGGAGATTCATGGACAATTCGGGGAGGTCTTTGGGCTTCCCTGGTGCCCCAGATGGTAAAGAGTCTGCCTGCAATGCAGGACACCCGGGTTCGATCCCTGGAGAAGGAAATGACAGCCCCCTCCGTATTCTTACCTGGAAAATCCCATGGATGGAGGAGCCTGGCAGGTTACACCCCATGGGGTCACAAAGAGCGACTAACACACATTTGGACTGCCATAGAATGTACACTAGGGATTTGGACTTCCGTGTAACACAGCCAGAGGCTTGGATGCAATCTTACGTCGAACAGTGCTTCTTAAATTTCAGTGTCTCCACACCACCTGAGAGTCTTGATGAGATGTAGATTTTGATTCAGTCAATCTGGAGTGAATCATGTCAAGCAGGCTAAAGCTCATGGGTGATGGTTGTGCTGTTGTGATCTTCCCACCATACCTTGAGTCCTAGGGCTCTAGCTCTCAAAGGGATGGAAAATTCCCAATGGCATCATACTGCCTCTCTCTCTCTCTCTCTTTCTGCCTTTCTGTCTGTCTCTCTCTCCCCACAATACCCCCGTCATCATCGTCTTTATCGCATCCTCCTTTCCCAGTGTTCCTGAGAAATCTGGACTCCCATGTCCTCTGGTGACAGAGAAAGCTGTCAAGAAACCATGGCTTCCTTGTTAGCCCTTCTCCTCAGTCCCTGCTCTGTCCCCACCCAGGCAGTGTAAGAGGTCATGCCGGGTATGCTCAGCATTCCCTTCTGCCTGCTTTGGCCCAGGGTATTAGAACAACAATCTGCAGGGGGGGAAACCAAAGAGTCTTTCTCCGTGGTTGGCCTCAGAACTCCCTCTCTCAGAAAGAGGGAAGGAGGTGGAGAAAGAGCTTTAAATGGTATTTTTCTTGAGAAAGGTTGCTCTGGGGAGCCAAGCATGAAATGAGAGTGTGATTGGGAGAGGGCCGTGTGGTCAACTCCCTTGTTTTCCACAGATGTTGCAGGAGTCAGAGCCAGAGTTCAGGAAAAATGTTTTCCCGCAGACCCACCCCTGCCCCAGAGGCTGTGAGGAAGTTGGCAAACGACATCCAGATCTAGTTGGGCCCTGGCAACCTCACGGAAATGGGAAAATTCACTGAATTTGAGGGGAAATGGTGGCCGGAGAGCATCTAACATGAAAAGAAGTGAGGAAGAGGCAGGAAGCTTCACCAAATGGTGTAGAGCCCTGTGCTAGAAGCTTCCCAGTACATTTCTCAGCTGCTGGAGGAATCCCCTTGCTTGCTCAGCAGGTGCTTCTTTTGCTGGGAGGGCTGTCTGCCTCAGAGGCAGCCCTACTCACTCAGAAGCATGCACTGTGGAAGTGATCTCAGGTGTGGTGGCTTGAAGTAGGGTTTCGGTTCCCGGCCAGAGATTGAAGTCAGGCCATGGCAGTGAAAGTGCAGAATCCTAGCCACTAGACTACCAGGGACCAGTGGCAAGACCCCGGCCCATGACCTTTGTAGAAATGAGTTTTTATAAAGAGTCAGAATGTAGTGAAACAAATAATGTGTTTATTAGGAGGAAAAAGTACATGTGAATAGGCACACACAGACAGACAGAGTGCCATGCCCTCATGGTAATTTGAATCACTTATTATAGAGCATTTTTTCTGGGTTTCTTTTGGCCAGTCACTTTGCTTTGCCTGATTCTGAGTCCATATTTGGTTTATCTCAATGTGTGTGTACACATCACATCTCTTCGCCAAAATGGATTCTAGTAAAGAGACCTATGGGTACGTTGACATCACCTATCATGGGGTGATACCCCTCCCTTTGACCTCTGAAGAGCCTGTTGGTGCATGTGCAGTTGGGAAGGTGTCCTTGACCTTGAGAATGAGGAATATGAAGTTTCTTTCTCTGGGCAGGGCCCAGCTTCTCCCTCTTGGAGTGTCTTGGAGTGTCCCACCTTGGAGTGTCTGTCCACAGGGAACCACTTCCACCTGATCAGCCTGGGGCCCATCTGCCTCCTGCCTCAGAAAGTCTTCCCCTTACCTGGAGCTGAAATCTTCTTTTCTCATCTGTGCTGTGAACTTCTGTGCTAATGTGCTTGCTTGCATGCACAGTCCCTTCAGTTGTGCCTAACTGTCTGTGACCGTATGGACTATAGCACACCAGGTTCCTCTGTCCATGGGATTTTCCAGGCGAGAATACTGGAGTGGGTTGCCATGCCCTCCTCCAGGGGATCTTCCCAATCCAGAGATCGAACCCGTGTCTCTTACGTCTCCTGCATTGACAGTTGGCTTCTTCACCACTAGCGCCACCTGGGAAGCCCCTTTGTGCTGATGCTGCCCTCCAAAACTACAGCAAGCTGGACACCCCCTGCATCTCTGCCCTGCTTCCCCCAGTCAACAGAGCACATCTCAATCATGTCCATTGGCCAGTCTGATCCTCAGAGCTTCCTGTAAGAAAGCAGGGGGCAGTTCTCCCAGGGTTTCAGATAACAGAGTGGAAACCTTGAGATGCTGCTTGTGCTTGTGGGAGAGGCTGTGAATGTGGACTCTAGAGTCTGGCTGTCTGGGTCATACCCCAGCCATTGTTGGCTATGTGTCTTTAGATGGGCTCTTTGACCACTCTGAGCCTGTGTTTTCTGTACTGTAAAATGGGCATAATGACATTACCTACTAGAGAGAGTAGTAGTGAAGTCCAAAAAAATAGAAGTCAAGTACTTAACCTGGGTTTGTAGGAACTTTCTGTCTGTTCTTGAGGAGGAAGAGGAGAAAAGATAGAGGTTAAATGACTCACTCAAGCCCAGAAAATGGTGCCACCAGATCTAAGACTTAGATATTCTGAGGCTGAATCCAGTACTTACCCCTTACATTCAGTATCTGGCACTCCTAGGCTCATCAGAAACTGAAACTCTCCCCTGACCCTCACCTTGGTGAGTGAAGTCAACCCTCACCTGCACTGACCTGTTCACAGTAGGTGGTCAGCCCTTGATGGGGGTTGGGATGGCCTACCTCCCCAACCCTCCACAACAAGCCTGAAAGGGCTGTGTCAGCTCTTCTGACCTTGGAGTTAGGCACTGTCCTTTCCCCTTCAGCCTCTTTTCAAATACGGTCACCCTCACCTGGGGGGAGGACTGGTGGGAACCTCCCTCTGCTGAAGCCTGTCCTGGTCTAGTCATGCCGCAGATGCCAACCTGCTGGTCCTTCACGACCGCTGTGCCAGGCAGTGTTGCTCCCTGTGTCACAGGTGAAGAGAGAAAAGTCCAGAGAGGTTAAGCAACTTGCCTGAGGCCACACACTAGCACTGATGGCCCAGGGCTTTGAACCGTGCAGTCTGCTGACAGTGTCTGTGCTCTTCACCTATCGGCTGTAGTCCCCAGCTCCTTCTGTCTTATAAGAGGAGGGGGAGACAAATATTTCAAGAAGGCTTCCCCTTCACAGGATGGTTTCTAACTTGTGTCACCATCCCTTGCTTGCACTCTCTAGTCTGTTCCATTTTAACACAAATGGAAAATGGAATCCCTCCCTCAGTTTCCACCAAAAGAATAACACGTAATCTCATCTGATCCTCCCTGCAGCACTCTGAGGGGATCACTACTGCCTTTAGTTTGACAGCAGATGGACCTCAGAGAGGTGAAGTAACTTGCCCAGAGGACAGAGTTGTGTTCAACAGAGGTTCCACTAGTGCTTCCTATACAACCCCGCCTCCAAGCTTGCAGGCAGCGTCCAACACCCTGGGGGGCCTTCTTCAGATTCTTTCGTGATGTCACAACAGGCACTCAGGGCTGGGCAGGCCCTAGGTCTGGCCCCTCCAGAAACAAGCCTCAATCAGCAGGGTGGGGAGGACATCAGGGAGCCATAGGAGGTGATGACAGTGCTGTCCTGTGAAGCAGGCGGAGCAGGTTTCCAGAGTCTGGGATGGGGAATGAGTGAAAGGTCCAGGCAGGCTTTCAGGTCAGGAGTTGCAGCTGTTTCCACAGAGTGAGGAGCTGTGGAATCCAGCCATGGGATTGGAGAGAATCCAGTGCATAGGGTCGGGGAGTCAGCAGGCGTGTTCCATGAGGGTTTGCCCAAACACTGATAGGATTAAGCCCCAGGGAGATGACTGGAGAGGTGGGATATTACACCCGCTGATCAGGAGGGAAGATTTCTGAGGCAACACTGCCTAGATTCTCACCCTTGTGCTTCCATTTGTTACCTGTAGTAGGACCTTGGTGAGTTACTCAGATCTTTGGTATCTTGCGTTCAGGATCTAAGTCATAAATAGGATTCTTATGAAGATGAAATAGATTAGAAAGAGAAAAGCAGCCAGATATCTGTAAATGGCCAGGCACTAACAGCTAGGTTGTTAGGTGCTGGTCTTGTCCTTGCTGCCAGGCTAGTGTTCTCTTATTTATATATTCTTTGGCTGTGCTGGGCCTTAGTTGCTGCATGCAAGCTTTCTTTGGTTGCAGCAAGTGGGGGCTACTCTCTAGTTGTGATGTGCGGATGTCTCATTTCAGTGGCTTCTCTTGTGGAGCATAGGCTCTAGGATGGGTGAGCTTCAGGAGCTGCAGCACATGGGCTCAGTAATCACTTGCCCTGCAGCATGTGGATTCTTCCCCTACTGGAGATCGAACCCATGATTCCTGTATTCGCAGGAGAACCCTCAACCACTGGATCACCAGGGAAGTCCTGTGGTATTCTCCTGCTGAACATAAATAATCTCACAAATAAGACCAAAAAAGGGCTATTTTATATTTTTTCCAAGTATTTACAGAAACAGGGTTGCTATGCAAACCACAAAAATACCAGACATCCTGCTTTCCCAGCTAATATGAATAAATGACTGCTGCCTCTTTATAAATTACTGTTTTAGCCTCTGTCTAGTCTTCCCTCTTTCTTGATAACATCCACTAAGGTATCAAACTAGAATTATACTTGCTTCTTTTTTAAATTTTATTGAAGTATAATTGATTTACAAGGTTGTGATAATTTCTTCTGTGCAGCAAAGTGCCTCAGTTTACCATATGGAAAAGAATGTATATATACACACACACACATTCTTTTTCATATCCTTTTCCATTATGGTTTGTCACAGGATATTGTATATAGTTATGTTATACAGTAGGACCTTGTTGCTTATTCATTCTGTATATGGTAATTTGCCTTATCCTTGCTCCTTGGTAGCACCCAATATGGAGAAAATCCCCACTTCCTAGAATTCTCTCCAAGATCGCCTGACTTCAGCTCCTATAAGTATACATCCTGTAAGTCCTTTCGAACACCTTCTGCTGAAATGCCCCATAGTTCCCTGTGATGTGCACTCTCCCTCATTACAATGAGTCCATCAATCCAGCGTTCAACTACAGACTGTTCCTGGTGGTCTTTGATTGGAGGGCATGGACACAGTTAATAAGTGGAAGCATGTAGAACAGTTTCTGACAAAGAGTAAGCACCATGCCAGTGATGCCATCATAATTACTGAGTATGTTACAAAGACAGCCTCAGGGACAGGGAGATCTGAGAGAAAAAGCTTCAGGACAAAGGCCAAGTGGAATAGACGATGTACAGTCAGGAGACTTCACTTTAAGTCATTACCTGCCCTTCCAAACAGTAATTCACATTTTATTTTACACTCCAGAAGAGCCCGATGTAGAGTTGAGTGTTCTGAGTGAAGGATCTCACTTATTCACTGAGGTGCCATGGGTCAGTTGCTTAACCTCTCTGAGCCTCCATTTTTCCACCTGTGAGAAATAGGAAAAATAAAAATACAGGCTTGTTTTAGTCTTAAATGATACATTAGATGAGATGGATCTCATTGATATCTTCAAGACATTCCATCCAAATCGAGAAGAATACACCTTCTTCTCAAGTGCACATGGAACATTCTCCAGAATAGACCACATGGTGGGTCACAAATCAAACCTCACTAAATTTAAGAAAATTGAAATTATATCAAACATCTTCTCTGACCACAATGCTATGAGACTAGATATCACTATAAGAAAAAACCTGTAAGAAACACAAACGCATGGAGATTAAACAACACATTTCTAAATAACCAATAGGTTACTGAAGAAATCAAAAGGGAAATCAAAAAATTTCTAGACACAAATGACAATGAAAATGCGACAACTAAAAGCCTATCAGTTCAGTTCAGTTCAGTCGCTCAGTCGTGTCTGACTCTTTACAAGTCCATGAACCGCAGCACGCCAAGCCTCCCTGTCTGTCACCGACTCCCGGAGTTCACCCAAACCCATGTCCATTGAGTCCGTGATGCCATCCAACCATCTCATCCTCTGTCGTCCCCTTCTCCTCCTGCCCTCAATCTTTCCCAGCATCAGGGTCTTTTCAAATGAGTCAGCTCTTCACATCAGGTGGCCAAAGTATTGGAGTTTCAGCTTCAACATCATTCTTTCCAATGAACACCCAGGACTGATCTCCTTTAGGATGGACTGGTTGGATCTCCTTGGAGTTCAAGGGACTCTCAAGAGTCTTCTCCAACACCACAGTTCAAAAGCATCAATTCTTCGGCCCTCAGCTTTCTTTATAGTCCAACTCTCACATCCATACATGACCACTGGAAAAACCATAGCTTTGACCAGACGGACCTTTGTTGGCAAAGTAATGTCTCTGCTTTTTAATATGCTATCTAGGTTGGTCATAACTTTCCTTCCAAGGACTAAGCGTCTTTTAATTTCATGACTGCAATCACCATCTGCAGTTATTTTGGAGCCCCCCAAAATAAAGTCTGACACTGTTTCCACTGTTTCCCCATCTCTTTCCCATGAAGTGATGGGACCAGATGCCATGATCTTAGTTTTCTGAATGTTGAGCTTTAAGCCAACTTTTTCAATCTCCTCTTTCACTTTCATCAAGAGCCTCTTTAGTTCTTCTTCACTTTATGCCATAAATGCAGATATGATCTACATATCTGAGGTTATTGTTATTTCTCCCGGCAATCTTGATTCCAGCTTGAGCTTCCTCCAGTCCAGCGTTTCTCATCTTTCACTTTCATCAAGAGGCTTTTTAGTTCCTTTTCACTGTCTGCCATAAGGATGGTGTCATCTGCATATCTGAGGTTATTGATATTTCTCCCGGCAATCTCGATTCCAGCTTGAGCTTCCTCCAGCCCAGCGTTTCTCATGATCTACTCTGCATATAAGTTAAATAAGCAGGGTGACAATATACAGCCGTGACGTACTCCTTTTCCTATTTGGATCCAGTCTGTTGTGCCATGTCCAGTTCTAACTGCTGCTTCCTGACCTGCATACAGGTTTCTCAAGAGGCAGGTCAGGTGGTCTGGTATTCCCGTCTCTTTCAGAATTTTACAGTTTATTGTGATCCACACAGTCAAAGGCTTTGGCATAGTCATTAAAACAGAAATAGATGTTTTTCTGGAACTCTCTTGCTTTTTTGATGATCCAGCGGATATTGGCAATTTGATCTCTGGTTCCTCTGCCTTTTCTAAAACCAGCTTGAACATCTGAAATTTCATGGTTCACGTATTGCTGAAGCCTGGCTTGGAGAATTTTGAGCATTACTGTGCTAGCGTGTGAGATGAGTGCAATTGTGCAGTAGTTCAAGCCTTCTTTGGCATTGCCTTTCTTTGGGATTGGAATGAAAACTGACCTTTTCCAGTCCTGTGGCCACTGCTGAGTTTTCCAAATTTGCTGGCATATTGAGTGCAGCACTTTCACAGCATCATCTTTTAGGATTTGAAATAGCTCAACTGGAATTCCACCACCTCCACTAGCTTTGTTCATAGTGATGCTTCCTAAGGCCCATATGGCATCACATTCCAGGATGTCTGGCTCTAGGTGAGTGATCACACCATCGTGATTGTCTGGGTCGTGAAGATCTTTTTTGTACAGTTCTTCTGTGTATTCTTGCCACCTCTTCTTAATATCTTCTGCTTCTGTTAGGTCCCTACCATTTCTGTCCTTTATTGTGCCCATCTTTGCATGGAATGTTCCCTTGGTGTCTCTAATTTTCTTGAAGAGATCTCTAGTCTTTCCCATTCCATTGTTTTCCTCTATTTCTTTGCATTGACCACTGAGGAAGACTTTCTTATCTCTCCTTGCTATTCTTTAGAACTCTGCATTCAAATGGGTATATCTTTCCTTTTTTCCTTTGCTTTTCACTTCCCTTCTTTTCACAGCTTTTTGTAAGGCCTCCTCAGATAGCCATTTTGCCTTTTCGCATTTCTTTTTCTTGGGGATGGTCTTGATTCCTGTCTCCTGTACTATGTCATGAACCTCCATCCATAGTTCATCAGGCACTCTGTCTATCAGATCTAGTCCCTTAAATCTATTTCTCACTTCCACTGTATAGTCATAAGGGATTTGACTTAAGTCATACTGGAATGGTCTAGTGGTTTTCTCCACTTTCTTCAATTTCAGTCTGAATTTGGCAATAAGGAGTTCATGATCTGAGCCATAGTCAGCTCCCAGGCTTGTTTTTGCTGACTGTATAGACCTTCTCCATCTTTGGCTGCAAAGAATATAATCAATCTGATTTTGGTGTTGACCATCTGGTGATGTCCATGTGTAGAGTCTTCTCTTGTGTTGTTGGAAGAGGGTGTTTGCTATGACCAATGCATTCTCTTGGCAGAACTCTATTAGCCATTGCCCTGCTTCATTCAGTACTCCAAGGCCAAATTTGCCTGTTATTCCAGGTGTTTCTTGACTTCCTACTTTTGCATTCCAGTCCCCTATAATGAAAAGGACATTTTTTTGGGGTGTTAGTTCTAGAAGGTCTTGTAGGTCTTCACAGAACTGTCCAACTTCAGCTTCTTCAGTGTTACTGGTCAGGGCATAGACTTGGATTACCGTGATATTGAATGGTTTGCCTTGGGAATGAATAGAGATCATTCTGTCATTTGTGATATTGCATCCAAGTACTGCCTTTCAGACTCTTTTGTTGACTATGATGGCTACTCCATTTCTTCTAAGGGATATTTCTGGGTAGAAACAATCAATATTGTGAAAATGACTATACCATCAAATGCAATCTACAGATTCAGTGTGATCCCTATCAAATTACCAATGCTATTTTTTACAAAACTAGAACAAAAATTTCACAATTCATATGGAAACACTAAAGTCCCCAAATAACCAAAGCAGTCTTGAGAAAGAAGAATGGAGCTGGAGGAATCAACCTTCCTGACTTCAGATTATACTACAAAGTTATAGTCATCAAGACAGTATGGTACTGGCACAGAAAAAGACATATAGACCAATGGAACAAGATAGAAAGCCCAAAAATTAACCAATGCACCTATGGGTACACTATTTTTGACAAAGGAGGCAAGAATATACAATGAGCCAAAGACAGCCTCTTCAGTAAATGACGCTGTGAAAACTGGATAGCTACATGTAAAAGAATGAAATTAGAATACTTCCTAACACCATATATAAAGATAAACTGAAGATGGATTAAAGACCTATATGTAAGATCAGAAACTATAAAACTCTTAGAGGAAAACATAGGCAGAACACTTGATGACATAAATCAAACAAGATTCTCTATGACCCACCTCCTAGTGTAATACAAATAAAAAACAAAAGCAAACAAGTGGGACCTGGTTAAACTTAAAAGCTTTTGCACAGCAGAGGAAACTATAAGCAAGGTGAAAAGACAACCCTCAGAATGGGAGAAAATAATAGCAAATGAAACAACTGACAGAGGATTAATTTCTAAAATATATAAGCAACTCATATAACTCAATGCCAAAAAAACAAACAACCCAATCAAAAAGTGGGGAAAATGCCTAAATAGACATTTCTTTAAAGAAGACATACAGATGGCTAACAAACACATGAAAAGATGCTCAACATCACTCATTATTAGAGAAGTGCAAATCAAAACCACAGTGAGATAACACGTCACACTGGTCAGAATGGCCATCAACAAAAATTCTACAAACATTAAATGCTGAAGAGGGTGTGGAGAAAAGGGAACACTCCTTGTACTGTTCGTGGGAATGTAAATTTATTACAGCCACTATGGAAGACAGTATGGAGATTCCTTAAAAAAAGAAATAAAACCACCTTATGACCCAGCAGTCTGACTCCTAGGTATATACCCTAAGGAAACCAAAATTAAAGAAGACACATGTACCCCACTGTTCATTGCAGAACTCTTTACAATAGCTAGAATATGGAAGCAACCTTGATATCCATCAACAGATGAATGGATAAAGAAGTTGTGGTACACAATGGAATATTACTCAGCCATAAAAAGGAATGCATTTAAGTCAGTTCTGATGCAGTGCATGAACCTAAAACGTATTATACACAGTGAAGTGAGTCTGAAAGAGAAAGATAAATATTGTATTCTAACTCATATGTACAGAGTCTAGAAAAATGTTACTGAAGAATTTATTTACAGGGCTATAATGGAAAAACAGACACAGAGAATAGACTTATGTGGATAGGGCTTGAGAGGGTGAGATGTATGGAAAGAGTAACATGGAAACTTACATTACCATATGTTAAATAGATACCCAACCGGAATTTGCTGTATGGCTCAGGAAATTCAAAGATGGGCTCTGTATCAATCTAGAGGGGTGGGATGGGGTGGGATGGGGCGGAAGATGGGAGGGAGGTTCAAATGGGAGGGAATAAATGAATATCTATGGCTGATTCCTGTTGAAGTTTGACAGAATCCAACAAAATTATGTAAAGCAATTATCCTTCAATAAAAAATAAATAAAAAGAAAAAAATTACAGGCTTATTTTGTGACTTCAATGAAAGTGAGTATGCTGTAGTCTAGGTTATGGTCATAAAGCTATCAGTTATTCCAGCTGGTACCTAAGGCTGGCAAAGCACAGAGGGCAAGGCTGATTTAAAGTTAGATTCCTGAAATTCCTGCATTTTTTTACCTTCTTATGGAAGAGGCCAGAACTGTCCCTCTGAATTGTGTGGCTGTATAACAGACTGGTTCCAAATAGGAAAAGGAGTACATCAAGGCTGTATATTGTCACCCTGCTTATTTAACTTACATGCAGAGTACATCATGAGAAATGCTGGGCTGGAGGAAGCTCAAGCTGGAATCGAGATTGCCGGGAGAAATATCAATAACCTCAGATATGCAGATGACACCACCCTTATGGCAGAAAGTGAAGAGGAACTAAAAAGCCTCTTGATGAAAGTGAAAGAGGAGATTGAAAAAGTTGGCTTAAAGCTCAACATTCAGAAAACTAAGATCATGGCATCTGGTCCCATCACTTCATGGGAAAGAGATGGGGAAACAGTGGAAACAGTGTCAGACTTTATTTTGGGGGGCTCCAAAATCACTGCAGATGGTGATTGCAGTCATGATATTAAAAGACACTTATTCCTTGGAAGGAAAGTTATGACCAACCTAGATAGCATATTAAAAAGCAGAGACATTACTTTGCCGACAAAGGTCCGTCTGGTCAAGGCTATGGTTTTTCCAGTGGTCATGTATGGATGTGAGAGGTGGACTATAAAGAAACCTGAGGGCTGAAGAATTGATGCTTTTGAACTGTGGTGTTGGAGAAGACCCTTGAGAGTCCCTTGGACAGCAGGGAGATCCAACCAGTCCATCCTAAAGGAGATCAGTCCTGGATGTTCATTGGAAAAACTGATGTTGAAGGTGAAACTCTAACACTTTGGCCACCTGATGCAAAGAGCTGACTCATTTGAAAAGACCCTGATGCTGGGAAAGATTGAGGGCAGGAGGAGAAGGGGAGGACAGGGGATGAGATGGTTGGATGGCATCACGGACTCGATGGACACAGGTTTGGGTGGACTCCAGGAGTTGGTGATGGACAGGGAGGCCTGGCGTCCTGGGGTTCGTGGGCTTGTAAAGAGTCGCACGTGACTGAGTGACTGAACTGAACTGATAGCAATGGTGAAACGGAAGTCAGGAAAGTCAGGAAACCCTTCCTTAGCCTTAAGTTTCCATGTAAATCTTTTTCCATGGAGATGAGGAATGATGAAAACCTTTTGGCTCCAAGTCACTTATTAACATGACCAAGGTGCTTCTTTGAAACTTGGTTATCCTACAAAATGGGAGTAAAGTTAATTCCAACCCCATATATTTGTTATGGGGATCAAATGAAAAGGTGCATATGGGACCCTGTTGTCAGCCACAAGAAAGAAAGTATCTGTTCCTCTGGGACTGCCTCCCACAGTGTGGTCTCTCACCTGGGGACACAAGTGTCTGCTCCCTGATGGCTGAGCTGATGGCCATTAGCCAAGGCGCTCTTTCATGATCTCTGGGCATTAACCCCTCCTGTAAAGCCACAGGTGTCAGGGAGGCTTCATGGAGCCCCTCACTGGGCTGATCGAAAACAGATTTCTTCCTCTTTTAACAGACCAAAGGAGAGCAGTGGGGTTAGTGGGGTGGCTGTACTCCACAAGCCACCCAGGTTTCTTTCAGCTGATTTCTGTACCATCTTTATTGATTTTTAAAAGCTTTTTAATAATAGGAAGTGTTATCTTTATTTTTTTTTTTAAGTTTTTTGACCACATAGAGTGGCTTGCAGGATCTTAGTTCCCTGACCAGGGATAGAACCCATGTCTTCTGCAGTTGAAGCACAAAGTCTTACCCATTGAAACACCAGGGAAATCCCTTGTATCATCTTCAGAGTGTCATCCTTTTCTCTGGTTGAAACTGGGTTGTTATCTTGTCAGCTTTCCAGCATGCTGGGAGGAAAAAAAGCAAGTCCTGCATGAGGGATTTTAGCTTTAAGGAGGTGACAAGAGGTTCCATGCATCATTTACCCTCATTCATGTCCTACTTCAAGGAAGGATGACAGATGGAGTCTCTAGCCTGGTAACCATGTGCCCAGCTTCAATTTGAGAGTTTTATTGTTCTAAGTTCAAGATCAGGAATAACAGAAGCAAGAAAAACATTAGGGAAATGAATATAGTCAGCCCTCAATACCTGCAGATTCCACATCCATGGATACAACCAAGCAAGGATAGAAAATATTTGGAAAAAAATTCTAGGAACCTCCAAATAGCAAAACTTGAATTTGCTGTGCAGTCAACTATTTACCTGCCACTTACATTGCATCCAGTGTTATAGATAGTCTAGAGATCATTTAAAGTATACAAGAGGATGTGCATGGTTATATGCAAGTACTATACCATTTTATATGAGGAACTGAAACATCCATGGATTTTGATGTCGGGTTGGCGGTCCTGGAACCAATCCCTTGCAGATAACTAAGGACAGTTGTACAGATCAATTCACCCATCAGGTCATTGGGTCTGAGCCAGCATCTGTACTGAGTAAATACCTGGGTGAAAAGCAGAGAGAGGGTCTAGTCAGTTGCTTTACTTTAGCATGATCATCTTTAGCATGACCCAATGCTAAAGATCAAATATTTGGAATCATCCCTGTGAATCTTCACATTTTTCAGTTTCCCTGTAGATATTGGCACTGGGCAGACAGAGCCTTGGCCACATAACTCAGTATATGAACATCCACATAACCCCCACACATAGGTGTGTGTGTGCAAACCTATTGAATACATACACATGCAACATAGATTTACACTTGCATAAATCCTAATATTATACTAGAGGAGGAGAGATCACACCTAGTTACCTTTCTCTTTTCAGTGGTCCTGAGGCTTTGCTGAAAAAAGCAGTCTTAGGAGCCAGAAGAATTGATGCTTTTGAACTGTGGTGTTGGAGAAGACTCTTGAGAGTCCCTTGGACTGCAAGGAGATCCAACCAGTCCATTCTAAAGGAGATCAGTCCTGGGTGTTCATTGGAAGGACAGATGTTGAAGCTGAAACTCCAATACTTTAGCCATCTGATGTGAAGAGCTGACTCATTTGAAAAGACCCTGATGCTGGGAAAGATTGAGGGCAGGAGGAGAAGGGGAGGACAGAGGATGAGATGGTTGGAAGGCATCACTGACTCAATGGACATGAGTTTGAGTAAACTCTGGGAGTTGGTGATGGACAGGGAGGCCTGGCATGCTGTGGTTCACGGGGTCACAAAGAGTCTGACATGACTGAGTGACTGAACTGAAACTGAACTGAAGGAGCCAGAGATCTAGATTCAAGTGCAACCCATGTCATTAATACATAGTGTAACTCTGGGCAAGTTACTCAATCTGTCTTAACTAATGTTTCCACATTTGTAAAATGAGTATACTATTGTCTCTCCTGAAATATTTTACAGTTAATTACACTGTCATACTTATTTGTTTGACATAATACTTTAGGTAGTTATTTTATTATTATTAGGCTATTGCGGCCCTGAGCAAATTAATGTTAGGCCAGAAATTTCCCATCTCCCTCCTTAATATAAAGCAAGATCCCTTTCTGCTCTCAAGTACACTTATTTCTTTTTAAAAATTGGTTAAGTCCTTTTTTAAAGGTACATTGTTTTTTTAAAGTAAATGTACATACAGAAAAATGCATAAGTCATAAGTGTATAGCTCACTGAGTTTTCCAAATGGAGAATGTGCCCCATGTTATTAGCATTCAAATCAAGAACCAGAACATCACCATCAGTCCCCTTACTACCATCTCTGAGGGTAACTACCAGTTTACATTATGGGTTTCCCTGGTGGCTCAGTGGTAAAGAAACTGCCTGCCAATGCAGGAGATGCAAGAGATGTGTTTGATTCCTAGGTCAGGAAGATCCCTTGGTGAAGGAAATGGCAGCACACTCCAATACTCTTGCCTGGGAAATCCCATGGACAGAGGAGTCTGGTAGGCTATGGTCCTTGTGGTCTCAAAAAGAGTCAGACATGAGTTAGTGACTAAACACCACCAAACAACATAACAACTTTACACTATAGATGAATTTTCCCTTTTTATACTTTTTACAAATGGAATAACAAATAGACATTATTATGTCTGGATTTTTTTTAACTCTACATGATACTGGAGACGTGCGTTCATATTGTGTGTAGTTGTGTCTTGCTTGGTCACTCTTATTCTGCACAGTGTGCAGTGTATATACTGCAATTCACTGATCCATTTTACTGTTGTTGGGCATCTGGATGGTTCCTGAGTTTGGGCTATTATCAATAATGCTGCCATAAAAATTCTTGGATGTGTCTTTAGTTCATGCATTTCTGTTGAGTACATATCTGTGAGTGGAATTTCTGAATGTTAGGATTTGTACATGTTCACCTTCTGTAGATACTATCATGCAGTTTTACAAAGTAGCTGAATGTTCCCTGCTTTTAATTGGTAGGAACTCAAGAAGCTTTGATAGTTCTGTCTGTTCACAATCTCTCTCTCATTGTACTTCCTAGAACCTATGAATTGTAATCTTACTCTTTGGGAATAAGAAATCAATAGCTCTTGGGTAACCCAATATACTGATTATCTATTGCTACCCACACACACACACACACACACAAACCTCCTCCAAATAAGTGGCCTAACTAAATGAAAAATACATATTTATTATGTCTCACGCTTTAGGTGGGTGAGGAATTCGGGAATGATTTGGCTGCTGATTCAAACATTCAGACTCAGACTCGAATGAGATTGAATCAGATGTTGGTCTGGGCTAGATAAAGTCATCTAAAGAGTTGACTGGGGCAAGATGATCCACTTTCAAGGTGGTTCTCTCATATATAACTAGGAAGTTGGTACTGACTGTTGGCAGAAAGCCTCAGTTTCTATCCGCATGAGTCTGTCCACAGGGCTGCTGAGTGTCCTCACAGCATGGTGGCTGGCTTCCTCCATGTGAGCAGTCCCAGAGCCCAAGGCAGAGGCAGCAATATGCTTTATGGCCTCGCCCTGGACATCATCCACAGTCACTTTCTCATTATTTTATTGACCACCCAAGTCATCCTTATTCAGCATGGGAGGGCACACTACTAGGGTATGAAAATCATAAATTGAGGATCCTTTGGGGCAGTTTTGGAGGCTGGTCAGTATATCATTAAGCCCTTCTTTCCACCAGTTGAAGACTTTTTTTCTGTAATAATTGGAGCCCTAACTGATTAGCACAGTTCAGTTCAGTTCATTCGCTCAGTCATGTCCGACTCTTTGCGACCCCATGAATCGCAGCACGCCGGGCCTCCCTGTCCAGCACCAACTCCCAGAGTCCACCCAAACCCGTGTCCATTGAGTTGGTGATGCCATCCAACCATCTCATCCTCTGTCGTCCCCTTCTCCTCCTGCCCTCAATCTTTCCCAGCATCAGGGTCTTTTCAAATGAGTCAGCTCCTTGCATCAGGTGGCCAAAGTACTGGAGTTTCAGCTTCAACATCATTCTTTCCAATGAACACCCAGGACTGATCTCCTTTAGGATGGACTGGTGGATCTACTTGCAGTCCAAGGGACTCTCAAGAGTCTTTAGGAGCAGGTTAATTCTGATGGGCAAATAGAGAGAAAGAAGAAAGAATACATAGAACAATAAATAGAACAAGTTAAGTGTAAGGGGAAAGACTTGGCTGAATATAGCAGCCAAGGGGCAGCTTTAGGATTCCAAGTGTCTGAGTACGAGTGAACAAATAAATAATGTGTGAGTTTGAGTCTAGGGGGTGGGGTGAGAGATTGTATATAAAGTGCCAGAAATGCCTTTCTTTGTTTACTAATTAGATCATGGTTTTGGACCATAAAGACTCAACTCTGGCATTGCTTATATAAAAACAGTAGCCCAGGGCTTCAGGATGGGGAACACATGTAAATCCATGGCTGATTCATGTCAATGTATGGCAAAAACCACTACAATATTGTAAAGTAATTAGCCTCCAACTAATAAAAATAATTGGGGGAAAAAAAAACAGTAGCCCAAATTGAGTATTCTCAACTTTTCTCACAGGTTATTCAGTTTACCACCCATCCATCCGTTCACGTATCCATATCTTATTAAGCATACAGCAAATACCAGGTTGTATTCAAGAGGGCAATGGGGGTGCAAAAATGAATAAATGCATCACCTTACTTGGGTGATTATGAAGAGGGAACGACCATTTATCATTCACCTACTGTGTTTCAATACTCTCGCATTTATTGCTTTAAATACTATATATGTTGGGCATAATGGTTCCCACTTGGCAGATGGATTAACTTGAGACTTGAAAAGTTAACTGATTTACTCAGAGTTGGAGCTGAAAGGTAGTGAAACTGAATCCTCTGCAGATACAAAGTAGAAAGTGATTAAATGTGAAAGAAAAGTACACATATAATACAATGGCAGCTCAGAGAATGGGGTGAATTCTTTGGCCTGGGAAGGTAAGAGAAGACTTAATGGAAGAGGTGGAATTTCAGCTAAATCTTGATTGATGAGTAAGAGATGATGGGAAAAGGCCACATATAAGGAATAAAGAATATCGAAAACAAAGGCATAAAGGTAGGAATGAATATTAATAATGATGATATACACAGAGATGCACAGAGACATACACATATAATGTGGCTAGAGAAATATGCATAAAGGAGAGAACTGGCTGATAGAGGTGAACAATATGTATTAGGACGACATAGATACCAGGCAGATACCAGACCTAGTTATTCATTAATGCAACCGGAATTCAGAGAAGGCTAGATCATCATTTGTATAACTGAGTGTGAACTCCTTTCTGATAGTGTGGATAACATCTTCTTCAAGGTTATTAATAATTAAGTCAGGAGTGTACCTTGACACCCAGTAAAAAAAATATAGATCAACAAACTATATGAGTATACAAATTATTGCATAAAAAATGAGAAGTGTCATTGATCAGCAACAATCACATACTGATGATGAGGTTTGCTGCTAGTTAATGATAAGAGTAGAATGTCTAGAAAACACAGCAGGCCCTGAGGCTAGTTAAGTACCAGAGAAATCCAAGACTCTCAGAGCTGGGAGTTGCCTGAAGCATTATTTATTCTAACTTTTCCATTTACATATGAGAAAACCAAGGCCAGGAAGTAGGAGTGACTTGTTTTTCTAGAGCAGAGCTCCTTCTAATTCACCACAGTCTTGTGAAAAGAGCAAGACATAATTCCTGACCTGGGTTAAGCTATGAGATTAGAGAGTTCTGTGAAAAATCACTAGATAAAAAGCGTGTTAGGAATTGAACTGTGTCTTCCACAAATTCATAATGTGAAATTCTAACTTCCAGAACTTCAGAATATGGCCTTATTTGGAAACAGCGTGAGTGCAGATGAAATTAATTAAGATGAGGTCATATTAGGGTAGAGTGGGCCCTGAATACAGTATAACTAGGGTCCTTATTAAAGGGAGGTTTAGGTGTGCACACAGGGAGAAATGCCAAGTGAACGTGAAGAAAGAGATCGGGACAGTGTATCTACAAAGCAAAGACACCTCAAATTTCCCGCAGACCACCAGGAGTGAAGAGAGAAGCATGGAACAGAATCTCCCTCACAGCCCTTAGTCGGAACCAACCCCGTGACACCTTGATACTTGCCTCCTAGCCTTCTGAACTGTGAAATAATACATTTCTGTTCTTTAAGCCACTCACTTTGCAGTGTTTGTTATGGAAGCTTTAGGAAACTAATACAATCACTAGAAGAAAGAAAAGTTATATGTCGGGGCGGGGGCGGTGGGGGGCTTCCCTGCTAGCTCAGTGGTAAAGAATATGACTGCCAAAGCAGGAGATATGTGTTCAATCCCTGATCAACATGCTGCAGAGCAACTAAGCCCGTGTGCCATAACTATTGAGCCTGTGCTGGAGAGCCTGGAAGCGGCCCCTACTGAGCCCACAAGCCGCAGCTATTTAAGCCCATGCACTAGAGCCTGTGCTCCACAACAAGAGAAGCCATCGCAATGAGAAGCCCACACACCACAACTAGAAAGTAACCCCTGCCCTCTGTAACTATAGAAAAGCCTGCAAGCACAGCCAAAATTAAATAAATAAATAAGCTTTAAAAAAAAGGTTATGTGGTAGCCATAGGAAGTAGGCACTGTGAAGGAAGGAACAATGCCTTAATAAAACAATAAACCAATGTATTTATCATTCAAACACTGAATCTGTATGAGATAACTTTTACTTGGTCCTGGAGCAGATACACAAAGAATTAGAAAACCACATTTCAAAAAGATAGATGCACCCCAATGTTCATTGCAGCATTATTTATAATAGCCAGGACATGGAAACAACCTAAACATTCATCAACAGAATAGAAAAAGAAGATGTGATACATTTACACAATATAATATTGTGTGTGTGTGCTCAGTTGTTCAGTCATGTCTGACCCTTTGCCAATCCATGGACTGTAGCCCTCCAGGCTCCTCTGTCCAGGAAATTTTTCAGGCAAGAATACTGGAGTGGGTTGCCATTTTCTACTCCAGGAGATCTTCCCAACCCAGGGATCAAAACTATGTCTCCTGCATTGGCAGGCAGATTCCTTAGCAGTGCACCACCTAGGAAGCCGTATAATGGAATATTACTCAGTCATAAAAGGGAACAAAATTGTGCCATTTGCAGAGATGTGGATGGACCTAGAGAATGTCATACAGAGTGAAGTAAGTCAGAAAGAAACACAAATATCATATATTAACACATATGTGGAATCTAGAAAAATGGTATAGATGAACATATTCGCAAGGCACAAACAGAGACACAGATGTAGAGAACAAACATGTGGATACCAAGAGAGGAAAGGAGGGTGGGATAGATTGAGAGATTGGGATTGGCATATATACACTACTATGTATAAAGTGGATAACTAATGAGAACAGATTGTATAGCACAGGAAACTTCTCAGTGCTCTGTGGTGACCTAGAAGGAAATCCAAAGAAGAGGGATCTATGTATATGTGTAGCTGATTCACTTTGCTCTATAGCAGAAATTAACACAACGTTGTAAAGCACCTATACTCCAATTTTTACAAGATGTTAGAATATGATTCTCTTTGCCTTTGAGAAGCCCAAAATATGCTCCAGTTAGGCTCAAAACAGAAGTAAATGTTATGGGGCCCCAAAGGAAGGATATAGACAAAGGTTTGGATGCAGAAGGTGACATCTGAGCCAGGATTTTAAAGATGACTATATTTGCTTGCTACTTGCTTAATGGTCCTGATTATTTCTGTCACTGGAAAGAGCCTCCTAAAATCTCTTCCCTGGTCTGAATAGCCATCAAAGAGTCAAAAATCACAGGCTTGCTAAGTTTGTTCAATCTAGCATTTCAAAAAACAGCCTCAACCATGTAGGCTGGTTGTCTGGATCTCCTGCCCCAGTTGGCCTGCCACTTGTGGGAAAAACAGGAAGAAAGATGCTGACCTCTGGCTGCTCAGGCCCAAATCCCTTTGGAGCTTCAGGCTCGTGTAAGAACTGGCTCCAGAAAGTCACTCTTGTGGGGGGTCTTCCCTCCTGGCTGCCTAGACCTCTCTGTAGTGCTGAAAAGTCAGATTGTGTTATTTATATAAAAACAACAACAAAAATAACTTTTTCTTTCCAAATATCACATGCATAAGAAGCCAAGCCTTCAGCAGGTCATTTAATATGTTGACGTTTTGAAGAACTGTGCTTTCAGACCCTGAAACAGAAGCCAGATCTGCTGGCCTTGGCCTTGAGATCTCTTGGCTCTCTCATATTAAGGACCCCCAGACTTTCAAATTTGAGCTCCCAGCAGCCACTGCTCTGCGTAATGCTTCTAAAAACAGAGCCAGTTGCAGCTGGAGCCACATCTGCCTCTGTGGAATGATGTCAGGAGTGCTGGGGGTAAGGCAAGGGGTGTCTCTTGATTCTAATTACCTCCCCACTGGTCAGCCACGCTCCCTGAAATTCCATTAAGATGATGGAACCTATTCTGTTAGGCTTATGAGGGATAATGATGGGATGGGAGAGGACTTGCATGCAAGCCAGCATTCTCTGCTTGGCGGATTACATTGGAAAGGCTTTGGGCAGGACATGCACAGTCATTTGCCCCAGGCCCTGTGGCCCCTTACAGTGTTGCATCAGGGCTATTCACTGTGATTTTTACCTGCCTGAACTCTCCAAGCATTCATTCCTGTAAACTTTGCTCGATTCATTCATACACATGGTTTTGACCACCACCTGGATGGAAATACATCAAAACTTCTCCAGTTTGTGCCTTTTCTTATAAAGTGTCTGACCCTTCCATCTAAATTCCTGACCCTGAGTGCCTTGTTTTCAACTAATTCATCATATTTGCTCATAAAACTATCCCTAAAAGGAGTCTCTTTATCCAGTTTCCCAAGTCAGAAGACTGGAAAGCATCCTTCCCTTACTAATAACCCTTCCCTTACTAGCATATCAAATCAATCACTAAGATCTACTAACATTATTTCTTAAAAGTCTCTTAGAATGGTTCTTGCCTCTTCATTCTTTCCGACAGTTTCCTAATTCAGAATGACATTACCTATTGCTTCAACTAGTACAGAAGGGAATCCCCTAGTGGTCTAGTTGTTAGGACATGGCACTTTGGCTGCCATGGCCCAGGTTCAATCTCTGATCTGGGAACTGAGATCCCACAAACCACATGGCAGAGCTGAAGCAAACAAACTAGTACAGCAGCTTCCAGAAGGCTTCTATCATATCATCCCCACCCAGTCTGTTCTCCACTGAGTAGCCCAAGTGTCCTTAAAAATGTAATCTGTACTCAAAAGACTAGGTACAAAGGGAACTACCTTAACATAGTAAAGACCATGTGTGAAAAAAACTACAGCTAACATACTCAGTGGTGGAAAACTAAAAGCTTTTCCTCTAAGAGCAGGACAGGCAAGAATGCCTGGTTTGGCCACTTGCATTCAACATGATAATGGAAGTCCTAGCCAAAGTAATTAGGCAAGAAAAACAAAAGCCATCCAAATTGGAAATGAAAGTATAAAATTGTTTCTGTTCATAGATGGCATGATCTTATATGAATAAAATTTAAAGAGTAAAAAAAAACTGTTAGGACTAATAAATAAATGAGCAAATTTGCAAAATTCAAAATCAATGAGCAAAATATCACTTGCACCTGCCTATGTTAACAATGAACCTTCTGAAAAGGAAATTAAGAAAAAAATAGCATCAAAAAAGAATAAAATATTAATGAGTAAACTTAACCAAGACAGTAAATTACATGTACACTGAGAACTACAAAATGATGCTGAAGGAAATTAAAGATACAAATAATAGAAAGGCAACCTGTGTTCACAGGCAGGAAGACTTAATATTGTTAAGATATTAATATGACTGAAAGCTATCTACAGATTCAGTGCAATTCCTGTTAAATTCCCAATGATTTTTTTTTTCAGAAATAGAAAAGTGCATTCTCAAGTTTATATGAAATTTCAAGGGACCCAGAATAGCCAAAATAACCTTGAAAAAAGAAGAACATAGTTATAGGTTTCACATTTCCTCCTTTCAAAACTTATTGAAAAGCTTTGGTAATCAAAAATTGAGGTACTAGCATAAAGATACACATATAGACCAATGGAACAAAATAAGAACCAGAAATAAACCCTTGCATATATAGTAAAATAATTTTCAACCAGCATGCCAAACCATTCAATGAGGGAAAGGGCAGATTTTCAACAAATGGTGTTTGAAAAACTGTATATTCATGTGAAAAAAACAGAAGTTGGACCATTATACCATACACAAAAATTAACTCAAAATGGATCAAAGCTAAACATAAAAGCTAACACTATAACATTTTTATAAGTCTATGTATATACGTATGTGTATGTATATGTTTATACACATACATATAACTTGCTTTTGTTAATATCTTACTATAGGCACAGTAGAAGCACTTTATACACTACCTCCAAATTTTATAGAAATTCCATTTTACAAAAGAGGAAACAGATACCAGAGAAGATAAAGAAACTTGCTTAAGATCAGTCTGATCTTAACCTGATTGTGGGCAGATTTTGAACTCTTCTCAAAATCAGATCTCTGGCCAACTCAAAGTAAAGCCTTACAAAGAGTACTTTAAAATCAGAAAGAACACTGACGAAAGCCGTGTGGTTGTTTTAGGAAACATTTTTGACCTTTCTGTTGACTCAATTTCCTCATCTCTAATATGCAAATAATAATATCTGACCTTTTGCAAGTTGTAGGTGGTGAAGACTAATTAAAAGGAAATAGGGACAAACAGAAGAATGATTTCTGACTTAGTCGTTCTGTCTCTCTAGGGCTCATAGATACATGGAAATCAAAGCAATTGCCAGAATATGAGATGTTTGGAGAGGTGATTCCTACTCTGGAAATGGGAGGATATGGAAATAAGAGAGAAGGAAAATCAAGATGAAGGTAAACACTGTTTCTAAATAACAAGTGTGAGAAGATATTTTGGAAGATCTTTTGTCTCATTTATTAACGCGAAAGGAATTATATATAAGTATGTCATACAAATTACCTCTATAAAGCAATTCAGAGTTGGCACTGTAATACAGTAGAGAGAGCGCTCTTGAGTTCCAGCTCATGATGAAATTTGGGCACATCATGTAAATCCTCTACATTTCCAGGTCCCTATCTGAAAACACAAGAATATTAAAATCTATCTAACATTCTGGGGAGAACAATGATTAAATAGTTACATGTTATTTGAAAAGTTAAAATACCATTTGGGTCGAGGTTAAAGTCACTCCTACTGAACATATGGCTGAAATCACTCATTTTTCTGAACCTGTTTACTCACCTCTAAAAGACATAAATAGAACCTACATCCTATAGTTGTTAAAGGGATTAAATGAAATAATGCAGGCAATTGTTAGCATGGTTTTGGCACCTAGGAAGGACTCAATAAATGGCTGTGTTTCTGCTATATACCAACAACAACAGCAATAGAAACCTTCCTTTATTTTTTGGAATTAAAGAAAACGTAAGATCTGTTGAAAATTTTAGGACCTGAATCCATGGAAGTTTTTTTGAAATCCAGATTTCTCAGTCTTCTTAATTTTTCCTTACCCTGAGAAACTGCAAGAGAATGGCATGCCTGAGGTAACCTGTTTCTCTAAATTTTGTTTGACTCTACAAGGTTAGAAGCTTCTCGTCTTCTGTGATTGAACACTCCCAGGACATTGGATCATTTCCTGAGTTTCATTTATTTAATAACTAATCTTTTATTGCCTTCCCTCTTTGAAGCCAGCCGACAAGTCTGGTTCCCTCCCCTACCCCTCTTCAAGGTCTCACCTCTTTAATCATTTGGATAAAGCTGGGACACACTACAAACCATTTTAATGGGAAGCTGATAAGTGAAGGCCATTTTTCCTCCCAGCTACTTCTCAACCAGGCTGTATTTCAGATGATTTCCAGTCATCCCAGCAAATCACTCATGTCATGCTCCCACGCCACCTAGTTAATATCAGCAGTCAACAGGTTTCTTTTGGCTCTTTTGTCTGGGAATGCTTGCTAGGCAAGGCCCCAGAACTCCAGAGAAATGAATCTGAACCTGGAATTCACACAAACTGAGCCTTCAGCTGCAGGATTAACATTTTCCCAAGTTGACATTAATAGCTCTTGTCTCTGAGCTCTACTTCTGTGTCAGGCACTAGGCCAAGCAGTGTGTCTGTATTATCAGGTTTAATCCTCATAAAACTTACTAGGGATTGCTCTTATGTCTGTTTTGTGGACAAAGAAACTTAGGACTAGGGCACTGTTACTCAAAGTGTGGTCCTTGGAGCTACAACAGATTACTAGAGAACTTGTTAGAAATGTAAATTCTTCAGCTCTATCACAAACCTCCTAAAACCAAATCCCTGTGGGGTGGTGTTCAGGAATCTGTGCTTTAACAAGCCCCTTGGTGATTCTGATGCAGACTAACATTTGAGAAGGACTGGACTAGAAAAAGTGAGTAACTTGCCAAATTCCCAGAGCTAATAAGTCACAAGAAGAAGTTTGAAGATAGAGTCTAGCTGTCTCCTAAAGCAGAGTCTGAGAGACTCTGTATTGAGATGGTTCACAAAGATTTAGGATTTGAAATAAAATTGCCTTGCACTGTAAGAACATCTATTATTTCATGTAATAAGATGTGCAGAAGTAGCTGAGTTCCAGATTTTATTTAGTTCAGCAGTTCAGTGGCTTTATGGCTCCAGCTCAACAGTATCTCCCATTCTCCTGACTTTCTCTTCATGGTCACAAGAAGACTGCAGCAATTCCAGACATCGTTGAAGAAAGGGCATGTCTCTTCTTCCGTGTCTTTTTTAAGAGCAATACTTCTTTCCCCCAAGGTATACTTTTCCCCCAAAGACCTCCTCTCATGTGTTACTGTACTGAATTTCATCACACCCACATTACTGAGCTAATCACTGGGAAAAAAAAATGAAATAACATGATTGGATAAAAACTATTTTAGATTTGCCTCATTTGAAGCATGTGGATGCCTGAATGAACACAGTGGATGAAAGTGCTAAGTCAAAGCAATAGGGACACATTTTGAAACAGAAATAAGTTTGGATTCACAGGATGGCATCAGATGATAGGAATCCAGATAGAAAAATTAAGAGTTTATGCTATAAGCCCTGTAGAACCTGTTAATCTTTGAGTAGGGGAGAGGAATATGTAAGGACATGCATGGAAAGAGTGCACTGATGATGTGTAGCAGAGATGAGCACTAGACTCAGGGGAGGGATTGATGAGAGGCTGTGAGAGAAGCTCAGCTATTGCTGCAGCCTTGGTAGAATTGGCCAAGGACTCGGTCTAGGTAGGTGGCATGGGTAAGAAGGATGGCTGAAGATGGGTCATTTGGAAGGAAATTGGCAAGAGTGGGTGACTGGCCATAAGGAGATAAAGAAGGGGACAAGTCAGAGGTTACACACCATCCTTGTGTGTGTGACCAGTTGTTCTGCCCATCTGCGGCCATGTTGAAAATTGCTATTTCCTACAAAAGGAATGTAGGCAAGTTAAAGGAAAACTGTCAGATGTATTAATAATGGGTTATTTAGGGGTATGTGCTAAATTCTCAAATTCAGTTTTGGCTCTATAATGTAATAGTAATAGTTGAGTTTACTGCCAGCCTATTATGTCTTGCTGTTTTATTTTTTTAAACTTATTTTTATTATAGAAAATTTCAAACATATATAGAAGTAGGGAAAATAGTATAATGAACCTGAAGGTACTTATTAACCAGCTTCTACATGATCAAATCATAGCCAATCAATCTTGTTTCTTCTAGTCTCTCACTTACTCTCCACCATCAACATCAACGTAGGTTTTATTTTTTGAATAACAATGTTCATTTCAGTTCAGTTCAGTTCAGCTCAGTCGTGTCCGACTCTTTGCAACCCCATGGACTACAGCACGCCAGACCTCCCTGTACATCACCAACTCCCGGAGTTTACTCAAACTCATGTCCATTTAGTCGGTGATGCCATCCAACCATCTCATCCTCTGTTGTCCCCTTCTCCTCCCACCTTCAATCTTTCGCGGCATCAGGGTCTTTTCCAATGAGTCAGCTCCTCTCATCAGGTGGAGTTTCAGCTTCAGCATCAATCCTTCCAATGAATATTCAGGACTGATTTCCTTTAGGATGGACTGGTTTGATCTCCTTGCAGTCCAAAGGACTCTCAAGAGTCTTCTCCAACACCACAGTTCAAAAGCATCAATTCTTTGGCACTCAACCTTCTTTATAGTCCAACTCTCACATCCATACATGACTACTGGAAAAACCATAGCTTTGACTAGACAGACCTTTGTTGGTAAAGTAATGTCTCTGCTTTTTAATAAACTGTCTAGGTTGGTCATAACTTTTCTTCCAAGGAGCAAGCGTCTTTAAATTTCATGGCTACAGTCACCATCTGCAGTGATTTTGGAGACCCCCCCCAAAATAGTCTGTCATTGTTTCCATTGTTTCCCCATCTATATGCCATGAAGTAATGGGACCAGATGCCATGATCTTAGTTTTCTGAATGTTGAGTTTTAACCCAACCTTTTCACTTTCATCAAGAGGCTCTTTAGTTCTTCTTTGCTTTCTGCCATAAGGGTGGTGTCATCTGCGTATCTGAGGTTACTGATATTTCTCCTGGCAATCTTGATTCCAGCTTGTGCTTCATCACTGAGATACAATTAACATACCATACAATGCACATATTTAAAGTGTGTAATGCAATAGTTCGTAGTATATTCATAGAGTTGTGCAACCATCACCACAGTCAATTTCAGAACATTTCATCACCCCAAAAAGAAATTCCACTCTCTAGCTGTCACTCCCTGTTCCTACATCCCTCTTCCTCCAGCCCTAAGTAACCACTAATCTACTTTCTGTCACTATAGATTTTCCTATGATGGACATTTTATATAAATGGAATCATACAGTATATAGTCTTCTGTGAATATCTTCTTTCACTTAGCATCATGTTTTCAAGGTTCACCTATGTTATAGAATCTATTAGCACTTCATTTCTTTATTCTGCCACATAATACCCCATTCTATGGATAGGCTACATCTTACACATTCATCCAGCAATTGATGGACATTGAGCTCCCATTTTTGGCTGTTATGAATAATTTAATAAGAACATTTGTGTACAAGAACATTCATGTACAAGTGGACATATATTTTCATTTCTCTTGAGTATATACTTAAGAGAGACATTTCTGGGTCATAGAGTAACTTTATGGGGCTTCCCTGATAGCTCAGTTGGTGAAGAATCTGGCTACAATGTAGTAGACTCCAGTTCGATTCCTGGTTTGGGAAGATCCGCTGGAGAAGGGATAGGTTACCCACTCCAGTATTCTGGCAGAGATAATTATGTGTCATAGAGTAACTTTATATTTAACCTTTAAAGAAACTACCAGACTGGTTTCCACAGTGGCTATACCATTTTACCTACCTACCAACAGTGTATAAGAATTCTAATTTTTCCACATCTTCCTCACACTTTTTGTTATTTTTATTTAAAGTTGTTAGTTTTAAATTAAAATTTTTAAAGACTTTATTTTTAGAGCAGTTTTAGTTTCTCAAAATTGAGTGCATGCATGCTCAGTTGTGTCTGATTCTTTGCCACCCCATGGACTCTAGCCCATCCTCTGTCCATTGGATTATCTAGGCAAGAATACTAGAGCAGGTTGCCATTTCCTCCTCCAGGGGGTCTTCCTGACCCAGAGATCAAACCCACATCTCTTGTATTGGCAGGCATATTCTCTACCACTGAACCAACTGGGAACCACCGCCCCACCCCCACCCCCACCCCACATATGCTTAGCATTCCCTATTAACTTCTTCCACCATAATGGTACATTTGTTACAATTGAAGAATCAATATTGATCCATAATAATCACCCAAATTCCAGTTTACAATAGGATTCGTGTTTGGTGTTGTATATTCTATGAGTTTGAACAAATATATAATTATATATATTAATCATTATAATAGCATTCAGAGTATTTTGACTGCCCTAATAATAATTCTGCATCTTTGTTTTTTTAGTATTTCCTTGATTGCTAGGGATGTTGAGCATTTTCATGTACACAATGGTCATTTGTACAGTATTCCCTTCTTATCCTCAATTTCACTTTCTGTGGTTTCTGTTACCCACAGTCAACCATGATCTGAAAATATTAAATGGAAAATTCCAGGAATAAATAATTCATAAATTTTAAATTGTGAACTGTTCTGAGTAACAGGATGAAATCTCACGCAGTCTTGTTCCTGCCTACCCAGGATCTCCAACCTTCCATATCATCTGTTTCTGACACCCAAGCATCAACATCATCATGGCTCAATGATACAGGAACACCTGAAGCTGCTTATCCTCCTTCTGATGTATCATTAAAAGGCCAACATTAGCCTAGCATGACGTCACGATGCCTATGTCATTCACCTCACTTCATCTCATCATGTAGGCATTTTATCATCTCACATCATCACAAGAAGAAGGGCATGGTACTATAATTTTGAAAGAGAGTCGGACAGAAAGAGGGAATCCACATGCACATAACTTTTATTACAGTATGTTGTTTTAATTCTATTTTATTATTAGTTATTGTTTAATTTCTTACCATGCCTAATTTAAAAATTAAACTTTTTCGTAGCTATACATTTCTAAGGAAAAACATAGTATGTAGGTTTCAGTACAATCTGCAATTTCAGGCCTCCAATGTGGGTCTTGGAACATATTCCCAATGGATGAAGGGACACTACTTAGAGAAGTACCTATTCAGATCATTTGGCCATTTTTAATTGAGTTATTCATCTTTTTATTATTAAGATGTAAACGTTCTTCATATATTCAAGATATAAGTGTCTTATCAAATAATTTTAAAATATTAATATTTTCTGCTATTCTGTGGGTCATCTTTTTCTGTATAGTATCCTTCAAAGCACCAAAGTTTTTGATTCTGGTGGAGTCCAAGTTACCTATTGTTTTTCTTTTGTTGCTTGTATTTATGGTGTTAAATCTAAGAAACAGTTGCTTAATTCAAGATCATGAAGATGTACATCTATGCTTTCTTTTAAGAGTTTTATAGCTTTAGTCATTATATTTAGGTGTTTGATTCATTTCAAGTTAATTTTTATACATGGTATGAGATACTGCCTCACTTCATTCTTTTTCAAGTGGATATCCAGGTGTTACAGCACCATTTGTTGAAAACAATATTCAAAAGACTGTTGAATTGTCTTGGTTCCCTTTTTGAAAATCAATTGACCATCATCTCCTGTTATTTTGAAGCAAATTGCAGACATGTCAGTTCCTCTGTAAATATGTCAGTGTGTATCTCCAAACTTCAGTGCCCCACCATTTTATCTGTCTTATCACTAATCCTTACAACAACGGTCAAGGTACCATTATCCACATTTAACAGAAAAGACACTGATGCTTAGAAGGGTTGCACGACTTGCCGAAGGTCATACAGCTATTTAAGTGACAGAACCAGATCCAAAGACTGTGCCCTTCCTATTATACCATCACCCATTGTGGCCCAAAATAGTGAAATATAGTAATAGTGAGGGCAGGCTGACCCAGGCAACCCTTGTCTTCAGTTCTCTAACAGTATCATTTAACTTGTTTATTTTCTTCACTGGCACTGCCACCATTTCTATTTGCCCTTTATCCAGCATTCTACCCATCAGATCAGGAGACAGAGAGCTCTCTAAAGACTCATAGTTCACAGCCTCAGAACTCAGGGAGAATGTGAGGTAGAAAAATCAATAGCTCAAGGTGAGGACATTGAATTTGTATCAATCTGAGAGGTAACCCTGTCCATTCTGAAGTAAGGAGCAGATTGAACCATCTTAAATTTCAAATGGGCACTGAAATTTTATTTACTAGAAGGATGGTTTGAATTACCAAATCTTAGCATGGAATGACACCTTCAGGAGGGCTTCGTCTGACCTCTTATTTGGCTGATGCAAAAATGTTCACTGACTTCCTCAAGGTTACAGGCTAATTGGTGGCAGCAAGGGGGCTCAAAGGCAGGTCCTCTGATTCCATTTTAGGGAATGTCAGAGTTTTCTTCTGTTCCTGGAGCCCACCAGGTAACCTGCCCTCACCATGTCAAAGGTATAGAATAGTCTCATGTGATTGTAAAACAATTATAGGAAGGTGGGAAGGGGAAGAAAACTCATGGAAGAGTGTGATTTTTCTTAACCTGTTTCTGGGAAACAGGAATTTTCAAATACCTATAAGACAATAAGCAATTTAACTTCTGAGTCAGAGGGAAGATCTATGATCCAGGGATTGGAGAACATGTTGCATACTCTGTCGTGTTTTTTTTCCAATGAGGCAAAGAAAGAGAGAGAATTGAGTTCAGACTCAACTTCAATATCCTGCCTAGGGCACAACAGAAATATCAATACATTGGGGAGAACCTGGATTAAAAAAAACTGGGGTGAGGATAAGACCTTCAGCCGATGCTGGAAAGGTTTAGGTCTAGGCCAGAGAGCAAAATCCCACCAAGTTGAACTATGTAGAGGAACCAATGACGGGGCCTTCAGGACTGATACGATCTGAATTTCTTCTCAGCCCCCATTCTACCTCTAACAGAAGCTATGTTAGCAAAGGTACTGATGGCAGCCAAGTGTAGGTGTTATAAAAAAGCTTTAGGATCAACTTGCCAAGGTTTCAAGTTCTCATTCCTTTACTGCCTCGCTGTGTGACCTTAGACAAGTCACATCACTTCTCCAAGTCTCGGTTTCTTCCTCTGTACAAAGGATATCATCAGGGTGAACTGAGGCCTAAGGTACTGCATACATTGCATACAGCACTGTTCCTGGGACAAGAGTGGATATTTCACATGTGCATTTTTGCACCCCTCTTTAGTCTTTCTCAGCTTCATAGGATTTTTATACCTCCTCTCTAGGTGCTCTTTGGATCTCAGGACCTATCTCTTTCAGTATGAAATTAAATATGAAATTATCCCAATGGAGAGATTTTAAGAGCTAAAGTTCCAGAGGCCCTGCTACGGAACCCAAGGCCAGAGCATTCATGGCGGAGTGGACAACTAGACTCTCCATTCAGTGCTCCCTCCTTGGCATCACCACAGTGTTCTTGGGATGCTGGTTGCCGTGACTACCTAATCACTTCCTCTAGGTCTGACCACTACAACAGACTGAAACACTTGCCAAACTCCCAGCCAAATAAGCAGCAGATGTACAATTTGAAAAACATAATTCCTGAACAATAATGTTTGCTTTCTCATTCATTACATGGACCCATCCACAAAGATGGAGGCAGAGAGGCAGTTTTAGAGAGAAACCAGGAATAACACCTGGGATGCAGGAAGACCCACACTTATCTCTGTGTATTCTCCTGGATGAACCATGAGTGGGGCATTCTTCCTGGTGTGACGTCCTGGTTCATTTATGGAGTCCTTAACTCTGTTCAGTTGGTTTTATAACAAGTTCAGAATAACCATACAGTAGCAGTGAAGGACAAAGCTAAAGCCTTCAGAGTCAGACAGGTGTGGGTATCAATGCCACTTTTGCTTCTGACTAGCGGGGTGACTTTGACCAAATTCGCTTCTCTGAGCTCCATTTCCTCATACAGAATGAAGATTATAATACCTGCCTTATACAGTTGTCATCATGGGATTAAAATAAAAAACAGGGATGTAGCACAATGCTTAGACCTAGGAGGTTCTTAATGAATGTTATAAATTTGACTTAAATTGTCATGCAGTTTGATATACCCATTCTGCCATAATATGTCAAGAAGAATGACTGCGTTTGAGACATACAGAATCTCACCAAAGAAAGTCTTATGAATTATTTCAAACAACACTCTTATTTTACAGAAGAGGAAATTGAGACCCAGAAAGATTAAGGTCTTTGCCTAATATCACACAGCTAACTAGTGAACAGCAGGGGTAGGGTTAGAACGCCAGGGTTCTAACATCCAAGCCAGTACTTTTTCCAGCATCCAGTAGTGACTGAGAAAGGGAAGGAGGGAAGATAATTTTCAGATACTGAGCATCTGCTATTCACAGGTATTCTGCACAAGCTCTTCTGTTTAGCTCATACAGCAATAGTAGATGTAATATATTATTCATCTTAATAAATGAGCAAACTAGAATATAGGCTTTAAAGAGCAGGGAGTATGTCTTTCTTGTTCATTCTTGTATCCTCAACAGACAGAACAGTGCTTGTCACCTAGTAAGTGCCCAGTAAATATTTGCCAGTGAGCAAGATAAAGTGATTTGTCAAATCCAAATAACTAATAAATGACAGAACCAGGACTTGAAATAAAAATTTGACTCTGAAATCCATCTTTTTTCTGAGCCAGCTCTTGTACTTCCTTCCCTAGCAGAACTGGGAGGCCTGAATGAAAAAGGAAGGGAAGTCTCATTCTTTAAGAAAGTTGTAGATTCCAAGGTATTAAACTAAGCATATTTGTATATATTATCTCATTTACTTTTTCATAATCACAAAGGATAACTATTTTATTTTTTTAAACATATGAGGAACTATATGAAATATAGAAAGCTTCGGTGACTCTTCCAAGTAAAACAGTGAGAAGAAAAAAAAAAACAGAACCCAGATTTCAGTGCCAGAGTTTCACCTTACCAGGGACTCTTCTCTTAATATCACACCTGCTTATACTATGGACCCTGAAGAAGGCTGGTAGTATGCCAGGAACATGATATCAGACCTGTACACAGTGGGGCAAGCATAGTCCCTTTGGGTTTGCCACTGGATTTTTTTTTAAACTTTTTATTTTATATTGTAGTATAGCTGATTAACAATGTTGTAAAGTTTCAGGTGGACAGCAGAGTGACTCAGCCATACATATACATGGATCTGTTCTCCCCCAAAGTCTCCTCCCATTGCTACTGGATTTTGGTCAAGATGCCCAACTCTGTGGTAGCCTATGACCAAACCCACAAAGATAGAAAACTAATAAGTTGAGCGTGGCTGGGTGCCTGGGGACACTGTTGGGGCTTGCAACAAATCTGTCTATTGCCTGCTTCCCCCCTCCTAGCTAAGTTTAATAACAAAATGCATTTATTTCTTAAGCTTTTATTAGTATTGTTTTGTTATCTGCAGATATATATATATATATATATATATTTTTTTTTTTTTTTAGGAGTGAGAGAATAGTAAAGACCATGGCACTTACTGTCTGTTCTTTCACAAATAGGCAAATCTGTATACTTCCGAATCCTCACTGTTCATATTTTCATTGGTGGGAGGTATCTGTTGGTTGAAAGTGTCAGAAAAGAATTTGAGCCAGCTTCTATGAATGTGAGGAAATCGCTAATAAGAATAAGAGGCATCTCTTGGAACCCAAGTACAGGGATTCAGCTGAGCCTGGCAGTGGAATGTAAATAGGATCTCAAAAGCATTTGGCACTCTGTTTCTAAGAGTATCTGCTCTTTTCTTTTCTCTTCCTCCTTCTCTTCTTTCCCCAGACATCCCCTCTCATCCTTCCACTGCCTTCTCCCTCTTCTTCTTCTCCTCCCCCTCCCCCTTCTTCCCTCTTCCTCCCCTCCCGCTCTCTGCTCCTTTCTCCATCTCCTTCCTCCTCCTCTTCCTTTTCTCCCCCCAACCTTCTCTCTCTCACTCTGAATAACAGCCTCCATTGGTATCTACATTTAGCTGTAACCAATTCAACCATCAAAAAAGAGACTGAATCTTGGTCCCGGTTAAAGTTTTTTGCAGAGCAGATATCATTGACCACACTCCAATCTTGTGGCCAATGCTGCGATAAGCAACTCTGACCAGGAGGAAGGATCATGGAGTATGACTCTGACTCCCTAGGGCTGGTCCCTGGACACCATGTAGATGATGGAGCAGGGAAGTTCTGACAGTAGATGGACTGGGGGACACCCAAAGTTGTCCCATCTCCTCTCTCTTCCTGAGGCGTGGAGTGCTGGTGTTAGTTATTAACAAGGCCAAGTGAGAACCCTGGCCTTACTGAAGTTTGGTCCTTTATTCATTTAACATTCAACAAGTTCTACTCCAGGTATTGGGCCTAGAGCAGTGACCAAAGCTGGCTAAGTCACTGCCCTCAGAAGTCTGATCCTTTCCCCTTCAATTATGGGATGTTTCACATCTTTTCAATAAGTTATCCCTTTGTCCAGGCTCATTTGAGATGGGTTTGTCTCACTTTGAACCAAAAGTGTCCTGACTAATACAGGAATGTCACAACTGGCAGATCCTCTAATATAAAACTGGCTAAATTGGGATAGATTAGGGCTTTGCGAGGACTCTGCCACACAGGGTGGATAAATTAGCGATCCTTGTTAGAGGGTAGAAAATCTGTTTGGTTAAAAGATTATCTGTGAACATACAATAAGTGTTGTAAGTTGTATGTAAAGAACAACAGTAAGTGTTCTTTATATATACTGAATACAATTCCTTAGATACAAAATTTGCAAATATTCTCTCCCATTCTATGGGTTGTCTTTATACTTTTCACATAAAAGTTTTAAATTTTGATGAAGTCTAATTTATGTTCTTCCCTTGTCATTCATGCTTATTGTATTATATCTAATAAACTATTGCTTAATCTGAGGTTAAAAAAAAATTATCAGTTGTCTGCTAGAATTCAGAGCATTGCCCACAAAATGGGAACTTTTAGGAACCTGGTAGAAAAATGTCAAAATACTGCCACCTGTGCTTTTTCAAGTAACTTGTTGATTTTGGCCTAATAGCCGATAGAGAATAGCTGGACAGATTTACAGTCCTGTTAAAAGAATTAATTTCTTTCTACCTGTAGTGAGGAATTTGAATCTGTTGAATCAGATAAACAAGTGCCTTAAGAATCCGGTCTTAAAGTTGGTGCAGCAGAATCTGGGGATCCTAGTGATCACATTCTTTCTGAGCAACTCTCCTGTGCATCCCTGCCTGGGAACGTTGGAAATACACATTTGGATGGTAGCAAAGTTGAGACAGAAGCTACCTGGCAGAAAAAACTGAGCCTTTCCTCATTACTCCAGCCTATTACTCTTAAAACTTTGAGGCAGAGGCCCATAAGCTAAGGTCTGAGGAGATGTGCAGAGTCCCCAGTATTGATATTAAGAAACTTATGGTACAAATATGAGGTCCAAATTAAAAATAAAATTTGGGCAAGATTTCTGGTATTGAGTACCAGCAAACTGGGTCTCTCATGCCTCCTCCCTCCTCTAACCCAATGAAATCAATAAGCGTGGCTAAAGAAAATACTTTAAAAAGTTGTGCTGTATGAAAGACTGAAGCCTAGGAAAGAGAGACCTGTGCTTATTGAACTGTGAGAGCAACACTGGGTCATATTCATGACTCAAACAGAAATGAACTACCAAAACTGTACAGTCCCTTATGATGGAACCCTCCTCAATTCTCCTATCAGTTTTGGTACTGACTAACAATGGAGAAGGCAATAGCGACCCACTCCAGTACTCTTGCCTGGGAAATCCCATGGACCGAGGAGCCTGGTAGGCTACAGTCCATGGGGTTGCTAAGAGTCAGACACGACTGAGCGACTTCACTTTCACTTTTCACTTTCATGTATTGGAGAAGGAAATGGCAACCCACTCCAGTGTTCTTGCCTGGAGAATCCCAGGGATGGGGGAGCCTGATGGGCTGTCATCTCTGGGGTCGCACAGAGTCGGACACGACTGAAGTGACTTAGCAGCAGCAGCAACACTGGCCAAAGAAAGCCCTCTTGGTAGATAGAACCCAGGGCAGCTAGAATAACTGGTCAAGGAACAAACAGAGACCCACGAGAGTGAGTAGTGCAACAGAATCCAGGTGATGCTCTACCCAAGTGACTCAGTATCTTGTTGCTTCCTCTCACCCTCAATAGGGAGTTTTGTTATCCTGGATTTCCCCAGTGCTTGTAGAATGAGTGTATTGGGCTGTTAAGTACATTATTTAGCCCTTGACTTGAAAAATCTCAAGGAGCCACAGTAAGCCATGCTCAAGAGGGGGAGTTGATACTCATCAGAAAACTTGAGCTTGGAAAAAACTGGCCCCAGGTTTCTCTTCTGGATTTATCAACTGGATGGGACTTCAAGATTTTTCCAATGGAAAAAGGGTTGATGTCAGATGAAAAACAATGATTTCTGCAATAATAATAGCTAATGCTCATTGAATCATTATTAGGTACCAGGCACTGATCTAGGTCTTTATGTGCATAACTCATTTAATTGTCCCAACTCCCCTTTGAGGAGATACTAATATCATCTGCATTTTACAGAAGTAATTAACTACCTTGCTTAAAGTTAAGCTGATAATTGAATCTATGGCTTGGGTTCTTAACTATTATGTTGCATTTATTTTAGGTTACTTCTCTTGCTCATATTTGCTTTTACTTTCTTCTATCTCTTACTGCTGTATCTTCTTGGCAGCCTATCTCTGCTGATTTTTTGAGATGCAGTTGACATGCAATAACCGGTAAAAATTGATGAGTTCTGACATATGTTTACACTCATAAAAAAAGTCACTACAGTTCAAATAAGGAGCATATCCATCACTCCCTCTCCCAGTCTTCCTCATGTCTCTTTGTAGTCTAGCTCTTCTCCTGCACTCCCCCATCCCTTGGTTACCACTGATCTGGTTCCTGTCATTATAGATCTGTTGCATTTTCTAGAATTGGAATCATATACATGTATTATTTTTCTGTCTTCCTTCATTCACTCAGCATAACTATTTTGAGATCCATGACTTAGAGTATATCAATACCTTGTTCTTTTTTATTTCTTTTGTTTCATTGTGTGGATGCTGCTGTGTATAACAGTATGCACAGCAGCACAGATATAACTGCTATGAATATTCATGTACAAGTCTCTGTGTGGACATATACTTTTATTTAAATAAATATCTAGGAGTGTAATGGCTGGATTGTATGGAAGGTGTATGTTTAACTTTTTAAGACACTGTCTCAGAGTTTTCCAAACTGGGTGTACTATTTTACCTTCTCACCAGCAATGCTTGAGAGTTCCAGTTGCTTGTATCCTCACCAGCACTTGATATGATCAGTCTTTTTAATTTTAGCCATTCTAGCTATCAAGTAGAGGTATTTCATTTTGGCTTTAACTGATGTTCCACTAATGACTTATGATATTAAGCATGTGCTTATTTGCCATGTACATCTCTTTGTTAAAAGGCTTATTTTGGCAAATATTTTTTCCCTTTTATTTTTATTGGATTGTTTGATTTTTTAAAAAAATTTTTGTTCTAGTTCTTCCCCCTGAAGTTAGCTTCCTTTTTGTCTAAGAGGACATTCCAGCAATTAGAACACAGATGGAGTTGATGAACATGGTTTAGTAGATAGGGCACAGGTTTGGAAATAACCTGATATATTTAGATTTGCACTTTAGCTCTATTACTTGATAAATTATGTTGCTCTGGGCAATTCAGTTCATGCCCCTGCACCTTAGTTCATTTGTCTGTAAAATGGATCTGGGGAACCTATTTCCTAGTGTTTCTATGAGGAATAAAGGAAACACTCATTTTATTTATTTAGTTTTTTTAAGGAAAAATATTTTTTACTTATTCACTTTTAAAATTAATTTTTATTGGAGTATAGTTGCTTTGTTTTTTTATTTTTTTCCATTTATTTTTGTTAGTTAGAGGCTAATTACTTTACAATATTGTAGTGGTTTTTGCCATACATTGACATGAATCAGCCATGGATTTACATGTGTTCCCCATCCCGATCCCCCCTCCCGCCTCCCTCTCCATCCCATCCCTCTGGGTCTTCCCAGTGCACCATCCCTGAGCACTTGTCTCATGCATCCAACCTGGGCTGGTGATCTGTTTCACCCTTGATAGTATACTTGTTTCAATGTTGTTCTCTCTGAACATCCCACCCTCGCCTTCTCCCACAGAGTCTAAAAGTCTGTTCTGTACATCTGTGTCTCTTTTTCTGTTTTGCATATAGGGTTATCATTACCATCTTTCTAAATTCCATATATATGTGTTAGTATACTGTATTGGTCTTTATCTTTCTGGCTTACTTCACTCTGTATAATGGGCTCCAGTTTCATCCATCTCATTAGAACTGATTCAAATGAATTCTTTTTAATGGCTGAGTAATATTCCATGGTGTATATGTACCACAGCTTCCTTATCCATTCGTCTGCTGATGGGCCTCTAGGTTGCTTCCCGGTCCTGGCAATTATAAACAGTGCTGTGATGAACATTGGGGTACACATGTCTGTTTCACATCTGGTTTCCTAGGTGTGTATGCCCAGGAGGGGATTGCTGGGTCATATGGTAGTTCTATGTCCAGTTTTTTAAGGAATCTCCACACTGTTCTTCATAGTGGCTGTACTAGTTTGTGTTCCCACCAACAGTGTAAGAGGGTTCCCTTTTCTCCACACCCCCTCCAGCATTTATTGCTTGTAGACTTTTGGATAGCAGCCATTCTGACTGGCATGTAGTGGTACCTCATTGAGGTTTTGATTTGCATTCCTCTGATAATGAGTGATGTTGAGCATCTTTCATGTGTTTGTTAGCCATCTGTATGTCTTCTTTGGAGAAATGTCTGTTTAGATCTTTGGCCCATTTTTGAATTGGGTCATTTATTTTTCTGGAATTGAGCTTCAGGAGTTGCTTGTATATTTTTGAGATTAATCCTTTGTCTGTTGCTTCATTTGCTATTATTTTCTCCCATTCTGAAGCCTGTCTTTTCACCTTGCTTAGTTTCCTTTGTTGTGCAAAAGCTTTTAAGTTTCATTAGGTCCCATTTGTTTATTTTTGCTTTTATTTCCAATATTCTGGGAGGTGGGTCATAGAGGATCTTGCTGTGATTTATGTCGGAGAGTGTTTTGCCTATGTTCTCTCTAGGAGTTTTATAGTTTCTGGTCTTACATTTAGATCTTTAATCCATTTTGAGTTTATTTTTGTGTATGGTGTTAGAAAGTGTTCTAGTTTCATTCTTTTACAAGTGGTTGACCAGTTTTCCCAGCACCACTTGTTAAAGAGGTTGTCTTTTTTCCATTGTATATCCTTGCCTCCTTTGTCAAAGATAAGGTGTCCATAGGTACGTGGATTTATCTCTGGGCTTTCTGTTTTGTTCCATTGATCTATATTTCTGTCTTTGTGCCAGTACCATACTGTCTTGATGACTGTGGCTTTGTAGTAGAGCCTGAAGTCAGGCAGGTTGATTCCTCCAGTTCCATTCTTCTTTCTCAAGATTGCTTTGGCTATTCGAGGTTTTTTGTATTTCCATACAAATTGTGAAATTATTTGTTCTAGTTCTGTGAAGAATACCGTTGGTAGCTTGCTAGGGATTGTGTTGAATCTATAGATTGCTTTGGGTAGTATACTCATTTTCACAATATTGTTTCTTCCAATCCATGAACACGGTATATTTCTCCATCTATTTGTGTCCTCTTTTATTTCTTTCATCAGTGTTTTATAGTTTTCTATGTATAGGTCTTTTGTTTCTTTAGGTAGATGTACTCCTAAGTATTTTATTCTTTTTGTTGCAACGGTGAATGGTATTGTTTCCTTAATTTCTCTTTCTGTTTTCTCATTGTTAGTGTATAGGAATGCAAGAGATTTCTGTGTGTTAATTTTATATCCTGCAACTTTACTATATTCATTGAAGGAAACACTCATTTTAAACAAGTGGCATAAAACAACGAGAAATAACGCTTGTTAAGGCCAAGTCCTAAAAAGAAGACTACTCATAAGAATTTTAATTATAAGAATTATTAGAATACTCTCAATACCAGATATTAATGTAGAATAATATCTAGAATGGCATCTTGCTTATTATTTCATTGTTTAATATTTTCTTCCTTTCTGTATATATAATATACTTACTTTGTCAAAGAGGTTTCTCATATACACATATCTAACGCACCCCGGTATTATCACACCTTAACACATCCTGTGGTATTAGTTTCTCACCAGGGATCTACAAGCCCTCTGATCTAGAGGCTCTTCTTCTTAGTCATCCTGTTTTTAACACTATTTTCATCCCTGTTTGAGTTCCTCCTTGTCCATATCCTGCATAGGTAGACAAAGCAATAGTCACTTTCACGTGGGTAATCGGCCTGCCAATGCAGGAGATACGGCTTCAATTCCTGGGTCGGGAAGATCCCCTGCAGAAGGAAATGGCAACCCACTCCAGTATTCTTGCCTGGGAAATCCCATGGTCAGATGAGCCTGGTGGGCAACAGTCCACGGGGTTGCAAAAGGGTTGGACACTTAGCGACTAAACAATAACAACAGAGCATTCCTACTCTCTCAGTCTTCAGGGGCTTAAAGATACAAGTGGTCATCAACAGCTAATAAGGAGGTTAATTTTCTTCCATTGTGCACAAGGTACAAGGCACAAGTGGTAGCTCAGTGGACCTCTACCTGGACCTCTGAGTATCTCTCCCTGGGCCCTCAGCTGCCTGCATGGCTCTCTTGGTGGGGGGAGGGGCAGGAACTGATGAACAGGATGATAGCTATTGCCCCTGGCTCTTTGACAAGAAAAGAGCTGCTTCCAGACAGGGTTCAACCTGCAAAAAGGCTCCCCTGCTGTGCAGGAATTATTCACTCTAGGATAAGCTTCCTGTGCAGTAATATCAAATATTCCTGCTGCCTAAACTCAGAACTTGACAGCTTAACTGTTTCGTGCCCAGTCTGCAAGAGCTTCAGAATTCTCTGCCACAATGCTGTGAACACAATGGGTGCCCAGTAATGGTAGTAATTCTTCCTAATTCTGATTTCTACTCTCCCAAAGGTATCCGGGCCATTTGTCCAAGCTCCCCTGTGGTTAATGTTACTGTGGTTCTGTATACGTGTCCTCACCCCTGGAGACCAGTTCAATTTCTGTGAGGTTCCTTCCTTTAGTCCTGCCAGTCCTGGATGAACCTGTCAATCAAAATATATTGCCTGCTGTGTCAATTAACCAAGGATGTTGCAGCCCTCAAGCCACTACAGCCTGACAGTGAGCCCTGAGAGAACTCAGGATGGGATCAAGTGGACTGCCGAGCCCTCAGCCCCTGCAGCTACACCCTCGACAATGGTGCACCCCGAGGAGACTCAGGATGGGAAAGGAAAGCACAGGATACTGCACCTGGATAGCTGTGGTGTGTGTCAAAGGAATGGTTTCAGTGAGCTCAGATGCTCACATCTTCCCTTATGTAGAGGAGCACTAAGTTCCTTAACTTGAGATACCTGGTTTTCTTGAATTAACAGTAATCTTTTGATGTCCTGACTTCCTTGTCTTTCTTGCAAAAACTCCTATATATCCTAGTTTCTCCCTTCTCCTGAAAAATATCTTCAGATAGCATTTTCTCAGAGCTATCTGAGATAATGTGTCCTGGGCTTAAGTCTTCAGTTTAGTTCACCATATAAAACAGAATTCTCAACATTTAGGTTGTGCATTGTTTTCAGCCGACAAACCCAACAACCAGCCTCATAAAAGATGCCAAGGGACTCATGGAAGATCGTGCATGCTGTGTGTGCTAAGTTGCTTCAGTCCGACTCTGTGTGACCCTATGGATTGTAGCCCACAGTCTCCTCTGTCCATGGGATTCTCCAGGCAAGAATACTGGAGTGGGTTGCTATGCCCTCCTCTAGGGAATCTTCCTGACCCAGCGATCTAAACGAAACCTGTGTCTCTTATGTCTCCAGCATTGGCAGGCAGGTTCTTTACCACTAACTCCACCTGGAAAACCCTTATGGAAGATCACAGATTTATTAAAGGGATAAAGAGCCCTCCCAGTGTGTTAGGGCTCAGACCTGTTCTGAAGGACTTCACTTATTCTCAAACCAAAGGCAATAGGACATATCTTGGTGAAAAGGCAGGTGAGATATCTGAAGTAGCCATCTCTCTCACTAAGTGGAAACATTCTGGCCTTTTTGGCGGAGAAATTCATCACAATAAACCTGCAGTAGATTACAAAGGGTACATGGAAGGAGGTGGATGTCCTCCGGGATGCCGCAGGAAGACTGGCTGAGACTCAAATGCTAATAGCCCCACTGATGAGCGTGGACAACATGATTACACAGGGACTGCAAGGCCAAGTTGTGCACTCTCTCCCCAGCTGGCAGGAGCAGGCTTCCTGGAATAGCTCCCTCCTACCTCCCAGCCTCTCTGCACTTAAAAAAACTTCCGGGAATCTTACTTCCTGCCTTAAGCATTTTCAGACAAAATGAATGGATTGAGAAGGTGCCCCTCACACAAATCTCAGTTCGTTACCTTCCAGCACCATCATTAGAAAACAAAACACTAAATCAGCTCTTTTATGGAGCAAAGTGTTACCACTAGAAAGAATACCAGGCTGGATCTGAAGGAAGTGCAGAGATTGAGGATCTGTGGGGGTCCTGGGGAGAGCTCTGTGTCTGGAGCTCCCTGTGCTAGGCTCCTTATCCTCTGGGATAGGGGCTGTAATCATCAGTTTTAGGAGTGAAGGGACAGAGGCTCATGGAGTGAGTGGTAAAGAACCTGCTTGCCAATACAGGAGATGTAAGAGACATGGGTCGATCCCTGGGTTGGGAAGATGCCCTGGAGAAGGGCATGGCAACATACTCCAGTGTTCTTGCCTGGAGAATCCCATGGACAGAAGAGCCTGGTGGGCTATAGTCCATGGGGTTGCAATGAGTCAGACACGACTGAAGCGACTTAGCAGGCACACATGCATACAGAGATTAGCAATGGACCTGGGATTTGATGATGAGCAGGTCTGATGTCCAAAGCACATGGATTTCCCATTGTAAGTATTTTAGATTTTTGCAACATGTCCCTCATTTCATGCGCCTATGTGTCAAACAGCCAAACCCTCTGGTCTCTAGCCATGTTGTGCCTCTGACTTTTGAGGTTATGCCCAGCAATACTCATTCTTTTTTTTTTTAATACATTTTTTAATGTGGACCGTTTTTAAAGTCTTCATTGATTTGTTATAATATTGCTTCTGTTTTCTGTTTTGGTTTTTTGGCTGTGAGGCATGTGGGATCTTAGCTCCCTGACCAGGGATTAAACCCTCACCCCCTACATTGGAAGATGAAGTCTTAACTACTGGACCACCAGAGAAATCCCAGCAGCACTTACTCTTTTCTCTGTTGTTCACAGTTTTCCAGGCTATTGAGACTACTCACAATCTCTTCCCCTTCATTCTCTGCTAACTTCTCCACTGAGCTTTTGAGGAGCCAAATGCTTCTGTGAGGAGAGAATGGTCCCACAGTGAGGAGCAAGGTCTGCATCTTTCTATTTCAAAACTGGCACTACTGTTCCAGCTACTCATTCAATTCCTACTTTTTGTTATTTTGGTGGTGGTAGTATGTTGGGCTTCCCTGGTGGGTCAACAGTAAAGAATCCACCTGCCATTCAGGAAATATGGGTTAAATCCCTGGGTTGGGAAGATCCCCTGGAGAATGAAATGGCAACCCACTCCAGACAGAGGAGCCTGGCAGGCAACACTCCATGGGGTCTCAAAGAGTCAGACCCAACCTAAGGACTAAACAACAGCAAAAGTGTGTTGTTCACTGGTTGGTCTGATAGCAACTCTGACTTCAAAGCTCTTTTGGTGAATACTGATAAATGACTTGCCCCTCTTTAACTCTGGTTAGTGGCTCCACTCACTTCTTTAAGGGGTTCATTTTCCAGAAACTTCTCTTGACAATTTTGGACATGAAGGATACAAAGATGAATGAGACTTGATCTTAGCCTAATAGCACTCAACCTCTATCATTCAGTGTTCAAGAAATAGAAGCCATTCTAGGTATTTCAAGCACAGAGGATTTCAATGTGGGGATTAGAGGCTCATAAGATCATTGCAAGGGCTGGAGGAGTGGACTGTAGGCTCCATGGTAACTTCCAGAGAGACCTGCTACCTCTGCTCTGTCAGAAAGGTGACCATCTGGAGGACTCAAATTCAATCATGAATTCTAGATCCTAGAATCTGTAACAAATCCCATATTTTTATCTAGGGAATCAGAAAGGCAGCTTCAGGAAGCTGTTATTGCTGCTGTTAAAGCTGACTTTGAAAATCATAAAACTGTTGATGAATTACTGGAATACAATGCAGAAAAGCTTCATGTCACTGCAACTGTGCTTGCCAGCAGAAAATGTCTAAAAGAGCAGAAGTTCCTTTGTTTCACTTTTACTTTTCGCATTTCATTCATGTACATCTATTGGCAGAACTTAATTTGCATTCAGAACCCTATCTATAAGGAAGTCTGGAAAATGGCCTTTTTTTATGGAAGATGAGAACTGAGACTGGGAGAATAATTAGCAGTGTTCCCCATGGACTCATGAATGTACACACACACTAAAGTGTTGGAGGAAACATGTTATATAATCAGAAAGAAGAGAGAAATCAGGTCTACTTGGGATTCAGGGAAAGTGGCAGAGAAAAGAGGCCTCCTGCTGAGTCTTGGAGAATATCTTGTAGAAGTTAACTTAGAAGCAGGAAAAACAAGAATATAGAGAGGATACTGTTGAAAGGATACTGCAACATGGTAGACAAGACATGGTTAGAACCTAAATTAGTGTTATGGATGTTGGGCTGGAGAAGAGAGGGTTTGAAATATGTCAGGAAGTTGAAAATCAATAGGGCTTGATTGAGCTGAAATAATTGGGAACAATTATTGCGTGTATACTGTGTGCCAGGCTCTCTATTCTATACATTTTGCATGTATGAACCCATTCAATCCCTACAAAGCCCTATGAAATAGGTTCAATTATCCATCCACAGATGAGGAAACTGAAGGACAGCTGGCAAATGTTACAGCCTGGTTTAAAACCAGGTTCTCTAGTTTTAGAAAACGAATACTCAACAAATTTACTATGAAACTCCTTTGCTTTTAGACATAAAGTCCACCTTCCTGTACTTTATTAATCTGCATTTTACTTCTTAATTCTGGTTTGGACCCTGAATCAGGAGTTCTTTTAACCTGGATGTTCATGGATGAATTTCTGCAAGTCTAATGAACCCTGAAATTGTAATCAAAATTTTTCAGCATTTGTGTCTTGTTTTTCTGGGAAGTGGTGGCAAGACTTATCAGATAGGTTATCAGAAATTCTCAGATGGGTTTTCGACCCCAAAATACATTTAAGAACTTTGCCTTAGAGCAGTGGTTCCCAAAATGTGATCCCTGGACCAGCAGCATCAGCATCTCCAGGGAACTTGTTAGGAAATGTGTATTCCCAGGCCCATCCAAGACCTAGTAAGCCAGAAACTTTGAGGGTGGGGCCCAGAAATCTGTTGATGAGTCTTTCAGGTGCTTCTGATATATGCTTAAGTTTGGGAAACGCTGCCTTAACACAGGCATAAACTTGAGTGATACGGCATTAGACACAGTTCACTGGCCTAAGTGGGATTTTGACAGTGCATACGATCCAAGAAGATAGAGGAAAATCTTAGAAGCCTGAGATCCTTTTTGGATTCTCTCAGGAAGGAAACACTGAGGCATAGCTTTGAACCCTGCCAATATTTTGACAAGGCATTCCCTGTGGGCTTGTGTGGCTCTCAGAGCAGGCATTTCTGGGAGCTGCTGGACTCAGGACTTGGAGCTGAGAAGATGCACACCATGGACCTGTGCACCAGTCCCACAGTGCCTGGGCTGCCATCCTCTCCCCTCCCCGATACAGTTACTTCTAGGGCTGCAGATTAGGTATCTTGTTTCATCCAAGGTAACACAGATCTCTAAGGACATTTTAGCAGAGGATAACCTGTCCAGCCTCCCGGAGCATCTAGTATCCTCTGACACCCTGCTCACCGGGAGGTGCCAGGACCTCTGGACCACACCTTGCCCAGTTGACACAACAGCTGTGTGGCCTGTGCAGGATTGCTGTCTGCAATGCCAGTCTCTTTTTACATCTTCTGGGAAACATGAAAATGTCCAGAAACAACCTGCAGTGCCGGCTGATGGGAATGGCAAGAAGGCTTGCACCCTGCTCCCCTGAGGCCTCTCTCCTCCAGAATCCCAGGCCTGGCTCCTCCTTTCTGCTAAGTCACAAAGCTAGAAAGCTCTTAGGGTAGGGAGAGAGCAAGTGGCTGCTGGTTGCTTGGAAAGGTTCTGAGAATTCATTATGATCTAAACAACTATTCCAGTTATTTATGTGACTCAGCCCCTGAAAGCTGGATCTTCCTGTGTCCACGGGGCTGGGTGTTGCTGACTCAGTGCTGAAGAGGGCACCTTGTCAGCCTCCTGGGCTCCCCACCTCCAACCTCCTCCCTGTCATTCCCAGAGGACACCAAAGGGAAGCAGACAGTGGAGCTGAGCTTCAAAGCATGTTCAGTTTCATTTCTAAGAAGGCAGCCAACCTCCTCCCATTACAGCTCTCACCACACACATCTGTCAGTCTTTCAGGCATTTTGGAGGGGAAGTAATAAGAAACAGTTACTCAGACATCATACATGCACATATGCATTTAGCATATGTTCATCCGGCACCTACTATGTGTCTGATTGATTCCTAAGGGCTGAGATTCAAAGAGACATGGCTGTATCTGCATGTACTGTTCAGGGGTCTGGTGGGGAGAAAATGCATTCACAGACATTTAGGAAGTAATGGGGAAAGCACTGTAGTGGAGCCAGAGAGAGAGAGCTTTGAGAACCCTGAGCAATGAATGGCAACCATTTCTAGGTGTCTGGAATTCCTCTTTAACATGCAACAAAATTCAGTGTGGGTGGAAATTACTTTTGTCTCTGGGAGCCAGAGAGAGAAGAAAATGCCAGGAACCAAAAGCGTACAAAAGAAAGACTTTCTGGAAGTAGGGAGGCTGAAGAAGGAGACAAAAGGGCGGGGAGACCAAAGTGTTAAGTTTTACAGTTTTGCCAAAGGGTCTTTTCTTAACTTGAACCTGTTTCACTCTATCTGCTAGGCAGGATGGTGAAATTTCCCTGAAATAGTAAGTAAACTGCTTGAACTTTTCTCGTTTGAGGAAGAAAAAGAAGGAGAATAGAAAGATCCCACGCTGCTGTATAGAAATGAAAGGAAAACTACAGATACTAATGTGGCATCTACTGTGTCTCAAAACTTTGTATGTATAGTATACCTCATTAAATACTAACAGAACATGCACACAAACACACACACACACACACACACAGTAGATTTTGTTACACAAAGGGTAAAGCAGCATACCCAAGGGTAGCTGGGCTGAGATTAGGACCTGTGTTCCTGTCACTTACAAACTAGCCTTGCTTGTAGGTATATAATGAAAAGTGCAAGTGTTAGTCACTCAGTCATGGCTGACTCTTTGTGACTTCATGGACTGTAGCCTGCCAGGTTCCTCTATCCATGGAATTCTGCAGGCAGGAATACTGGAGTGGGTAGCCATTCCCTTCTTCAGGAGATCTTCCCGAGCCAGGAATCAAACCCAGGTCTCTTGCATTGCAGGCAGATTCTTTACCATCTGAACTGCCAGGGAAGCCCATAATATAATATAATGTAAAGAAATACTCATATCCCCATTTTACAGATGGGGAAACTGAGATACCAGGAAATTAACTAAGCTCTCCAAGGTCATACTAGTAGTGAGTAAGGAAACAGGACTTCAGACCCAAATCTGTCTGAATTCAGAATCTGGATCCTTTCATCACACCACCCTGTTTTTTTTCCCTTCATTTTTGAGACCAGATTTCATCTCTCTATAGTATCTGTCTGAACGTCTATAGTATCTATAGTAGAGTATCTGTCTGAATTTCTGTAAAAATGGAACCTGATATCATATCCTCCAGGATTATGATTACCTACTATAATGTTAGAATTAAACTCCAAGCATGCTTTCTTATTCATTCATTTAATACATTTATATTGAATATTCATCTACTTTTCCCAGACACAAGGTCCCGAGAGTGGAGCAATGACAAAGGCAGCCATTTTCTTCTCATGGAGTTTTCAGTGTAGTCTGGAGAGGAAAGCAGGAAACTTAATATATAATTGTTGTATAAGAGTTATACAACAATTGGTTTATTACAATGGCAGTAAATACTATAGTAATGATAGCTAACACCTCAATTAAACTTACTTTGTGCCAGGGATTATTCTGAGTACCATATATTCATACAGTTTTACTCGTTTATTTCTTACATGCCAGTGAGGGAAGTGAAGAAATCTGCGAAGGCTTCCTGAAGGAAGTGTCAGCTTATTCTGGAAACAGGAAGAGTTAATTCTGTTGAGGAGGGGAAGGAAGATCAGGAGTTTGAGTCTAGGGTGGTGAGGTCCATGTATTCACTAGCCACATGAAGCTTTAGAGTACTTGAAATGAGGTTAGGCTGAATTGAGGTGTGATATGAGTGTAAAATACATTCTGGGTTTCAAAGACAGTATAGGAAAAAATACAGTAAAATATCTTATTAATTTTTGTATTGATTACATGTTGACAAGATGCTATTTTGGCTATAATGGGTTAAATCAAATCTATTAGTAGAACTAATTTTGCCTATTTCTTTCTACTTTTGTTTTAATGTGGCCACCAGAAAATTTTAAATTATATGTGCAGCTGATATTATATTTTGATCAGACAGTGCTGCTGTAGAAGCCTGGGGTGTGTGAGGGAGCAGGGGCATCAGGGAAACTAGAGCCTGGAGGAGACATGGAGAATGATGGGGAAAGAGAAAGAAGGATGCTGAGGCAAATGTAAACAGCTCACCGTCTGTCCTGCAGGTTAGAAAAAGTAATTACAACCTGTATAAACTATCTGAGATGGTTGGCCTGACTAACCTACTGGAAACTGTCTCTCAGAACCAGCTCCAGCTGTGAGCTAGATTAACACTATTCTTAGACTTGGTATTGTAGATGGAAGAGGCCAGAACAGGACAAAAAAGTAAAGAAAAATGGAGGGACATCTTAGGGTAAAAGTCAAGCCCTATGAATGGTCCCTCAACCCCAACCCTATAACATCTTCCTGCCTGCCCCTTACCTCTCTGTCCTCAATCTCCTACTCAACTCTTTCCACACCCCACCCCACCCAGTTACACTCATCTCTCCGTGGGGCCTCGGGTATGCTAGGTATGCTCCTACCTCAGGACTTTTGCTCCAGCTGTTCCCCTTACCTGAAAATTCTCCTCTCTGCCATCACATGGTTGCCTCCCTTAACTCTTGGTTCAAATGTCACCTTCCCAACAAGGCCGACCTTGACCATCTTGTTTACAATTGTACTCAAAATGGCACTCCTTTACCTTACTTGTTTTTTTTTCCCCCATAGGATTTATAATTTATTTCTAGCATACTACTTTCCTAAGTTTATTGTTAATCTGACTACTAGAAAGCATTCTCCCTAAGATATTGACGCCAGTTTTATTTCCCTCATTATCCCCAATACGCAGCTGGTATCTGGCATAGAGTAGCTCCTTGATGAACAGGTTTGCAGTAAGTGTCAGTGGCACTGATTAATGCACTACTGGCTGTTGAATAGGAATCCTCCATGCACTCTCCTCTCCTGAAGAAAACAACTTTTTTCTCCCTTTCTTGGAGGTGGACTTGATTAACATTGGTTTCCACTCAGATTTTACTCCTCAGGGTTCTGCCCTATTCTGGATCCCAGTTCTACCCTGGAAAGGGTAGAGAAATGGCTGCTGCTACCAGACAGCTTTGGGGGCTGGGAGCTGGGATTCCTGGTACCCTCCTGGCTTTGCCCAAGTGCAGATCCCCTCCTCCCCTGCCTGTTTCCTTAGCTGTCAGGGGTTCCCAGCTCTGTGGGAGGCTGAACAAGGTACTTGGTGGATCATGGAGGAAAAGGAGGGATTCAGTTGTCCCATCCTGGGCAGTGGTTTTCAAGCCTGGGTCAGGGGACCAGATATATCAACATCATCTGGGAACTTAATAGAAACATAGCCTATGGCCTCCAACCTAAACCCACCAGTCAGAAACAGGAGTGTGGGGTGGAGCGGGCAATGAGGGATTTAACGATAATTAAATCATCGACTTAATTGTTCAATTAAATGAATGAACAAAAAAAAAAAAAAAATAAATGAATGAACAAAGCCTCGCGGTGATTCTGATTCACTCAAGTGTGAGAAACCTCGGGCTGGGGGAAAGGAGGGACTCTGTTAGAAATTTGAAGGCAGGGAGGGACTTAAAAAGTCAGGCCAGAGGACAGGTCCCGCGGGCAGGCTAGCTCAGGGTGGGTTCCCTGCGCCGGAGGCAGCGCGGGGTGGTCTGACCTGGGAAGTTAAAGGCCAGCGTTGTTCCCAGGTCCTCCACCCCCACCCCAGGAAAGTCCCGCGGCCTGGCCGTGACCTTCTGACCACGGCCGTCTCCAGGCTGGGCTGTCTGGAGCCCTGAGCGCAGCCGCTGCGCTCCGGTGCGCTCTCTCCACCGCCGTCAGACCACCGCCCCTCCCGCTGGGGTCCCCCCGGCCGAGTCCCCGCCGCCGGTGGGCTCTTGGCGTTGGGCTTCAGCCAGTAGGGTCCCTCCCCCTGCCCCCGCCGCCAGCCACCTCAGGCCCCTCTGGCTGTCTTCTCTATCTTTGTTGGAGCTCTGTCTCTATTTTTCTCTCTTCCTGCCCGATTTGTTCTCCTTGCCTCCCTTTATTTTTCATTCTCATACTTTTTTTTTTTTTTTTTTTAAAGAGAGTTACTAAGCGCCCACATGTGCCCTGGGTGGTCCTAGGCTCTGGGCAGTGAGCAGTGAAAACAAGCAAACCTGTGGGCAGGGAGTTTACTGGGTCCTGAATCCATCTGTCCCCACCTTCCTCTGCTCCCTCAGCACCCCAGCTCTCCCCTGCCTTTTCAGCACTGGCTGTTCTTCCCTCTACCTCTCCTGGTTGTATCTAAAGGAACTTTTCTTTGGGTCCCATGGTAGGAAAAAAAGCCTACTTCTGCCTATTATAAAGTTGCAGTTAAAATGGCAATCTTATCTTGAAGGACACTCGTTTCAAATGTTAGCAGCTATGGACACCTCAACCAAATTTAGTTTATTAGCTTCATGCAGACAGTCGGATCCTATGAGGTCACCTAGTATCTGCCTATTAATACATTGACCTTTGTGCTAGACACTCATTTATTCGAGAAAATGCATATGTGCATCCAATGATGTATTAAAGAACTTAGTCTTTGCTGGAGATTGTTCAGAATGAGCTCTGTCCAATAGATGGTGTTCTTCACAGAGCTCTGAAGAAATTAAAACAATGATGCAGAGTGACCAAACAATGCCACATTTAACCCTTTCAGCCTCCCTTCTAGGTGACTAGGACTATATAATAATTTGATAGATGTGAAAACTGAGGCTGAGACTATGCACCTTGTCCAAGTACCTACAACTGAAAAGCTGCATGACCAAGATTTAACCCCCTGTATGACTGCCTCCCGAGTTGTTTCCCATTAACCTCAAGGCCAGCTTGGAGGCAAGGCTATCACAAAGAAGAGGGAGGTGAGGAAGGAGGAGTGGAATGGCTCTGGAGAGGAAACTTTTGAGTACTGAACTGAAGTTTGGGTGATGTTGTGTGTTATTAATGAAGTTTCATGATCTCTCTGGGTCCTCCTTATAGGGAAAATGTAGAGCTTGGCTTTTTAGCTACAAAAGCCTCCTTCAGGTATAATATGTAGGTTAGCACATAGGGTCTGGAGCCAGACTAGCTGGGCTGGAAATTTGCTTCCACTACCGAATTGCTGTGTGATCTTGGACAAGTCACTTAAGCTTTCTGGGCCTCAATTTTATCATCTGAAAGATTGCTATAATGGTTACTGCTTCATTGGGCAGATGACAGGGTAAATGGTTTCTAAGGTTAGGAAGGGTATTTAGCACAAAGTAAGTACCCAGTGAATGTTACCTGGTTCTTTTGTTATCCCAGCTCTAAATGGAGGCTTCTGCACCCAGGCCAGGAACCTGTCACCCTGTAGCCCAGGCCTAACTCATGCCTGGCTCCTGCCCAGTCTCAGCCCTTTCTTTCTCAAAGAAATGAAAGTTGTGATCCCTAGTCCTGATTGTGAAGGAACCAGGATATCCTAGGAGTCTTGGAACCTAGTGGATTTTCAGTCTGGCTCACCCACAAAGGAGATAGTTTAGTATAGAAGAGTTAGAAACTTTTCATCATTAAATGTATCTGCTTCCACAGAAGTTTTGTGCAAAGCTCAAAGCATGTTACCTTTCTTTCAGTTGGGCTAGACTAGAGTCCAAAGTCAGCGAAGACAGTTTTGCATGCATGCCTACTCAGTTGTGTCTGACCCTTTGTGACCCCATTGCACCACGCTCCTCTGCCCATGGGAATTCCCAGGCAAGAATACTGGAGCAGGTTGTCATTTCCTTCTCCATGGGATCTTTCTGACCCAGGGATTGAACCTGCGTCTCTTTTGTCTCCTGCATTGGCAGGCAGATTCTTTACCAGCTGACCCACCGGGGAAGCCCAGTATTAAATGGTGCCAAAGAGTAGGGCCTTTGCATGGTGGTTGATTGATCATCCTAGTGGGAGGACCTTAACTGGTTTTCAGTTTTGATTTTCTTTATTTTAAAATGAGCTTGACAGCAGCATCTATCTCATGGCAAATTTGTAGAAATGAAATGAAAAATTGCATACAAGCATTGAACACAGTGGCTAGCACACAGTAATCCTAGGATGGATATTGGCTATGATCATATTACCTCATGGATTTTGTACTTTGAATTTTAGTTTCCTCATCTAAAAAATGGGAACAAAAATATTATATATACAGTCTGCCATGTACTGTCTTCCTAAAGGGATAGAGAAGTGTGTGGAACATCATAAACCTTCATGTAAGTATGAGGGAACACTCCCTGGCATTTTTCCAATGTGTAGCTTGTCTCGCCTTTCCCAGCTCCCAGCCCTGCCAAGCAGTCACACAGAGCCACTTAGCATCACCTGCACAGGTGTCTGCTCTTTCATGCCCCAGCGCCTGTGACCTTTGCACAACTCGATTTCTCTGTCTGGTATGCCCTTTCCCTCATCCTTCAACTTACATACCTCTTGCAGGATGCCTAAGAAACCTGATTCATTCTCCAAGGCCCAGCTCCCAAGGGTCTCCTCTCTCAAAGCCTCTTAGATCCAACCAGCCAGAGTCAGTCATCCCATCCTTGCTTTGTAACCCACTGTAACGGTTCAGACTGCCATTATCTTGCATTACAACCATTGTTTAACTTTTCATGTAATGGCAACAGTGATGAAGCGCATAGGCTCTGGAACCTGAGTTTCAATCCTGACTCTCACACTTTAGTTGTGTTCCCTGGGTAAAGTATAACTTACCTTCTCTGCCCCTTAGTTTCCCTGTCTGCTAAGTAGGGATGATAATAACACGTCCCTCATATGGTTGTTGTTGAGGTGAGTCACCTTAAACACAAGAGTGGCCGGTGCATAGTAAGTACTGTGTAAATTTCAACTTTCATTAGTGTTTCTGTCTTTCTTATCTGATGGCAGAGACTGGGACTTTTCCTCAGTGCCTACAATGAGCCCTGGCACACAGGAGGAACTCAGCAAATGATTGTTGAAGGAGTGGCTTAGAATCCCATGGTCATGAATTCTTGTGTCTCCATTTAGTCATCTCTGCTCCGCCACCCCTCCACCACCCAGATCCTACCTGCCCTCCAGTTTTCCTTAGAAGTGGGTCTTTGAAGCTTCTGCTCTCCATTCAGTACCACTACTTTTCTGACTCTGAGTCTTCTTCTCCCACCTGAGCCCACAGCCCTTCTTCAGACCCCGCCTACCAACACACTCATTGTTCCCTCCATGCAGCCTCTGCTTCTGATCCTGGAGTTTATAGTCTCTACTGAATTAATTAAGAGGTTTTTAGCCAGGGCTTTCCAGGTCCTCCAGTATTTGGGTCCCCACCACCATGAATTTATCTTCTCAAGAAGGGTTTGCTTGGTTGCTTCTCTGAGCATGGTGAAGACCTCACCATCTTACCATCCAGTCATCTATCCACCTATCCATCTCCCCACTTATCCTCTCACCCAGAGCACCCATACATCTGTTCACCCACCTACCACTCATCACCTTTCTATCTGTTATTTATCCATCTTGACCTATCTTCTCACCTACCCACAGACCCACCAACCAACTTACCATCTATCCATCCTTCCATTCATCCATCATTTATCCACTAGATCAATTAACATTCACTATATACTCCCCCCTCCTCCAGTCACTATATGGAATACAGACTTGAACAAGAAGAGCTGGTTTCCTATTTCATGTAGTAAAAAATCTACCTGGGGAAATTAGAAAACTGAACCACAATTTGTGGCCAAAGGTAGTTTGTGTCATATGGGTGCTATGGTAGGTTATCAGAGTCCATAGATGAGCTTCAGGGATCTGGAATTCTGTGGGTGATAAGGTGTGCATGGCGTCCATTTATATACATGTGCATTTTCAGGGAAGAGGCTCCATGGCTCTCATGACATTCTCAAAGGGGGTCCATAGGAAGCACTAGAGGCTGCATAAGGAGAAGTGTGAAGAAGAGGTAGCCCGAGTTCAGGGCCTTGAGGTGGAGGAAAAGTGGAACTAACGTTTATTTTAGGCCCACTGTATTATGAACTGAATGTTTGTATCCCCTTAAATTCATAAGCTAAAGCCCTAACCCTAAGGTTACTCATTAGGAGGTAGGGTCTTTGGGAGGAAATTAGGTTTAGATGAGGTAATGAGGGTGGAGCCTCCACGATGGGATTGTTATTGTTGTGTTAGTCACTCAGTCATGTCCCACTCTTTTGAGAACCCATGGACTGTAGCCTGCCAGGCTCTTCTGTTCATGGGATTCTCTAAGCAAGAATACTAGAATGAGTAACCATTCCCTTCTCCAGGGAATCTTCCTGACCCAGGGATCAAACCCTGGTCTCCTGCATTGCAGGCAGATTCTTTACCATTTGAGCCACCAGGAAAGCCACTGTGATGGGATTAGTGATTAGTGACCTTATTTAAAAAAATGAGGATGTTCTTAGTTTGGCGGTAGTATACTAAAATTGCAAGGATACAGAGAGGATTAGCATGGCCACTTCCCAAGGTTGACAAACAAATTCATGAAGCGTTCCATATTTTTCTGTGATGATCTAAAGGGATGGGATGGTGGGGGTTGGGAGGGAGTTTCAAGAGGAAGGAGACATACGTATACTAATGGCTGATTCGCATTGTATGGCAGAAGCCAGCACAACATTGTAAAGCAATTATCCTCCAATTAATAAATTTAAGGAAAAAAAGAAGAGGAAGCGACATCTTCCCTCTGCCATGTGAGGATACAGCAGGAAGACAGCCATCTACAAGCAAGGAAGAGCATATCTGTCTGACCATGGAGACAGACACCCTGATGTCAGACTTCCAAGCCTCCAGCACCATGACAAATAGATGTCTGTTGTTTAAGCCATCCAGTCTTTGGCATTTTGTGATAGTAGCCTGAGCTGACTAAGGCTCTATGTGCCAGGCACCACTTCTAGTTATGCAAACTTAGACATGTCCTTATCTGGAATATAGGAATGAAAGAGAAATATGGCCAAGGAAATGAGCTTTCCCTAAGCACTGGGCTAGCAGAATCTTCTTAGTGAGCGCTTACAGCAACCTTTCAGATAGGCATATTATCCCTATTTTACAGAAGAGGAAGCTCAGAGAGATAAAGCAAGGACCACAGTCACACTGTTACATGGGGCACAGAGGATCTGAATCCGGGTCACTGGGGCTCTAGGGCCCAGGAGCTCTGCCCGCACCCCCCAGGCTTGTCTGTGGATCAAGGGTGACCCTGAGTGAGGGAGTGCTTTAGAGCTGTAGAACCCCGCTCAGGCTAAGAGAAGATGCTGTTGTTGTCTGTGCTTAGAGAAATGTTAAAAGAATTTTACAAGCCTCAGGAATTGCTGTCATTAAATTTTCAACAACCTTTTCCTGCGGATTCTGCCCATGGAAAAGGTCAGTGAGTGTTGGTTCTCACCCAGGGAGTGTTATCACAGCGGTTTCCAGGAACAAGGCTGGCACAGGGCAGACACTTAGCAAGTACTCATGGGTGGGTCTGTTGACAGAAAAGGGCCCCCAGCCCCGAGCCGACCTCTGTGGCCCCCCTCTGCTGGGGGAGTGGGGGTGGGCAGCAGCCTGCTCCATCACAGCTGGCAAAATAGATGTCGCCTTAAAACTGCCCCAGTGCTTGGAACCAGGGGCCCCCCCAGCAGGGTATACCGCCTCTCAGGTCCAGGGGTTTCTGAAACTTCAAGAAAGCTTGTGTCCAGGCCAGCTGCCCACCCAGACTCCCTGCCACCACTGCCTTCCCTCACTGAAGGAGTTCAAGCCCAGGTTGAAAACCCACTGGACTTCTTGCAAAAAGGAGATTGAACTGAACGACCCTTAAGCTCCCTTCTGGTCACGTAAGACTGGGATGAATTAAGGGAGAAAATGTTTTTTCAACTAAAACTGTTTTCTCCTTGAAGGCAGGGACCGTGTAATTTGTTGATTTGGCCTTATAACCAGAGAGACCCTCCCTCACCGTCCCCTCAGCCACCACCCTAGTCTGAGACACGCTGGCAGGACCCTGAACCACTCCCGCTGCTTCCCTTGGTCTCCCTTGACGCAGCTGATCCCGTCCCAGTCAGACTGGCCTTTCTAAATGGAGCGTATTATACCTCTGGCCTTCTCCGTGCTGAATTACAAAGGCCAGAAGTTTTTACCAACTGCTCCGCATCCTAACTTACCTCTTTACACCCTGTGCCGGTCCACCTATGCTCTGGCCAGCTCTACACCTCCCCCAGCTCATGTTCTCCTGGGCTGTTTTTCTGCTCCCAGAACTCTCAGATTCCCCAGTAAACTCCTCTTTAGCCACTCAACAGGGAGCCAACCGTTCCCCTGAAGCCCTAAATCTGAGTAGGTGGCCTTCTCTATGCTCCACAGTACCTGCAGGCTTCTTCACTCTGTATTGTAATTTTCTGGTCCATTTTCTGTCTCTCCCACCAGCTGTAAGCTCCGGGCAGGCTACATCTGTGATTGCTTGTTTATCATATTCTCAGCGTCCAGCCTACAAGACCTAAGACCCTCACTCGTACGAGGTGCTTAATAAACACATTTGCATTCCTTCGAGCACGGCTCTACTTGGAGGCAAGGTCAGATTCCTTGCCCCCACGCTTGAGAGGCCTCTCTGCAGAGGCCCCCAATGTGGAAACCATTAGCGCGCCCTCCCCCTGCCCTTAACTGAATTTGCTCGGAAGAGGCAGGAGCTTTTGGAAGCACCTGAATCCGATTATAGAGCTTGGAAGCAAAGCCAGGCATAATTGGGCTGCCTCACCCACCCCACCCACCCCCCGTTTTTAGCCAGATGACCAGCATCCTGCCCCCGCAGGCAGCCCTCCCACCTCTCCGCCAGCCTGTGCTGGCTGTGACCGCTCAGCCACAACTGGATGGGCAGCTGCGGCCGCATTTAGAGAGGGTGAGGCAGAGACACTCACTTCAACTCTGACATTCAGTCCGTCTCTGGTGACTCAGGTTGCCTCCGGGGCTGCAGGATGCGAGCAGGGCTAGCCCTTTCATTAGATATCTGTGACATGGGAAAAGGTCAGACAAGTGGACTGTGCTGCTGAGTCACCAGGCGTGAGTGTCCATCCTGGCAACCTGCCCATCGCAAGGGGCACCCGTTTGCCCTTTGAAGGTGGTTTGATTCCTGGGATAGATTCAATGCAGGGCATGCGGGGGAAGATGGACCTTGTCTGTTTCTGTAAAAGGAGCCGAGGTAACATGGTCAGGAGGAGAGCTGTCTTTGGAGTCAGACACACCTGCTTTGGAGTCTCAACTCTGCAGCACTGGCTGCGGTCCCAGAAGCAAGTTCTTAACTTCCCTGACTCTCAGACCTTCATTTATACGGTGTATGTGTGCTAAGTCATGCATACTAAGTCGCTTCAGTCGTGTCTGACTCTTTGCAATCCTATGGATTGTAGCCTGCCAGGCTTCTCTGTCCATGGGATTCTCTAGGCAAGAATACTGGAGTGACTTACCATGCCTTTCTCCAGGGGATCTTCCTGACCCATGGGTCAAATCCTCTACTCTTATGTCTCCTGCATTGGCAGGCGGGTTCTTTACCACTAGTGCTGCCTGGGAAGGAGGCCGTCCTATACCTAAGGCACAGAGCTTCTGTGAGAATAAATGAGGTAAAGGATGTAAGAAACTTAGCAGAGAGTTTGGCGAACAGCAAATGGTCCATAAATGGTAGGTATTATTATTTGGACACGCTGAGTGGGTACATGATCCCCAGGGAACACAGTGTCTCCCCACAGTCACCAGGGTCTTGGCCCCCACCTTCCACATCCATAGTCACATAGTTCTGGCTTGGGGCAATTTAGTTAAAATGGGGATGAGCCAGGAAGAAATGAAAAGGAAGTAAAAGGCTAGTGACATTTAAGAAATGTTACTATCTCACATGGACAAATTGTTTCCTCATGGTTGTATTGGTCTCACTGGAAACCAGATGCATAGGTAGACACGGCCACACACAGGCAGCCGGGCAAGCAGGGTCTTACCGTGTCTGCCTTGTCCTAGACATCTGGAGAAAGCAGAGTTTGTTAACTAGACCTCTGAAACGCACACTCCTTTTCCATTCACTGAATTCCCACCCACCGAGGTTGCGCCCTTTGGCTCTTGGCTCAGCATCCTCCCTCCATCCAGTGCTCTACTCCTCCAAACAGAGGGAAAACATCAAAGAACTCTTCGGACATCGTGGAGAAGACCAAATTTGCTCAGCGTCATTTGGCAAGCTGTTTAACCTCCCTTGTAACCTAGCTATCTTTAGCCTCCTCAATGCTATTTTGAAATGTCAAACTAGCAAACACTGCTTCCAGAATGGTTCTGATCTGGGATGTGACAGGATGCTTGGGGGAAGGGAGACGAGTGGGAGGTGGGGATGGGAAGGAAGCTTTCTGGTGATGAAGTGGGGGTAGAAAATGCACTAATTTTACAACTGCCAAGTCTCTCCCTTCTTCTGGCTCAGCCACCTCCTCCAGAAAGTCAGCACACTTAAGGGGCAGTGGGGGCATTGAGTCCCACCTGGACCTAACCTCGAGGGATGACTGCTTATCTGACTCTGGAGCCAGACCTGGATGTCCCATTAGCCAAGAGAGCAAACTGACTCTTGTGTACCCAGTACAGTCTAAAAATATTCATTCACTCACTTATTCACTCATTCATTCAGCAGGTATTTACTGAGTAGTAACTGTGTGCCAGGCATGGTACTCGGCACTGGGAACACAGAGATAGCTTGCAAAGATTGATACCCGTTGGAACCATCTGGGCGGTTGATTAAACTCGAGCCCCTCGGGCAAGAGTCAGTGCAGCAGGTTTGATGCAGATCTGGGAGTCTGCATTTTGAACGAGCACCCAGGCATTCTGCTGCACATAGTCCAGGGTATGAGAACCCCTCGTCTAGCTTGTAGCAACATCTGTTTTCTAAGCAGCTCCCCAGTACCAAAAGCTAGAAGCAATGAAGTACATGTTACAGCCTCAGACCTTGAAGAACTTGCCATTGACAGACTCCAGAAAGAGACAGATGTCATTTCAGGGTGCTAAGTGCTCTGAAAGCAGAGGTACAAAGTGCAGTTAGGCCTCATCAAGGAGGTAACCTGCTCTCAGGAACTTGGGGGCTCTATAAAAGGAGGTGATATTTGAGCTGGGTCTTGAAGCATAAGAAGGGTTTTTCAGACAGATAAGAGTGGATACAGATTATACCTTCTAGAAATGGACTCAGCAAGCTGTATCTCCCATCCCATGTGCTCCTCTCACAATGAGACTGGCCCGCCTCATATGGAGAGGCAGGCGGCTCTGTGTTCCCTGCTCTGGAATCCGGGTGGTGGCTTTTGACTAATTCCTCCCAGAGAGGGCAGAGAAGAGATGCATGTGACTTTTGAGGCTAGGTCACTGAAAGGCAACCTGGATTCTGCTTGGTTTTCTCTCTCTCTCTCCCTCTGGGGATATATGCCTCGGGAGACCTGAGCTAGTCTGGTAAGACGTCTGGCTACCCTGAAACTGACATGCTGTAGACACCACGTGGAAAAGCCATGCACAGTGGAGGGAGATGCCCAGGGACCCCACCTTTGGTTAATTTCAGCCCCTGGCCTTAGAGGCACCCAGCTGACACTGAATGCAGCAGAGACGAGCCGTTCCCTCTCAGCCAGCCTAAATTGCAGATTTAGGGGCAAAATAGAGATTTTTGTGATTTCATTATAAAGCATTATGTTTGGGGTACTTTGTTAACACAGCGTTAGGTACCTGAAACAGGCTGTAAGGGTTGCAGGAAGAGGACACAATAGCAGGTACAAAGATTTTGAGGGGTGAAACGTTGCCTAACTGTTTTTGGAATTTGAGGAGATTTGATAGCCTCATGAAGAATTCCAAGGTCTTGATTCACCATGGAACTGAGGAGTACAGTGAAGCTACCTGTGTTTTCTGAGTGGTGAGGTCGAAGCTCTTGCTCCAGGCCACATGATCCACAAATCTGGTGACCATCCCCCCGCCCCCCAAACTGGCATATGTGGTGTTAACTCTTCTCTTTTTGTTGTGATGTCATTTTAAGGATATCAGTGCTCCCTTCTCAGCTCCTAGGAAGAGGTTCACTGGGTGTTAAAGATGAAGTGATTCAGGTGTCATTTGATCTAAGTGCCTCTCAGATCTTACTGTGCCCAACTGGCCAGCAGCAAATGTTGACTGAGGCTTTGAATGAGGCTGGTGTGTGAGGGACAGCGTCAGAACCAAGGCCTGCATCCCCGACTCATGGGATCTCAAAATCATGGGCCTGGGAGCATTGTTTGCAGGTCATCCTTCCAGAAAACCTGTCTATAGCAGGGACTCAGAAACCAGTCCTGCCTGCTTTGAAGTTCTTTCTTCAACTGGGTCCAAATCTTCTTCCTCTGTGAGGCAGATAAAGCAGATAATGTAACATCCAGTCCACAAGGGATGAAATTGAGGCTCAGAGACACCACACAGCTTCTGTGTGATATCAGCTCAACACAGCCCCCAGGGTTGAATTAAGTCTGATGTCTTCACACTCCCACAGTCTATGCACCCCATGAACACACCAGGAGCCCATGACCTCTACACATTTGCCACACTATTTTCTCTACCTGAAATGCCTTCTTCATCCTGTCTATCTGTTTGAATCTTTATCTTTGTTGAAGTCCCCTACTTCAATCCTAACTCCCCTGGGAAGATTCTCCTTGTTCATGTAGCCGGCAGGGGTCTGCAATTACCCACACTTCCCTTGGTTTTCCCTTCCTGACCACTTACCTGTGGGTGGTGTTTGCTTAGCCAGCTCCCCCAGTTACACAGGATAATTAACAACAATTATAACAATAATAATTGTAAACTACTAAATTTTCTTTTAAAAGATTTATCTTTTTTTAATGTTAGATAATATAAAATTATTAATACAGAAAATGTGAATACTTAGTCCATTTCTTGTTAAATTTTATTTTGGAGGGTAGTCTACAAATGAGTCACCATGTGATAGGTTTTCGTCAGAGTTTATAATATTTTAAGCCTGTTCTTCAATTTGTTTGCATATGCTTTCTATTGTGGTGGTGGTGATGGTGGTTTAATCGCTAAGTCCTGTCTAACTCTTGTGACCTCATAGACTGTAGCCCACCAGGCTCCTCTGTCCATGGGATTTTCCAGGCAAGAATACCAGAATGGGTTGTCATTTCATTCTCCAGGGGATCTTCCCAACCTAGGAATTGAACTCAGGTCTCCTGCATTGCAGGTAGATTCTTTACCAACTGAGCCACCAAGGAAGCCCTATGCTTCCTATACATAAAACCAAAAGCCCTTAGTTTATTGAACATATGAAACATGACTGGATTTTTTAAATCTATAAATAAACTGAGTTGCTTTCTTCTTGATTTGCTATTCTTGCTTTCAGACAAAAATCGATGGGATTTTTAGGTATAGAAGATTTTATCCTAAAATAGTTTGTATTCTATTAAAAAGCAAACTTGTGCCATTTCTGGAACAATATGGATTATAAAATTCCTCATTTTGGGGGAGTGGTATTACTTAATAAAATCAAACAAGAAAGAGACAAAAATCAGGCACATGAACTTTTTGGTATTGACTCAACTTTCCTAAGTGTTTGGAAACAGCTTCCTTACTTTTATTTATTTATTTAACATTTTAAAAAACTGAGATATAAATGACATATAACATTGTATTGGTTTTAGATGTAAAACATGATGGATTGATATATGTCTATTTTATATTAACTTTCCACTAATGAATCTATCATCTGTCAATCATCTGTTATCTGTCTATCTCAGTCATCTGTCTTTCGTACTATTTGAACTCTGACTGATGCAATCACAGAAGAAGACTTCTATGTCCCCAATTTTTCTTCTCCAGCTTTTCATCCTTAGTTCCACCCATGTTCTTTATACAGTGTGGCTTTGAGTCCCTTCACCATGCCTCTAGACACACTACATTTCTCTGCCTGTCATAGTTTACCTTTTCAGTACGTATTCCTCACATCCCTGCTGCCTGCCAGGGAGCATCTGGGACCACAAGGAGGAGCAAGACTCACCAGTGCCTGCCTTCCTGAAGTTTGGACCCCTAATTCTATGCCTGCATTCCTGGGAGGATGTAGACCAGACCTTCAAACACTGGAGGAGGAAAGCTGTTTAGCTGTTCAGCTATCAGAACCATAACCCCTCAGCAAGCATCACTCAGTGCTGTGAAGAAGCAAGCTCTTCTTGCTCTTAGAATTTAATGAACATCACTGGATGACAAGGCTGGACAACAGTGCATTTGAAAATTAGTTACTCCATATAATCCTCACAGCGACCCTAAGAGGTAGACATGACCCAGGAGATTACACGGCTTGTACCAGCAGAGCCAAGCATTGCTCACAAGATTGTGAGACCCCTGGGCCCTGTATGGCTGAACATCAATACGGGACCTTTTCTTCTCCAGGGCTCCCAGGGAAGGAGTCAGTTGTCATCCATTTGCGGTCCAAGTTCTTTTCCAGGCGCTCTCGTCCCTGTAGCTCTAATTTTACCATGACCTTTTGTGCTCAGCCCAGCCAAGTACAGGAAAGAGCTTTGTGCTTTTCAAAGGTTCAACAAGGCCAGTTGCTTGGACAGGAATAAATTATAAATTATACTGAGAACAATGCTTTCTGCAGTTACCCTTCTGGGCCTTTGACATAGGATGGAACATGAACATGGACTGCTGTTCACTGCCAGGGCTACTGCTTTCAGAAGAGCAGTGGCGGGGAGGTTGTTTGGTTGTGAGCACCCACATGGGCCATGTGCAAACAATAACAGCAACGTCAATAATTAATCAATATCAGCTGTGTACTCAGTGTGTGCCAGGCACTATTCTAAACTCTTTACATATGTTAACTTATTTAATCTTCTTAACAACCCCATGAGTTGACTACTATTATTATCCCCATTTTATAGGTCAGGAAATTGATCTATAAATCAATTGATCTATATCTTAAGTGATACAATTAATATGTGGCCACATTGGGATTTGAAGGGAGGCAGCCTGTTTCCAGTCCTGTTCTGTGCTCTTGTCAAAATCACAGTGGGCTCTCAAATACTTTATCTCATTTAATCCTAATGGTCCTATATGTCAAGTAATATCTCAGTCCTGCTAATCCTCTCACAGCAAATACTTTATTCTTATAACTTGTCAAACTCTTCCTTTACTCCATAAGTCTCTGGGAGGAGGGGGCCCTATCTCTCTTGTTTACTTCTGAGTGTCCAGTGCCTAGCACAGTGTCTAAATGACATAGTAGCTATTGATAAGCAAGAAAGTACACACACATTTTACAAATAAGGCAACCAAAACAAACCATCCAAGTTCAAACTGGTAATGTGTGATAGAACTGAAATTGAAATCCAGGTTTCCATGATGTCAAATTCTAAACTTTCTTTCTGTCACATGTTTTTCTCTGCAAATACCCAGGTCCCAGACGAGGGCTTGGCACAAGCAGCTACTTGATAAAATGTGCTGTTAAAGAAGTGAAATGACCTATCCCCCAACTTTCCCAGCATGCCATCCCTTCACCCCTTTATTTTAGGCTTCTGCCTTTTCAATCATGCCAGTGACATAGGACATATTCTCCATGCTCACCCCTCCATCCCACCCTGTGATCTCTAGCTGCCCCTCAGCAGCCCATCACATTTATATCATGTTTTGCACATTCCCCCATTTTAGAAATGCCTGCTTTTTGAGCTTGAAGTTTGAAGCTACCAAACTTCACAGTAATGTGGCTCACTTACATAATACAAACGCTTTTTCTGTTTTTTTCACTCTGAACTTCTCAAATTTTTATTTGGTTTCTTGGAATCCATATGCTTATAGACGAGGAGGATTTGCCTACAAAGGCATCAAATGGAGAGAATTTCTCGAGTTTTTAAAAGGAAAGACTTATACCAAGGGAAGTATGGCAACTTCCTGAATTAAATGGAATTATTTCAGACCCAAAGTTTACAATTGGAAAATCTCAAGCAAGTGATAAAGTCAAGCTAGAGAAATTAAAATTTTGGGAAGTTAGAGGTAATTTGAATTGATCGAATTAACACTAACCCAATAAAGCAATGACTTCTAATGAAATGAGCTATAAATTCAGGTCCTAGTTGTTCATTCATTCATCCATCCATCCATCCAGGGAGAAAAGTTTCAGGCAGATGGATAGCATGTGCATCAACCCAGCAGTAAGAAGGATGTTCTATATGGGAAAGATAAAGATGTTCCATGTAAATGAAAGTGTTAGTCACTCAGTCGTGTCCGACTCTTTGCGACCCCATGTACTGTAGCCCACCAGGCTCCTCTGTGCATGGAATTCTCCAGCCAAGAATACTAGAGTGGGTTGTCATTCCCTTCTCCAGGGGATCTTCCTAACCTGGGGATTGAAACCAGGTCTCCTGCATTGGAGGCAGATTCTGTAGCATCTACTAGGGAAGCCCATATAAATGGATGATTTCAAAGAAGGAAAGACAAGAGATGAACCTTGCCTGTTAAGCAGAGTCCAGCTCTTGAAGGATCTTGTAAGTCTTGACCTGAAGTTTGTCCTTCAGTGGTATTGAAGAGATATAGGCAAGGGGGTGCTTATATTAATTCATCAGTTTTTTAAAAAAAAAAACTTTGAAGATTTTGGGAACATGTATGGAGTGCTACACATACTCCTTGTGTTTTAGTGATCCTGAGGTTGCCAGACAGGACTAAACTTACTTCCATTTCTAACCCATATTATGACTGGGATGAGTTACTTCCTATTTGGGATCCTTAGTTCTCTCATCCATAAAAAAGAATAAGGAAAGAAAGGGGATTTAAAAGCTGAGCCTGCAGAATAGTTTTCCTTTGCTGAACTGTTCCCAGAGGGGCAACCAGCCTTCACTAGGTGTGATTAATAAATTACAAAAGGTAAATAGAGTGCCTTGAAAGATTTTATGTTCCTTTTTAAAATTTTACCTGTCTTTCGAGTCTGCTGGGAAGCCTGTCACTCAACTCTTAGTAATAAAACAGCCCTGCACGAAGAAAGGAAAAATAAATCAGAAGCTGTATGCCTTTAAACTCACTAAATGAAAGCCCAGCATGCATGCTGCCTCCCTCCAAACTAATCACTGGGTTAAATGCAAGATGCACACTCCAAATCAATAGCGGGGGAGAACTCCTGCCTGTGCCTCAGGAAAATTCCACTTTCTTTCCGATGTTGTCACTTGACACATCAGGAAGTTTCCACTCATCACCCACTCCTGAAAAGGCCACCATCACCATGCTTCACATTTCCTGGCTGCCTTTCTTCAAAGGAATCAGGATGTCTTGCAGAGGGAGCCCACTCCTTGTCACAGACTCTCCTGGAGCCTGAAAGAAGGGCTGTGTGCAGAGAGGAGAGGTGTGGAGATGCCTGCTTTAGACAGAGGAAAATCAAAGTGTAAAGAAGCCCATGTCTTGTTCAAAAGTCCCAATGACACAAGACTTATACTCCCTTGGATGGCAATATAGCAAGTGGGAAGAACATGAGATATGAACATAAATCTTGCCCCTAAAACCACTCCCTGCTTCCCCTTTCTTGACTATAAAATAGAGGAAATAAAATACTATATATTACTAGCTGCTTTAACCTTGGGCAAGTTACATAACTTCTCTGTGTCTGAATGTCTTCATTTGTAAATGAGGTCATATAGATTAAATGTCCAACCCATTGTCACTGCTCAGCACATGATAATAATGGGATATTTTCACCTCTGGATCAAGGCTACGTCTCCTTTCTCTACTCTTCAAGACTCGACTGTGCCATCACCTTCTCTAGTAGCCTCCAAATTGGGTTAGGTCCCTTTGCTGTGCTATTATAATAATATTGATAGTAATTTGAAAAATCAGTGATGATACTAACACTAAAAACCACCATTTATGGATCACTTACTACACAACAGCTTCTAAGCCTTATATTTGAATTAGCTCATTTAGTCCTCATAACAATCCTATGAAATAAGAATATAGGTACATTCTGCATTTTACAGAGGAAGACACTGAAGCCCACAGCATATACATCACCTGCCTGAGATGTCATCAGTGAGAAGCAGGAGAGCTCACCTGTCTCCCAGAGCACCAGGGTTCCACTCTTTCTTGATTTAACTGTGGGACCATGGTAATCCCATTTACCTGGCTTTCGTCTCCACTGGACTTCAGACTCCCCTGAAATAGGGGCTGAGTATTTTCTATTTTTGTATTCCCAAAGTCTAGCACAGAGTAGGTACTCCTTGACTTTGAAATGAAATGCAACTGACTCATCATAGAGAGGCAATAGAGTACGCGTATTTAATACCAAGGGATCAAAATTGAGACGGTGACTTCCCAGGTCAGGATGCTGCAGAGCTAGACATCATCTCACACAGGAGGGGCTTGGCCAGACTGAGACAAAGCAAAGACAAGAGCTGGGCAGACAAGTCAACTGAAAAAAAGACCCAAGTACAACCCCTCCCACCTAAACTCTTTTGTTAGTCACACAAATGAAAGACGCTCAATAGATGCTTCATGAGGATGGCCTGAAAGTTGCCTTCAGAACTTCCGTGAATGATGTGCATGGTTGACAAACACAGTGTTGCCAAAAACAAGAACTTTTTTGAACTCTAATTTCAGAGAGTTGTCTCTGTCATTCTTAACAAATTCTTGCCTCACTGTCATGTTATCTTGAAACTTGCCTCACTGTCATGTTATCATGAATTGAAAACTTAATGGGGTGTTGTTAGAACTGGATCTCAAGACTGAGTGGGACCCACTGGAGTCAAGATTCTGATGCTAACAGCAATGGCACAAAATAAGAAAAAATAAATATCCTGTAAACATATGGAAAGATGCTCAGTTGCACTAATCATCAAAGAAATTCAAACTAAGTAATGAGATTTTTTTCCAAGATTTGCAACACTTAAAAAGATCAACAATGTTCAAGGTCCGTGAGGCTCTGAGAAAATGGGTATGATTATATTTAGTTAGTGGGAGTCTAAATATAGAGTCTCCACCAAAATTCAATTTCCAGGACACTAACACATAGGTATATCAACACATATGCTCACAAATATATTTTCAAGCATGGTCACTTCAGCATCATTTGTAATAGTAAAAAAAAGAAGCTTCCAAAGTAGGGAAATGGTTTTTAAAATGATGCTATATTCATAGAAAGGAATGGAAAAATGACCATATTCTAAAAAATGAACACCTGTCTCCCCAAGAGCCCTCGATCATCTAATTACAACTCTCTTCTGGTTTGTCCCTGGGGGTGCCACAACCAGGTACATAACTAAGTGATTATAAGGAATAGGGATGGGAAGGGGATGAGGCTCCCCTCCCCCATTTATATCTGTGGTTTCCTTTCTTCCCTTCTTCCTTCCTTCATTCTTTCCTATCTTCTATTCTTTCTTCCTTAAGTCTAATAAACATGCATTTTTGTTATCGAGATTACTTTATCTGTTTTTTTTTTTTTTTTTAACAAGACTCTGGTACCCAGCAAGGCAAAGCCAGACTTGTGAAGAGGTTTAGTTCAATAACAAAAGTATAGACAAAACTCCATGCTAATACAGAAGAGAATGTAAAACAAACACCTTTCCAGAAACACAGGAGAAGATGCACAGAAGAGGAGGCTCTGGGAGTTAGCCTGAGCTTGGCTTGGGAAGAGATGCTTTAGGGGAAGACAATGAAGGCAAAACTTTCTAGGCAGAGGTACACAAGAACCCAGGCCTAGGGCCTGAAACAGGGTGGGCTGTGCTGTGTTCGCAGCTGGAATGTGACCCTCAGTGCTCAGATGGTTTATTCAGTCCTGAAACAGGGCACCAGAAGAAGCACAGGCCGAGGAGTGGCCTGAATTTAGTTCTAGTTTGGAGGAGCAGCCACAGAGGAAGAAGGCAATAGAGATGGGTGAACGATTTGCACATAGTTTTCATCTGACCTGCTGTGGAATGTGGCTCATAATTCATCTACATGGGCAGCTAGCTACTGGAATGGACAAAAGAAACCCAGCCAGTGGAAATTCCTGGGAAACTGTCATGGGGCCCAAATAGGAAATGCCACTCAAGAGATTTTACTGGTGCCAGGCTTGGATACCAGTGTCGGAACCATGCTCCTCCAAGAACCATTTCTTCCTGTCAGCCAGGAGAGAGACACTTCGGCTGATACATATGTGGATAATAAGCAGGGTCCCATCCACATTAGAAGGCACTGGAGACCCACTCCAGTACTCTTGCCTGGAAAATCCCATGGACGGAGGAGCCTGGTAGGCTGCAGTCCATGGGGTCGCTAAGAGTTGGACAGGACTGAGAGACTTCACTTTCACTTTTCACTTTCATTCATTGGAGAAGGAAATGGCAACCCACTCCAGTGTTCTTGCCTGGAGACTCCCAGGGACGGGGGAGCCTGGTGGGCTGCCGTCTATGGGGTCGCACAGAGTCGGACACGACTGACGAGACTTAGCAGCAGCAGCAGCGTCCACATTATTCTTTTCAGCCAGGTTACATTCACCGTCTAACTTGATACTTCAAGAACTGCTGAATCAGGGATAATTGTCTTCATTTTACAGATCTTGGAATGGTGGCTAAGGGAAATTTAGTGACTCACGTAAGGTCACATAGCTAAGGGAGACAGAAATGTAGCATTAAAAATCTTTTGCTTTTGGAATGATACAGGCTTATTTTAAAATCTTTATTCCATTAAGCAGTGATTCCATACTCACTACTTCATATGACTTTAGGTAATTTACTTTCCACTCTGAGTCTATTTTCCTATATGTAGAATGGGAATAACTTTATCTATCTTATAGAACTTTTGGAAACATGGAGTGAGATTATATATGCTGCCCACTATGTATGTCCTCCTTCCTTAGGACTCAAAACTAATTTGATGTGGTTAATGATGTTTTAATCACTCAGTTGTGTCCTACTCTTTTGAGACCCCATGAACAGAAGCCCACCAATCTCCTCTGTCCTTAGGATTTCCCAGGCAAGAATGCTGGAGTGTGCTGCCATTTCTTTCTCCCGGGGATTTTTCTGACCCAGAAACTGAATCCATGACTCCTGCATTGGCAGGCATATTCTTTACCACTGAGCCACCAAGGAAGTCCAGTTTGATGTGGTATGCTTAGTCGCTCAGTCATGTCTGACTCTTTGCAACCCCATGGACTGCAGCCTGGCTCCTCTGTCCATGGGGATTCTCCAGGCAAGAATACTGAAGTGGGTTGCCATGCCCTCTTCCAGGGGATCTTCCTAACCCAGGGATCAAACCCAGGTCTCCTGCCTTGCAGGCAGATTCTTTACCATCTGAGCCACTAGGGAAGCCCAATTTGATGTGGAGGGGGCAGCAAATGCACCCAGTTAAAATATTTCCCAGTCTTCATTGCACTTGGATGTGGCCATGTGACATAGTTCTGGCCAATGAAATGTAAGCAGGAGTCTCTAGAAAGGGGACCTTGTCCTGAATAAGAAAATTATACCTTTTTTGAAAAAGCCTTCCTTCTCCCCTTCTTCCTTCTTGGGATGAAATTACGTTCCAAGGAATAGAGGGGAAAATGGAGATTCAGCAGCCATCTTGGAGAGATGGAAGAGCTTGTACCTCTGCTAGGATTGTTGGTTGGGCTGTTTTTCCCTGGATTTATTGCCTGAGACAGATCCACCCTGGCTAGCTTAATCAGGTTGCAGCTGTCCATATTCCTGACTGATGGAATAATGGCAGTCATTTTGATTAGAGCAGGGACTTTTCTCTGAAATGCAGGGAAGAATTTAAACTCCTGTGCTTCATTCTTAAAATAGCGTTAACCGGCTGAATCATCCCACTCTCCACACTTTACACTTGGTTCTGTCTCTGTTCTCCGCCTTGCTCACCTCCAGACTTGGGCGCATGGGACTCTTCCTGCTGGTCCTTCTCAGCTCAAATGAAACAAGGTATATAAAATCCCTAGCTCAGTGCCTGGCACACATGCGCTAAACAAATGGGATTTATTTGTCTTGAGTCAGATGTTTTAAAGCAGCCTCAGTAAATCAGAATCTTATTTGACAAGCTTTAATAAACTTTAGCAAGGCTTTACTTTAACAAACACATGTGAGTTTAACTTCAGGAGCCTCATGACCTACAGGGTAAAAAAACTGAAGCAGTTATTACCTGGTGTTCAAGATCCTAACTCCTGCCTACAGCTCTGGACTCCTCCTGGGTCCCTAGATAATGTCCTTTCCCCAGCTTCCACTCAATAGGGTTTTCATCTCCTCTGCTTAGGGCTCATCTGATTGTAGCCACTGAGTTTGCCTCTCCCTCTGAAGGTGAGGCATGTATCTTATTTACCTTTGACTCCTTGGTAACCCTGCACAGAGCAGTACTCAGTGAATTATAACTGAATGAATAAATGAGTTTCCAGTCAATGCCCAGGAGTCTATTCACATAGAGGTCTTAGCTTTTCCCTGAAAATGGATGAGCATTTTCATGCTTCAGGAGTTTTGCACCTGCTATTTCTTTTATTCAGAATCCTTTCCCTCCATTTTTGGGTATAGGACTCCTACTCACCCACACACACCTCCTCAAACATCACCTCTTCCAATTCCTTCAGTTGCTTATTCTCTTAAAGCATCTGATATTTAATTCTACTATGGCTTATGACTTGCTATCTATTATTATGATCATTTGTCCACATGCTTCTTTTCCCTGAAGTCTGATTTCTTAAAGGCATTTAGTCATTTTTTTCCTGTCAGTTATATTCAGTAGAATTCCTGGATTATAGTAGATATTGAGAATTTTGTGAATCTAGTTACAATTTTGAGTTTACACAGCATTGTGGCTTTGAGTTATTGCCCATCCTTACCCCCATAATGAGCTTGTGACATCAGGTACAGAGAAGGTAAATGAAAGAAAATGAGTCTAATTTAATTGGTACCTTCTATGGACAAGTCATCATCGTTGTCCATATTAGTGTTTAAATGATTGGTTTAAATTGAGGTAACAGTCCCTTTGTCACAGTTATTGGGATGACTGTTTGACACACAGTGCATCCATGGTTCTAAGAACCTTGGAGGATCCCAGTGACTCTGTTTGCGTTGTGGCCCTCTACACCCTACCTCCCAATAAAGACATGAGAGCTTGACCCAGGCAGGATGAATCAGATTCTCTCTAACAGAAATATGAAATTTGGAATGGATTGCTGAAGAGCCTGGGAGTTGTTGGAGCTGAGTCACATTTGTGGCAGTCCTCCAAGGTGAAAGGCCGTGAAGAATTCTGAGATACCAGAACTGCCTTGGGTTCTCCTATCTTGGTAGTTCAGCATTTCCTTTGATTCTCTGAGACACCCCCAGCATCCTTCCAATAAATTTCCCTTTAGCTTAAGCTAGACAAAGTCCATTTCAGATGCTTATAAGTTTAAAAAAATCAGAACCAGTACAGTCCAAATCCAAACAAGAATTTCCTGTTTGGTCTCTGAATTGGTTAAGATTTGCATCAGCTGTAAGTGACAGAAAACCAAATATCAGGTTACAAGTTTGTTTTTCTCTCAAATGAATGTGGGCAACCAGAACTAATTACCTGATCATCCAAGTTCCCTCTCTCCTGTTGTTCTGCCAGTCTCAGGATGGAGCTTTCATCTCATGACCAAGGTGGCTGCTCAAATTCCAGCCACCAGTCCAGCATACAGGAAGGAGAAAGACATGCCCCATCTTTTAAAGGTGTGCCCCTCAAAGTTGATCACACTATTTCTAATTCTGTTCCACTGGCCAAAATATAGTTACATAATTCCCACATGCCATCTATTTGATCCTCCAGGCCCACTGCCTATTCCTCTTCATCTGCTCTCTGCCATGGAGGGGCGGGGGGGTGGCCTGTGGCACCTCATCAGTGGGAGATGGTAATCCCTGCTTTTTATGGCCCTAGTTCAGATAATAGGGGCTCTTAAGAGTTGCTAGGTCCAACTCTTTGCGACCCCAGGGACCGTAACCCGCCAGGCTCCTCTGTCCATGGGATTTTCCAGGCAAGAATACTGGAGTGGCTTGTCATTTCCTTCTCTAAGGGGCTGTAGCAAGAGATCAAAAAACAAACAAACAAACATGAGCTCAGGCATTTATTTCTCTGGATCCCTCCCTTCAAGGTTGCACTGGATGGGCTCTATACTTTAATTGGGGGTTACTTATCCTTGGAAAATGATTGATTTTACCTGCTTCTCTCTTTTTCTAGTCTCTACTAACTGCTCCCTCCCTTCATCCCATTAGGCCCTGAGGGAGATAACAGCCTAGTTGCTATGAGCACTGGATTACTGCATTATACTTACAGTTCCTCCACACCCAATCTTAGTAAATAGGCCCTTTATAAATAAAATCTCTTTGACTTATAACATTTTGAGTATGTCATCTGTTTTCTGTTGGAACTTTGACACACCTACCTAACTATAAGGTTTTTATTATGGGACAGGCACTTACCTAAAAATTAACAGTTCTATTACCAAAATAGGAGAGGAGAATCCATATAACAAAACAGCTAGCAGTCTTTGCCATGGTCCCATCAGTTTTTCCTGTTCAGTTCTTAGGTCTACTTTTTGTAGGTTGAACCTCTATCCTTCAGTATTGATCTCCAATATGCAAGGAAATCACCATCTTTCTTACCTGATACAACCTTGCAAGAATATCTCTATACATGGGGGAGTTATAATTATTAATAAGTTATCAATATATTTGACTTATGAAGGATAGTAAAATTGACACATGTTGAGTGAGTGTATGAATGAAATGATAAATCTATGTTTTTAATTTTTTGGTGACAAAATTGGCATATTGTACCACAGGGTGCCTTGACTGACTTCTACTGCTGACTTCCAAATATTATTTTGCCAGCTCCATGTTATAATTTTCCATGAGTCATAGAAATAAATATGGGAAGTCCCATAGAAAAATTAGATAGACCTGATAAGTTACCCAGCCTGGTAGTCCAAGCAGAACCAGGAGAGCAGCCAGGAGTATTGGCTCACACAGATTCTGTTAGAAGAGGCAGGAGATGAAAGGCAGCTTAGCAGACAGGAAACAATCTCAAATACCCAAAGGAAGTACACAGGCCCAGGTAACCAGAAGGCTAGAATCACACACGTGGCAAAACAATAGTCGATTCAGACAGAAACAAAGAAATCTGCTATCCCTTAATAGAATACTTGAGTCATCCTAGTGAAACTCCAAGTGCTGTCTGTGGCTTCTACCTCTTTCCTACTCCCCATATCTGGCCAGTCTTCAGGCTCAGTTGTTTACAGCTTCTAAATACCTCTCACTCATCTACTATCTCAGTTCCCATTTCTAATAACAGCTTAGGTGCAAAGCATCTTTTGCCTAAATTAATGCTAAGTCTTCCTGATGGTTTATTGTTTGCTCCATACAGACCTGTTTTCCAAACTGCAGCCCATGATATTTAAAAAGAAATTAGACCATGTTATTCACCTGGATAAACTATTCAATTGTTCCTCAGTTCTCCTAGAATAGAATTAAGTTTTTAAATAATGCCTTATATTACTCAGCTCCTACATCTCTTTTTAGCTTCATCTCACTCCACTCCTCTTCTTTCCACGTGACACTTCATCCACTCTGAAATATGTATAATTCCCTTAAGAAATTAAATATAGTTTCGCATGTGTGTACTTTAACCCTAATTCCTCCCACTTTCTTCATCTGACACATTCTTACTCATCCATCAGGACTCCACTCCTAAGTCATTATCTCCTGTAGACAGCCATCTTTTTTTTTTAAATTTTCCATATGTCAAAATTTAATCCATTGAAAACATTGTCCTTTATCCTTTTATTTTAAAGATGTCTTTAGTTTTATGAAATAATGGTCATAATAAATAGCATGGATTTGTATATGTAATGTCTTGACTTGACAGCTTCAAGTTACCCCTCAAATACGGGAAGTGTCACAACTGGTCCAAAGACACAAAGGTATAGACAGTGCATCTTGATACTCCCACCCTCACTCACGTTGGACAGCTTTCCATCCTTTGTGTTCTCATAACGCCTGGGATTCTCTCTCCTGTATTACTTATCATGATGTATTGTTATTTCCATGTTGTCTATTTCTCCCTAGCCTATGAGTTTTTTAAAGGACAAAGGCTATATCTCATTCATCCTGTTAGCTTAGCACAGTGACAAAGATAGTACTCAAAACATATTTATGGACTAAATGAATGAAGGAGCAAGGCCAGTTGTATGTGGAGTGGGATAAAGTGGGATTATCACTTTCCTAGTCTTAGACACCATACTTCCTTTAATGAACACATCTTAGACATAACTCTTTGTACATGTTTCATTTTGCCATTGTAGCATGATTATCCCTGCTTCCAGTCTTGAGGTTTACCCTTTTCTCTAAATGTACAAATAAAAGTATAATAGTTGAACTTCCATTTCAGACCATGGTGGGGTGATAGGGTTGAGACATATTTTCCCATCATAAACAATAAGGAAACTGGAAAAAATTATACAAAACAACTGTTTTCAGATATTGAACAACAGACAGTATGTATTATGATTCCCAAGAAAAGGAAATAAGTGAGGTAAGCCCTTGACTTCCTGTTTGGAATCACATTCTGGATCTCCCTGCAGCAAAGGGAATCCTAAGCAGAGCACTGCAGTCTAAGTAAGTTGAGAAGACAGATCTGGGAGGTTGAGGTGACTCAAAATTGTGGAGTAGACTTTCAGAAAAAAAAGAGCAACATAGAAAAAGTACTTCAGAGTCTTTGCTAAATACTCATGCATATATGCCTAAGGCATAACTCCATGAGGCCAGGCAGTAGATGACCAGGGAGCTCTAGGCTGAGCAGTTCACAAAAGTCACAGAATTGGGAGACTCCAATCACTATAAGCAGAGAGATCACCTGGGACATTCAGCAGAGACCAGAGAGGTGGTCTTAGGTGGTCATGCCTTAGCAGAAGGTCAAACTGTCTCTAGAGTAAAGACTTCTCTCGATTTGCTCTAAAACATCTTAAAAAGAAGTCTGGAAAAGATCAGGCTGATCAGCAAGTTATTTTCCCTGCTAGAACAAAGCTCAACAGTCTTTAAAGGATAACCACAAAATCCAGACACTCAGCATAAAGCACATGGTCATTATCCACCAATATGTGGATATGTCAATTCTTGGTATGTCAAGAAGTAGCCAAATGTTATCTATAATCAGGGAAAAAAACAGTCAATAGAAACAGACTCAGAAATTATACAGATGATAGACTTGCAGAGAAGGACTTTAAACAGCTCTTAAGTTATATGGACTTATTCAAAGGTAAGCATGAATTTAGTGAGAAGAGAAATGGAAGACTTTTAAAAAGACAAAATGAAACTTCTACAGATTAAAAAATTATATGCTCATGACAACTTCTCTAGAAAGATTAGGAGTGTATTATATACTGAAGAAGAAAATATTAATCAATTGAAGATATGGTAGTAGAAGGTATACAAATGAATCTCATAGAAGAAAATAATTGAAAAACCTAACTAACAGTGTCTTAGTGACATTTAAGACAGTTTTGAAGTGGTTTAACAGAATTACAAAAGGAGAGGCTAGGGCAAAGGGAAGCAGAAGAATATTTTAAAATGTAATAATTTAAAATTCCCAAATTTGATAAAAAATATAAGTTTAATGAGCCTCAATCAAGATAACAAAGATAACTCCACCAGGGCACATTATAACCAAGTTTTTGAAAACAAGTGGTAATGAGAAAAATCATCAAAGTAACCAAAGGAAAAAAAGACACATTACATGTAGAAGAACAAAGATTAAAAAAATGATTATAGACCTCTTATCTGAGACTATGTAAGAAGACAACAGGACACTATAGTTAAAGTGCTGAATAATAGAAGAAGAAAAAGCAAATGTTGACCTAAGATTTTATAGCCAATGAAAACTGTCTTCAGAAATTAAGATGACATAAAGACTTTCAGTCAAATATTAGCTGAGATCATTTCTTACCAGAAGAGCTGAACTATAATACTGAAGGATGTCCTTTAGACAGAAGACAAATTTCAACAGATGGAAACTTGGATGTAGAAAAGAAGTGAAGAATGCAAAGTATGGTAAATGTATGAGTGAATATGAAATACCTTTTGTTTCTTAATTTCTTTAAAAATATTGCACTCTTAAAAGTAAAACAATGAAATGTATTTGGGGTTATAATATATGCAGAAATAAAATATAGGACAAAGAACAGGAGGGGAAAAATGAAAGTATATTGTATTATAGTTTTTATATGTGAAGTCGTATAATATTATTTGAAGGTAGATTGTAATAATTTACAGAAACATAGTAAACACTACAGCAGGAGTTGGCAAACTCTTTCTGTAAAGGATCAGGTAGTAAATAGTTTAGTCTTCTGGGTAAGAAGGTCACTGTCATGACTACTTAACTCTGATTTATAGCATAAAACTCATTAGCTACATAGACAGCTAAAGAGAATACAAAAGTAAGTGAGAATGTGTTTCAATCAAATTTTTTAATAAAAAAAATAATGGGTCAGATTTGACTACAGGCTGTATTTTGCTAACCCCTGCCTAGAGCAACCACTGAAAATAAAATAAAATGGTAAACAAACTTATAATGGAGAGAAATTGGAATAATTTATCAAAGGAAGGCATAAAAAGATGAAAAATGGCCGAAGGAGAGATGTGACAAATGGAACACAAATAACAAGATGATAGAATGAAGCACAATATTCCTAATTACAGTAAATGTAAGAAGTGGAAATACTTAAATTGGAAAGCAAATATTGTAAGACTAGATTTCAAAAAAAAAGACAAAAAAGTAAGTCTCAACAATAGACTATTAGAAACCTCTTTAACTACAAAGATATAGAGTAAAAGGGTGGGAAGAAAATACCATGAAAACACCAGCCTTGAGAAATTTGGATTGTCTGTAATAATATCAGACAAAGTAGGCTTCAGCAAAAACAATATGACCAGGGATATAGTGAGAATGTTTCATAATGACAGAAGGTTCAGTTCATCCCAAAGACACAATAATCCTACATCCCTCTCCCAGATCTTCAAAATGCAGGAAGCAAAAACTAACAGAACAGAAAGGGGAAATAGACAAATCCACAGATTGTTTGTTATAAAGAAACAGATATATGTGTATGTATGGCTGAGTTCCTTCCTTGCTCACCTGTCACAGCATGTTAATTGACTAGATCCCAACTACAACAGGATAAAAAGTTAAAGAAATGTAACAGATTTCAAAAAAGGTATCAGCAACTTGATATTATTGATATTTATGGAACATTCTACCCAGAATGCACCTACTTTTCAAGTGCACATGGAACATTTAACAAGATCTACCATAGGCAAGAGGGGCTTTCCTCATAGCTCAGTCGGTAAAGAATCTGCCTGCAATGCAGGAGACCTGGATCCGATCCCTGGGTCAGGAAGATTCCCTGGAGAAGAAAATGGCAACCCACTCCAGTATTCTTGCCTAGAGAATCCCGTGGACAGAGGAGCCTAGCAGGCTACAGTCCATGGGGTTGCAAGAGTTGGAAATGACTTGGCGATGAAGCCACCACCACCCCATATGCAAGGAAATAATACTTCTTTTTTTTTTTGGCTGTGCTGAGTCTTCGCTGCTATGCAGGTTTTCTCTAGCTGCGGGGAGGAGGGCCTTCTCTCTAGTTGCAGTGCTCAGGCTTCTCCTCACACTGGCTTACCCTGTTGCGGAGCACAGGCTCAGCAGTTGTGGTACATGGGCTTAGTTGCTCCTCGCCGTGTGGAATCTTCCCAGATCAGTGATCTAACCCATGTCACCTACATTGGTAGGGCAGATGCTTTACCACTGAGCCACCAAGAAAGCCCAGAAATAATACTTTTAAAAATATTGAAATCATATGGAATATTTTCTTTGACTAGAATAAAAATATATTAGAAATCATATTACCAGACATGTGTGGAATATTCTCAAGTATTTGGAAATTAAATAACACAGTTCTGTATAACTCATGGGTCAGAAAACAATCACAACATATACTAGAAAATATACTGTACTGAACGAAAATGACAGCACACATCAAAGTTGGTGGAATGCAGTTAAGGGAGAAATTTATGGCTTTACATGTTTATGTTAGAAAACTAGGGATATCCAAAATCAGCTAGAAGAAGAAAACAACTTCAAACCTAAATATGTAGGAGTAAAGAAATAATAAAAATAATGGCAATTACATATAATAGAACAATCAGTTTAGGGAAATCAATGAATCTAAAAGCTGTTCTTATAAATAAGTGGATAAATCTCTAGTAGACTCATCAAATAGGAGATGAAGAAAGCATAAATGATCAATAATAGGGATAAATGAGGGAATATTGTTATAATTACAAATTTACAATCCTACAGAAATTTAAACAATAATAGGTAATATTTTAAGCAATATGATACTAAAAATGTAAATAAAATGCACAAGTTTCTTGAAATACTCAAATTACCAAACTAATACTAGAAAAAAGAGAAAACCTATATTGCCCTAAATTACCTACAGAATTTGAAACTGTTATTAAAACCTTTCCATTGATAAAAATAAAGACTTCCAAGGTAGATTATATCAAACATTTAAGGAAGAAATAATATATTGTTCAGTCACCAAGTTGTGTCTGACTCTTCAAGACCCCATGGGCTGCAGCAGGCTTCCCTGTCCCTCACCGTTTACCAAAGTTTACCCAAGTTCATATCCACTGCATCAGTGGTGCCATCCAACCTTCTTATCCTCTGTCACCCTTATCCTTATTCTCTGTCACCCTCTTCTCCTCCTGCCTTCAATCTTTCCCAGCATCAGGGTTTTTTCAGTGAGTCGGCTGTTCACATCAGATGGCCAAAGAATTGGAGTTTCAGCTCCAATAATAATAAATATGAAATAATATGAATCCTGCATAAATTGTTTCAGGAAACACTTCACAATTTACTTTATAAGGTTAGACTTATTTTGCAATCAAAACCAAATACTTATAAGAATAAACTCCACAAACTAATACCCTTCCTGAGGTTGGTGTAAAAAACCTTTTAAAAAAATAGCAAATAAAATCCAGGAATACTTTAAAAAGGGTAAATACTGCATCCAGTTGGAGTTTATTCCAAGAATACAGAGATAGTTTAACATATAAGAATCAGTTAATATAACAACATATTGACAGTAAAAAGAAATGTTTAATGGGTGGAAAAAAGCATTTGAAAAATGATATTCATTCATTATTTTTATGAAAAAGTAAGAAAATACTTCTCAACCAAAGAATAGAAGGGAACTTCCTCAACAACTTGATAAAGAGCATCTATGAAAATCTTGCAACTAATATATGTAAAGTTAAAAGACAGAATACTTTCATTGTAAGATCAAGGCCATTAACTCACAAACTTAATTCAGAAAATAAAAAAAAATTACTTGAAATGGATCATAGATCTAAATGTAAAAGCTAAAACTACAAATTTGCAGAAGAAAACATTGAGCAAATATTTTCAACCTCTCTATTGGCAAATATTTCTTTGACAGAACACAAACAGAATAAGGACAATTAAATAAACCAGACTTCCTGAAAAATTAAAGCTACTATTCCAGAAACATCATCAAAAGAATAAAAAGCTACCCCATAGACTGGGAAAATATTTGTCATCACTAATTCTGACAAAGGACAAGTATTTAGTGTATATAAGCAATTCTTAAAACATAAGATGACAAAAAATATTTTTAAGTGAGCAAAAGTCTAGAACACATACTTTCCAAAAGAGGATATAAAAGTGGCCAATAAATATGAGAAGATGCTCAATAGTATTAATCATTAGGGAAATATCAAATTAAATCACAATGACACACATAGTCATTAAAATGCCCAAAACTTAGACTATAATATCAAGTATTGACAAGATGTGGATTAACTAAAATTTTTTGTGTCACTGATGGTAACAAAGCCAGCACAACCACTCTGGAAAAAAAGCACTTTCTTATATACCTCTATGACTACCCTATGTGCTTGCTAAGTCGCTTCAGTCATGTCTGACTCTGTGTGACTCTACGGACTGTAGCCCACCAGGCTTTTCTGTCCATAGGATTCCCCAGGCAAGAATACTGGAGTGGGCTGCCGTGCCTTCCTCCAGGAGATCTTTCCGACCCAGTGATTGAACTTGTGTCTCATGTCTCCTGTGTTGGCAGATGGGTTCTGTACCACTAGCACCACCTGGGAAGCCCCTATGACTACCCTACACTATAGCAATTCCACTTCAAGTTGTTCACATAAGAGAAATCAAAATGTATGTCCACACAAAGACTTGTACACAAAAGGTCATAATAGTTTTTTTTTTTTTTGATACTATCCCCAAACTGGGAACAACCCAAATGACCACCAACAGATGAATGGATCAACAATCAACCCATCAACCTATCAGTCTACTGAAAAATGCAACCACATGGAGGAACCTAAACTACCATTCTATACAAAAGGGTCTATACTATATAATTCTAGTCATATGAAATTCTAGAAGAGACAAAACTGATCTACAGTGACAAAAACTTGTTTAACCATTTCTTATTTATTGATAGAATGAGCAGAAGGAAATTTTTTAGGTTGACGGTATTAGAGATCTTGGTTGTATACATTTGTCAAAGTCGATTAAACTGTACAAATACAGTGGGAGTTTTTTTATTGTATGTAAACAATATCCCCTGGGCTTCCCTTGGTGGCTCAGTGTTAAAGGATCCACCTGCAATTCAGGAGATGCAGAAGATTTAGGTTCAATCCCTGCGCTGAGAAGATCCCCTGGAGAAGAAAATAGAATCCAGTATTCTTGTCTGGGAAATCCCACAAAGGAGCCTGGTGGGCTGCAATCCATGGGGTCACGAAGAATCAGACCTTAGTGACTAAACAACAACAAATGATATCCCACAATCCCTGGGCTTCCTGCAGTCTTCTCAGACTTTCTGGAGGGAGGGTCCCTCAAGTTTCTGCAGATGGCCCTGTGAAGCCCTTCCTCTTTGTTCTATGAATTTCCCTCCATCTCGATTGTCACTCACTTTTCACTCTTGGGTCCCTGTTCCCCACGGCTATCAAGTTCTCTCTAGTTATTTCATTGGAATACCCCAGCATGCTCCTTTCTCCTCATCTCCCAATGCAGTACCAACACAGAGCCATTTTGTATAGAGCATTTTACTAAAGATTTGGTGATGAAGTAAGGAAGTCACATCACAAGAAAGGAGACAAGTAAAGCTAAATGTCAGACAGCATTCATCATCTGTCCCTTGAAGGTAGTGACTCACTCTTGGCTACAGCCTCCTTCCATGGGGCTGGCCATGTTCTTTTCTCTCCCAAGTCCAAGCAGTAAGATTTTGACAAGAGCTGACAATAGGAAAACCTCCAAGTCCTACTATGCTGTAAAAATTTTGAAAATGTAAATCTCATCTTTTTTTGACCTCTCTCATCAAGATGAGTCGTGGGACCTGCCTTTGCCGAGTCCAAAAAGCTGATTAATTTCTCAAGCAAATGAGAATTTTATTTCCTAATATGAAGTTTTCCTAGATTTGTGGTTTTTACCTGGTATGATTATTAAAAATGCAGATAACAGTGTCCAGGCAGATCCACCAAATAAGAATTTCTTGGCCCAAAACCTGGGAATCTGCATTTTAACCAGCACCTTCCCAGATCTCTCTGCTTTGATTTCTTAAGGCAATTTAAAACAGAAAAAATTCCCCTTGTTTTGTGATGAATAAATCTTCTCAATATGTCCCTCAATAGATACGATTTCAGTCAGGGGTCTGTCAGCCTTAATTGCAGTAGTTAATACTTGAACTATACATACAGGAATGGTTTCCCATTTTCCATCTTCACAGCCCACTTCTGACGAACAGTCCAATGGAGGTGGGGGTAGAACCACAAAAATGTTTTTGTGGCATTGACCTTCCTCTGGGTTCCTGATGGTATTTAAGGCTGGTGACCTGGGAAACATCTTAAAAGTCCATAATATAAACTCTGTCTGTAGCTCCTTTAAATCACAAAGTCACTCCATTATCACTGCTCTTAACCACAGATTACTGTGAGCTTCCCATGCCACCAGGAAGTTTTAGAGCAGGCTCTGAAAACATGGATTACCCAATAGGATCTTTAAATCAGCAAGATCTAGTTGAAGGTGTTAGACAAAGTTCTGGAAAACCATCTGGGCATGTGCTCTGTCTAGAGCCAAGAAGTGCTCCGGGGAGACCTTGAAATCACAAATGACAGAACTTTCCCTGAGTTCTCAGATGTTTCTCTACCAATTCTAGAAGTATGCCAAGAACTAAATTTCATTTGGGGCACCTCTTATCAGCAAGCAAAGATCAAGTCTTAACACCAAACATGTGGTTTGATGTGAATGAAGTTTTCAAAGCCCAGTGTTTGCCTTTTCAGTAACTGATTACAGCATGATTCTCCTCCCTGCTCCACATTGCTCCTCCAGCCCCTGGCCCCCAGATCCTGCTGAATTGCTTTGATCCCTTTGGTGTCTGTGAATGCAGAGAGTGAGGCATATGTTAAACTCTTGTCTTTCATCACAAGTCTTTCAGGGGCACATTGTTCCTCTGCTCATAAATACTATGGTGTTCCTTGTGGTTCAGAGATCCACATGAGAAGTAAGCTTCCTTCTCATCTTTTAAGTATAAATACCACGTTTGTAGGGCTTCTCTGATGTCTCAGTGGTAAAGAATCTGCCTACCAATACAGGAGTCACACGTTCGATCCCTGGGTCAGGAAGATCCCCCGAAAAAGGAAATGGCAACCCACTCCAGTACTTTTGCTTGGAAAAATGCCATGGACAAGAGGAGCTTGGCAGGCTACAGCATGGTGTTGCAAAAGGGTCAGACATGACGTGGTAGCTAAAAGAGCAACTGTGTTTGTACTTTCCTGTTGCAACTGTTGAGTCTCATTGAATGTATTTGAGGTGCTGGTTTTTACTAACCATGAGGATGTTCCCTTATGATCTCCTGTGGATCATCAGAGCAGATACCATTTATTTTGTGCTTCTATGTTAATGCCACCTTTTGTGTTCATTATGGCCTTCTATCTGAATAGAATCCTGTGGAAAATATTTTATGTTCACCCTCCTTTTGCAGAGGAGACAGTGAGGTGAAGTTACCAACTGCAGAGTGAGGGCCAGGAGGTGCATCTTCAAAGCGCTCATGCCTAACTACACCAATGATTTGCTCCGTGTTCACTACAAGCCAGGCACTGTGGTAGGTGCTGAGGATTCCTACCTCCAAGGGGCTTAGAGTGTATTTCACCTCTATCCTGGGAACTTGTGATTGTTTATCTAACCAGTCTGTGTGGTGAAATGGTTCAACTCTTTCTGCTTTAATGCTCTTTATGAGGGACAGTGTTCTGATTGATAAAGCTTTTTCCAAGCCTTTTATTTCACGAAGAGAGTGAGGATGATGCAGTTGAAAGGTATGAATATTCATTCAAGTTCTTGACACATGTTACCAAATACCCCTCAGAAAGGGTGTAACAATTTACACTTCCATCAGCTTCAGCAGTTTCTGAGAATGGCCATTTCACCCCACCCTTGCCAACACTGAATACTCTCTCTCTCTCTTTTTAATCTCGTGTATCTGCTAGGCATCACACTCATAGCTCTGTAACCACAAACTGTACTTGATTTTATTTAGAGAAAAATAGATGTCACTGACTTAGAATAGTTGAAGAATGACAATTTGTTGTTAAAACACCTCTCATTCCCCCATAATCAAATAGTAAAGCCCCATGCTTCCTTCTTGGGGCATATGGATATGATTATTAAGCTATCAATTATGTCTGAGACACACACAAAGTGCTTACTGATGTGTAAATCTCTCTGGGGAACAGCTCATCTGTGTTTCCACACCTTGTAACTAGGGAGCCTGGGAGTAATTGTCTTTTTTTTTTTTGGTGAGTGAGTACTTGCCCATCCCTGAAGGACTCCAAAACTCTGCTGGAGGGACATTTGATCAGGCCCTTTTTAGGGGCTTCTTTGCACTGCCTCTCTTTATTAGATGTGCATGCTAAGTTGCTTCAGTTATCTCTGACTCTTCGTGATCCTATGGACTGTAGCCCGCCAGGCTTCTCTGTCCATGGGATTCTCCAGGCAAGAATACTGGAGTGGGTTGCCTCCTCCAGGGGATCTTCCTTCAGAGGATCCCAACCCAGGGATCAAAACTGAATCTCTTAACGTCTGCTGCATTGGCAAGTGGGTTCTTTACCACTAGCACCACCTGGGAATCCCAATTTCTCCCTTTTGCGTGTTTCCAGAGCACATTTTATGTCCCTTTGTTACGACACTAACACATCCAGTCTCGTGAAGTGTGTACTTTCCTTAGCTCTCCGACTACAGCAATGAGGCTAACAGTACCTGTTATGTAGATGTGCTGAAACAGTGCAGGTAACACACTTATCTGGCACAGAAATACCCTCGACACATATCTGTTGAGTGAAGGAATGAGTAGTGAACACATGATAAATCTTGGATGCTGCTCACTGCAGACAAATGTACATAATGTCAGAGGGATTCGTGAGAACACAGGGCCTGTGGCTTTTTCTCCAGAGATTGTGATTCAGTAAATCTGGAGTCAAAGCCCAGGCATCAAGGTGGTCTGGATGCTATACCTAGCACAGAGAATCTTGGTTCCTTGTGAGCTCCGTAGTGGCAAGGATGATATGATGTCTACTCTAAATGACCCTGCATCTATCCACTCCAGTCCCACACATGCAGGAAGTGCTCAAGGACAGGTAACCTGAATTTTGACTTATTGTATGGAGGAGGCATAGTTTCCAGGCTTGCTGCTGCTGCTACTAAGTTGCTTCTATCATATCCGACTCTGTGCGACCCCATAGATGGCAGCCCACCAGGCTCCTCTGTTCCTGGGATTCTCCAGGCAAGAGTACTGGAGTGGGTTGCCATTTCCTTCTCCCAGGTTTGCTAGTATGAGGAAAAGGACTGACAGTTATAAAATGTGTGTGGAATCTTCTCCCCAGTAGTTGCTGTTGTTTTTGTTTAGTCTCTCAGTGATGTCCAACTGTTTGCAACCCCAGGGACTATAGCCCGCCAGACTCCTCTGTCCATGGGATTTCCCAGGCAAGAATACTGGAGTGGGTTGCTATTTCCATTTCCAGGGGATCTTCCCAACCCAGGGGTCAAACCCGTGTCTCCTGAAATGGCAGGAAAGTTCTTTACCATTGAGCCACCAGGGAGGCCCCTCTTCCCAATTACAATCTCAAAAATATAGCCCCCAATATCCTGGAGCAGGGCCATATTTTTTTAAATATTTATTTATTTCTGGCTGTGCTGGGTCTTCATCGCTACGCGTGGGCTTTCTCTAGTTGCAGTGAGTAGGGACTACTCTTCGTTGAGGTGCTCAGGCTTCTAATTGTGTGGCTTCTCTTGTGAATCATGGGCTCTAGGGAATGCAGTCTTCAGTAGTTGCAGTGTGTGAGATCTTCCTGGACCAGAGATCAAACCCATGTCCCCTGCATTGGCAAGTGGATTCTTAACCACTGGACCACCAGGGAAGTCCAACAGGGCCATATATTGAGCCGTTCATTATGTGCCACGTTATCTTCCTGAATATTTGTTGGAAGGACTGATGCTGAAGCTGAGACTCCAAAACTTTGACCACCCGATACAAAAAACCAACTCACTGGAAAAGACCCTGATGCTGGGAAAGATTGAAGGTGGGAGAAGAAGGGGATGACAAAGGATGAGATGATTGGATGGGATCACCAACTCGATGGACATGAGTTTGAGCAAGCTCCAGGAGTTGATGATGGACAGGGAAGCCTCACATGCTGCAGTCCATGGGGGTCTCAAAGAGTCGAACATGACTGAGCGACTGAATTGAAACTGAACGTTATCTGATTTAACTTTCATGGTAATCTTCCTGAGATTTCATGGTAATCTTCTTAAAGAGATGGGACTACCAGATCACCTTACCTGCCTCCTGTGAAACCAATATGCAGGTCAAGAAGCAAATTAGAACCAGACATGGAACAATGGACTGGTTCCAAATTGGGAAAGGAGTATGTCAAAGCTGTACATTGTCTCCCTGCTTATTTAACTTATATGCAGAGTACATCATGGGAAATGCCAGGCTGGATGAAGCACAAGCTGGAATCAAGATTGCTGGGAAAAGTATTAATAACCTCAGATATGCAGATGACACCACCCTTATAGCAGAAAGTGAAGAGGAACTAAAGAGCCTCTTGATGAAGGTGAAAAAGGAGAGTGAAAAAGTTGGCTTAAAATTCAACATTCAGAAAACTAAGATCACGGCATCCAGTCCCATCATTTCATGGCAAATAGGTGGGGAAACAATGGAAACAATGACAGACTTTATTTTCTTGGTCTCCAAAATCACTGTGGTTGGTGACTACAGCCATGAAATTAAAAGATGCTTGCTTCCTGGAAGGAAAGCTCTGACAACCTAAACAGCATATTAAAAACCAGAGACATTACTCTGCCGACAAAGGTCTGTCTAATCAAAGCTATGGTTTTTCCCGTAGTCATGTATGGATGTGGGCCATAAAGAAGGCTAGTAACTGACGAATTGATACTTTTGAACTGTGGTGTTGGAGAGTCCCTTGGATTGCAAGGAGATCAATCCAGTCAATTCAAAAGGAAATCAGTCCTGAATATTCATTGGAAGGACTGATGCTGAAGTTGAAGCTCCAATACTTTGGCCACCTCATGTGAAGAGGCAACTCATTAGAAAGGGCTCTGATTCTGGGAAAGATTGAAGGCAGGAGAAGGGGAAAACAGAGGACAAGATGGTTGGATGGCATCACCGATTCAATGGACATGAGTTTGAGGAAGCTCCAGGAGATGGTGAAGGACAGGGAAACCTTGCATTCTTCAGTCCATGGGGTCACAAAGAGTCAGACACAACTGAGTGGCTGAACAACAACAATCTTCCTAAGGGGGGAAACTGAGGCTCAGAGAGTTTGGCACTTGTCTGAAGTCACAGAGCAAGTCAGTGGCCATGCTGGACTTCATATCAGGCATGAGTGACTGCCCGAACTGAGACCCTTCCATGCAGCTCAGCCCTGGGATGGAGGAGAGGAACTGCACAGCATCTCTTGGCCTGCTGGGGCAGGTGAGGTATGGGACCTGCTGTCAGTGTTTGCAAGTGTTCTTTGCCAGCAAATTCCTGATTATAGGTAATTGCATAAAACAGAGGAGATTTTTCCCTTGTAAGTAGATATTATAAATATAGGATATTAAATAACCCTGACTTCATCCCCAGCCAATCAGCCCTTGATGGTTTGCATGCTGCATATGTACAGCATGAGTCAAAGGACCCTCAGGCAGTGGGTGGGTTCAAATCAATCAAACAATAATAATTTTCATAAGTGAGAACTCCCTGGCTTCCCAGTTGGCTGTTTGGTTATTCGTGAGTCATGAATTTCCTTTTGAGGATAATATTTACCATAGTGCATGGTTGGTTATAAGGAATACGTAATATCCACTATCTGATGGGAAACGTGTTATTAAAACATTACCTAATGATAGATTTACCTGATAAATAATCCCTAGGATTAAACAAAAAGGTTAGGGAGGAACTAGGGAGAGATCGAAGGGAACAGAAAAGTGAACAGGAATAAGCCACGGTGTGGTGGTGAATAGAAAAGGGTTTTGTCCGGAGGTGGGTGTTGAAATAATCCTGACTAATAATTGGAAGAGATAGAGAAAAAGACACAAGAAGGATAATGAGAATGAACATCGGAAAAAGTTAATAAGCGCCTTTAATTGTATTGTTAGAATATGCAAGCACTGGGCTAATTATCTTACATCCTCATTGTTACTCTCATGAAAATCCTGGGGTTCACTCTCACTACCATCCCCATTTCTCATATTCAGTCCAGGATTGCAAAGTGTTAAGAGTGCAGACTCTGGAGAGAGAGTGTCTGAGTTTGCATCTTGGCTTCCTGTTTACCAGCTATGAAACCTTTCTCTCTGCCTCAGCCTTCTCATCTGTGGGATGGAAATAATGGTAATTTTGCCCACCTTCTACGGTTGTTTAGAGAACTAAGTAAGTTAGTACACAAAGCACTTGTAAACTCAAATTCAGCTACTATTTCAAGCGGAAGAGTCAGAGGTCAGAAGTTCAATCACTTGCCCAAGTTCACAGAACTGCAAAGTGGCAGAGGTGGGATTTGAATCCAGGTCTGTCTGACTCCAGCCCCGGTGTGCTCTTAACCATTCTTTGCTTGATGGGAGCAATAATGGTGGGGACTGATGAGACATAACAGTCTATTTTCCTAAGACACATGGTGCCAACACTCACCATTTGAGTCAAGCTATCCTACATTTATGGACTATTGTATAAACACAGAGTACAGTCTAGAAGCCACCCTAGAGATCATCTCTTTCGAAGATTACAAGCTATCAAATCAGGGTCTCTTTTATTTTCCAGAGATGTGTTTTGTTTGGGCTGCATAGTGTTGTTTGGTGCAGAGCTATGACGATTTCTGAATGAGTTGCCAAAATGAAAATTGTTACACTTCACGAGAAAACCCAGATTTTTATGTCTTCTCTAGAAAAGCTGGAGGATCTGGACCCACATGGCTCTGAAATCGTCAGTTGCACTCAGCTTCCTGGGACTATATTTACACTACATCCTCTCCTGCATCTGGCCCACTTCACACATTTCTGTCCCCATGACAGCCCATCAAATACAGGACACCAGGACCCAAGCCTTCTGAACTTCCTTCCCTTAGACTTCATATCTTAACTCAAAGACTTTGTCAGTGAATTCAGTGAGGGGGGAGTCCTTGTCCACCCTCCACCTGCCCCCTGCCCCCTGTCTTCTGAAACCTTGCATGTATTCAAATCCCTCTCATAGAACAGGTCTCTAAATAAACTGAGCTCCTTGAGAGGGGTCAACCCAGAAGAGAGTGCCAAGGGAGAGTTGACTTATACATATTGAGATCTTCTGAAATCTCCCATCAGAGCTTCTCCTGTTGGACCAGCCACACCAGGTCAGTGGGAACTTCCATGTTGCTCTCCTATGCTTCATGGTGACAAGGAAGCCCAGGCTGTCCAGAATTTTGGTCTGTCTCAGGGCCCAAAGTGGACACTTGAGAAGCCTCTTGCCTGAGGTTAGCTGGTTCTCTAGACACAAGGTCAAGTTGTCTCTCTGCTTCTAGAAGATGCAGGGTTTGTCCTCCACCACAGTCAAGCCCATCTTGTTCAGGTGTTGCCAAGATCACAGTGACACTCAGCTTCCATGCTGAGTTCTCAGGGGCAGGTGATGCTAACCTTGCTTCTAGAACCAGTTTGTGTTATTTAATCTGTATAACTACTCTGTGAGGCAGGAGTTAGGACCCACATTTTTTTTTTTATAGAAAGGGAAGCTGAGGCTGAACAAGGTTACTTTCTTGTCCAATGACAGATCTAATTTCAAAGCTCCATACTCTATCCAGCAGGTTTAAGAACTCAGATCTGTAAAGTGGGGGAAGGAGAGTGATGGATGTTGTTTGAGTTTGGAGGTGGATCAGAAAAGGGAAAGATGACTCAGAGAATCAGGAAGGCTCCTGGAGAAGTTAACTAGAGTGGAGCCTTGAGAAATGGGAGGGTCTTTATGGGGGAAGGAAGATTACAGATGGAGGCCACAGCAATACAAAATCTCAGAGGCAGAGAATCTCAGGATGTGTCATTTAACTCACCTGGCCTAGAACATCTTAGGAATGAAGAGACAGAAAAGGCCAGATTATGGCAGAGAGAGATGCCTGCTCTCCTCCCCTTCCTCTTTCACCTTTTCCTTCTGTTGTCGAGTCCTCTTGCCATAGACAGGCTGTGGTTGAAGGAGGTAGCCTGTGTAGCAGAAAATGCATGAGCATTTGAGACTGATCACAGCTGGAGCAAGAAGAGTTACAGATTATTGATGGACAAGGGGGCATTTGACCAGGGACAGGAA